>NC_041383.1:721178199-721216702 GCF_002162155.2 Triticum dicoccoides
CTATATGAAAAACATGGTGCTACTTTGAAGCACAATATATGATACTCACTACATGAAAAACAAGGTGCTACTTTGAAGCACAAGTGTGGAAAAAGAGATAGTAACATTGCCCTTTTTATTTATTTTCTTTTTTTCCTTCTTTTTTTTTCTTCTTTTCTTTTCTTTTTTTTTCTTTTTTCTTTTTCTTTCTGTGCCTTTCTTTTTTTGGCCTTTCTTTTTTTCTTTTTGGGCAATGCTCTAATAATGATGATCATCACACTTTCATTGATTACAACATATGAATTACAACTCGAAACTAGAACAAGATATGACTCTATATGAATGCCTCCGGCGGTGTACCAGGATGGTGCAATGAATCAAGAGTGACATGTATGAAAAATAATGCATGGTGGCTTTGCCACAAATACAATGTTAACTACATGATCATGCAATGGCAATATGACAAAAGTAAAGTATGTCATGATGATGAACGGAATGATGGAAAGTTGCATGGCAATATATCTTGGAATGGCTATGGAAATGCCATAATAGGTAGGTATGGTGGCTGTTTTGAGGAAGATATAAGGAGGTTTATGTGTGATAGAGCGTATCATATCACGGGGTTTGGATGCACCGGCGAAGTTTGCGCCAACTCTCAAGGTGAGAAAGGGCAATGCATGGTACCGAAGAGGCTAGCAATGGTGCAAAGGTAAAAGTGCGTATAATCCATGGACTCAACATTAGTCAAAAGAACTCATATAGTTATTGCAAAAATTTAGAAGTCATCAAAAATCAAGCACTACATGCATGCTCCTAGGGGGATAGATTGGTAGGAAAAGACCATCTCTCGTCCCCGACCGCCACTCATAAGGATGCACAAGACAGGTACACTTAATGTTTCAAATTTGTTACACAACTTTAACCATACGTGCATGCTACGGGACTTGCTAACTTCAACACAAGCATTCTTTAAATTCATAATCACCCAACTAGCATGAATTTAATATCACTACCTCCATATCTCAAAACAATTATCAAGTATCAAATTGATCATAGCATCCAATTCACTTCCTATGATAGTTTTTATTATACCCAACTTGGATGCTCATCATTCTAGGACCAAATTTGTAACCATAGCAAATACAATGCTGTTCTAAAAGACTCTCAAAATAATATAAGTGAATCATGAGATACTAGAAATTTCTTCAAAAATAATCCACCACCGTGCTCTAAAAGATATAAGTGAAGCACTAGAGCAAAAACTATCAAGCTCAAAAGATACAAGTGAAGCACATAGAGTATTCTAGCAAATTCTAATCAAGTAGGCTTCTCCCAAAAGGTGTGTACAGCAAGGATGATTGTGGTAAACTAAAAAGCAAATACTAATGTAATACACGACGCTCCAAGCAAAACACATATCATGTGGCGAATAAAAATATAGCTCCAAGTAAAGTTACCAATGAACGAAGACGAAAGAGGGGATGCCTTCCCGGGGCATCCCCAAGCTTAGGATTTTGGCTATCCTTGAATATCTTGGGATGCCATGGGCATCCCCAAGCTTAGGCTCTTGCCACTCCTTATTCCATAGTCCATAAAAGCTTTACCCAAAACTTGAAAACTTCACAACACAAAACTCAATAGGTAATCTTATAAGCTCCGTTAGTGAAAGAAAACAAAACCACCACATAAGGTACTGTAATGAACTCATTATTTATTTATTTTTGTGTTAAACCTACTGTATTCCAACTTCTATATGGTTTATAAACTATTTTACTAGCCATAGATGCATCAAAATAAGAAAACAACACACGAAAAACAGAATCTGTCAAAGAGAGAACAGTCTGTAGCAATCTGTAACTAACGCAAACTTCTGGAACTCTAAAAATCCTACCAAAATAGGAAGTCCTGGAAAATTTGTCTATTGATCAGCATCAAAAATAATCAATGCAAAGGCACGTTTTTGTGATTTAAAAAAATTAAATTCATGCGTGCAAAGTTTCTGTTTTTCAGCAGAATCAAATCAACTATCATCATAGGTTATCCTATAGGTTCTACTTGGCACAAACACTAATTAATAGATAAAAACACATCTAAACAGAAAGTAGATGCAAAATTTATTACTAAACAGGAACAAAAACAAAAAACACAAAGAAAATTGTGTTGCCTCCCAACTAGCGCTATCGTTTAACGCCCCTAGCTAGGCATAAAAGCGAAGATAGATCTAAGTAGTGCCATCTTTGATTTTCAGTTTTTTAGCAGAGTCATGCTCAAATCCGGGAGGTTCTTTCCATTTCCCTTCATACTCAAAATTTTTTATATCTAGACAATCCAACCACTTATTGCAAAGAGTAATCAACATATTCATACGGTGAAGATTTCCGCTAACACTTTTAAGGGGCTCAAGAGATTTTTGTAAAAAAAATTGTAACTTCGCAAATCTTTCCAAACACTTGTGTTTCTTCTTGGGTAGGATGCGATCCTCCCTTTTGAGGTAGTGTTCCCACTATTCCCTCTATAATTTCATGAGCAATACAAGGATAAATTTCAATGAAATTTCCCTTGGCAATGCAATCCAAGAGTTGTCTATGCGTCATATTTAGCCCAACATAAAAATTGTGAAGAAGAATTCTAAAGTTCACCTCTAGGGTGCACTTGTGATAAGATTCCATCATCCTATACCAAGCATCTTTCAAGTTTTCTCCTTGCCTTTGCTTGAAGTGAAGAACTTCAAACTCGGGAGACATAAGAGCGGATAAGGAACTAGCCATAATGAAGAGGTAAACGAACCAACACACGAGCAAACAGAAAAAGGCTAGCGAAAAGAGAGGAGGGGAGAGAGGGAAAATAAAACGGTAAGGATGAAGTGGGGGAGAGGAAAACGAGAGGCAAATGGCAAATAATGTAAGTGCGAGGGAGATAGGTTTGTGATGGGTACTTGGTATGTCTTTACTTGAGCGAAGACCTCCCCGGCAACGGTGTCAGAAATCCTTCTTGCTACGTCTCGAGTTTGCATTGGTTTTCCTTGAAGAGGAAAGGGTGATGCAGCAATAGTAGCGTAAGTATTTCCCTCAGTTGTTGAGAACCAAGGTATCAATCCAGTAGGAGGCTCCTCAAAAGTCCCATGCACCTACACAAACAAACAAAGAACTCGCGACCAACGCAATAAAGGGGTTGTCAATCCCTTCACGGCCACTTGCAAAAGTGAGATCTAATAGAGATAGTATGATAAGATAAATATATTTTTGGTAGTTTATAATATAGATGCAAAAAGTAAAGATGCAAATAAAAGTAGATTGGAAGCACATATGATAAGAGATAGACCCAGGGGACATAGGTTTCACTAGAGGCTTCTCTCGAGATAGCATAAGTATTACAGTGGGTGAGCAAATTATTGTCGAGCAATTGATAGAAAAGCGAATAATTATGAGATTATCTAGGCATGATCATGTATATAGGCATCACGTCCGCAACAAGTAGACCGACTCGTGCCTGCATCTACTACTATTACTCCACACATCGACCGACTCCTGCCTCCATCTAGAGTATTAAGTTCACAACGAACAGAGTAACACATTAAGCAAGATGACATGATGTAGAGGGATAAACTCATGCAATATGACATAAACCCCATCTTTTTATCCTCGATGGCAACAATACAATACGTGCCTTGCAACCCTTTCTGTCACTGGGTAAGGACAACTCAAGATTGAACCCAAAGCTAAGCACTTCTCCCATGGCAAGAAAGATCAATCTAGTAGGCCAAACCAAACTGATAATTCGAAGAGACTTGCAAAGATAACTCAATCATACATAAAAGAATTCAGAGGAGATTCAAATATTTCTCATAGATAAACTTGATCATAAACCCACAATTCATCAGATCTCGACAAACACACCACAAAAAGAGATTACATCGAATAGATCTCCACAAGAGAGGGGGAGAACATTGTATTGAGATCCAAAAAGAGAGAAGAAGCCATCTAGCTAATAACTATGGACCGAAAGGTCTGGGGTAAACTACTCACAACTCATCAGAAGGGCTATGGTGTTGATGTAGAAGCCCTCCGTGGTCGATTCCCCCTCCGACAGAGCGCCGGCGAAGGCTCCAAGATGGGATCTCGCGGATACAGAAGGTTACGGCGGTGGAAATTGTGTTTCGGGTGCTCCCTGGATGTTTTCGGGGTACGTAGGCTTATATAGGAGGAAGAAGTACGTCGGTGGCCGCCCGAGGGGCCCACGAGATAGGGGGGCGTGCCCTGTAGGGGGTGTCGTGGTTCTAAGTCTGACAGTAGAATGGGGGGTAGGTATGGAGAGGCAAGATCCTAGCTATGGAGTAGTTGTACACACGAGTGTTTAACGAGTTCAGGCCCTTCTCGGAGGAAGTAATAGCCCTACGTCTCGGAGCCCAGAGGCGGTCGACTGGTTTCTGTGTATATGAGTTATAGGGGTGCGAACCCTTTACACTGAGGAGGGGGGTGGCTTATATAGAGTTCGCCAGACCCCTCCGGCCCTCAGTTATGCAGGGTTTAAAGTACATTAAGACAGGGGGTTACTGGTAACGCCCTCATAAAACACCATGAAGACTATTAAAGCTACTTAATGATAGACCATTGCGTGCTGAGTGACTTTAGGTCTCCTGGCCGTCAACTGGTTAGCTTCATGGTCGAGTGGCTATCTTCATCGTCGAGTGAAGTCCCTCTTGGTCGAGTGAAGTCCCTCTTGGTCGACTGGAAGGTAGCCCCTACCTAAGGATGACCTTGGGTAGGGTACCTAGGGTCGGACCATGACCCTACCCTAGGTACATGACTTCATCATTAGCCCCCGAATGGATCGAGGTTCGAGTGAGGAAGGGGTCGATAATTTTCTCCGACCTGTTTCCCATGCTCTGATTATGTTGTATCCTGGATCAGCGATTTTTCTTTTATGGCGTTGGCACTAACCTTTCCTTCAGTCGCCTTGATCCATTCTTTTCTTCTGTCGAGTGAACTTTCGAACTTAGTGAACTTCCGAGCGACGGATCGCAGGAAATCTATTGTCTGACAGATTGATCTACCGTTAGCGGATTTTGTGGGATCTGAATTTTAGGAAGCGCGCGAAGCGGGGCGGACCGCGGTACTCGGATGGGATAAGGCGTGGCCGCCTCGATTTCTGCACCGCCTTTTTCGCCATGTATCATGCGTGCGCGACTGTTTCGGGATGTGATAGGACTGCCCGGGTCTACTTGTCAGCCACTCGGAAGCGTCCTTATATAAAGCGCTGGGCGAGGGTTTTTGAACAGTGCCTTCCCATTCCCCTCTCTGCCTTCTTTGCCTCCGCCCGTTGTGCCTACTCTCGCCTCCGCTTATCCACTCCTCGCGTGCTTCACCGGCGACAATGGTGAAGGAGAAGACGGCGGCATTGGAGCGCGCGAAGAAGGCGTCGGCGGCGGGGAAAGCAAAGGGAAGAGCGTCTAGTCGGGGCGGATCTTCGTCAAGATCGCGTCTGCCAAAAGGTTGGGTCCAAGGGGATTGGATCCGTTCGACCATCACCGAGACGGATCTCAATGACCTGGCCAACGAGGGTCTGATCCCCCATGGGTCAGCAAGGCTTCCGAGGTCCGAGTGTCAACCGCAGCCGCAGGAGGGTGAGTGCGTTCTCCTAGCCACTCATATAGATCGTGGATTCTCTCTACCGCTGAGTGTTTTCTTCCGAGGGTTTCTGAACTTCTTTGGGGCGCAACTCCACCATTTCACTCCCAATTCCATCGCTCATCTTGCTGCTTTCGTTTCCATGTGCGAGAACTTCCTAGGTTGTCGACCACATTGGGGTCTCTTTAAGCACATATTCACCTATCGCTCATAGACGGTGAAAAAGGCGAGTCCAGGTGACGAGAGGACTAAGGTTATCCAGATGTGTGGGGGTCTTGGGATTCAGATGAGGAATAAGAGCACTTTCCCGGCCTTGACCCTTCCTGAGTCGGTCAGAGGGTGGCAGTCGACTTGGTTCTACTGGCAAGACGAGTCGACGCCTGGGCAGTCGACTGGTCTCCCTCCGTTCTCCATGGACCGAGTGGACAAACCATCTTCTCTGAAGGTGCTTCTTGAGTAGAAAGCCCAGGTAAAAATGTTGATGGAACGCGTAGTCCAACTCGTTAGGGATGGAGTGATGGGTATGGATCTTCTGGAGGTCTTCCTTAGACGGCGCATCCAACCGCTTCAGTACCGAGGCCACCCGATGTGGCTGTACTGTGGTACCGAAGACACCACTCGGGTCCATCCAGAAGCGGTCGACGATGCCACACTGGAGAGGTGGGTGGCCGCAATCACAGGGAATAAGGACAACCCTCGAGGGGCTAGGAGGATTCCACCACTCGGCTGTACCTATACACCGGACATGGTATGGCCACTTATTTCCATTTGCATCTTGCTTTATCCATTCTGCTTCGCCGTGAATTGGTCGATTGATCTTTGTTTTGTTGTCTGACAGGCCACCACGGAGCTATACTTGATGCCCAATGGGGCGCAAACACCGACTGAGGAGGAGGAAGGAAGTGGGGGCGAAAGCCCGGAGGAGTGGGATTCGGATGCTGACGACGATGATGAGGGTGATGATTCTGGTGAGGAGGAAGAAGAGGAGGAGGAGGAGGAAGTTGTACCTCCTCGCTCGGAAAGACGCTCGAAGCTAGCCCATGATCCTGCGGTCGAGCGTGGTAAGGGGGTCGCAACCGTCACGCAGTCGTCCAAGCGCCCTTGGACTACTTCTCCGGTGCCGACTGAGAAAGCTCCGAAGCAATCTCGAGTGGCGCCATCGAAATCAGCGAAGGTCTTGCCGAAGATGAAGATGGTGATCCCCACTATCTCAGGGTAATGGTGTAGCTTGAGTTTGTCTGTTCCTCGTGAACTTATTCTTGGTCGACTCGTGAGCTAATCGACTGACTTTTGGGACTGCAGTGCTGCTACTTCTGATACCTCGGCCAGAGCTGAAGACCAGGAGATGGACGATGCTGTTACTTCGAAACCTGGTATGACTCTTGTAGTTCCAGCTTCAGTCGATTGGCTTCTTGTCTCTAATTTTGATTCTTTTTCTGCAGCTTCATCTAACGTCGTTATCGACCTTCCCGATGACGACGACGAGGAACCACCAAGGCAAAGGAGGAGCAAGAAAGCATCTGCTGGCAAGGCGACTTAGGACGTGCCAGCACCCGAGACATTGGTCGTGGAGGGAGACAATGTCACTCGGCCTACCGTAACCTTTGCGGTGCCGTTGCCGAGTGCTCGTCCTTCATCGTTGAGTGCTGCTCAACCCTCGCTTTTCTCAACCTACCACGTTCCAGAAGACCAAGCTAGTGCTGCTAAAGAAGCAATACGCCAAGCGGGGGTCGTGATGGAGCAAGTGAAGGCAATACGAGAAGCCAGCCAGGCAGCCTATGACGCCAGTTCAGCTCTTCAGAGTAATGTTCAGGTCAGTCGGTCACTGCCTGTTCTGTTAGGATATGATATCCGAAAAACTCTTCTTTCTGAAATTCCTAGAGTTTGTCCTACACCCACTGGGTGTGTCGATTGAAATTCCGGGTTAGTGGGGGCACGCTGAGTGCACCCACTGGGTGCAGTCCCCAAGGCTATGGTGGGCTGCTGGCAGTCGACCATAGTCTTTATGTCTTAAGTTTTTTCCTTACTCGACTAGGTCGAATAGATTCATAGACCGGTGGGGGCACGCTGAGTGCACCCACTGGGTGTAGTCCCCGAGACTATGGTTGACTGCTGGCAGTCGACTATAGTCTGAAGAACACCTCCCGTTTTTTTTTGTTGGTCGACTGGTCGACTCTAACTGATGAAACTAGTGGAGGCACGCTGAGTGCACCCACTGCGTGTAGTCCCCGAGACTGTGGTCGAATGTTTGTATTTGGCCATAGTCTTAGAAATGCTATGATTTTTCCTTAGTCACTCGGAAGTGAATTGTCTTTGACATCTGTCGATTAGTTCTTCGTAGAAATCCTGCGACCTTGCGGCTCGTTACACTGAGATGGAGAACAAACATATCCAGCTCGAGCTTGATCTGAAACTGACCCAAGAGAACCTAACGAAGGCGAAGGAGGAGGCTAAAGGTATGTTTGGTGAGGCCTCCAACGACTGCTTTTGTCTCTCGTTTGTTTCAGAGTCTGATCTTGCTGTAATTTTGCAGACAAAGTGAGGGATGCCCTGAAGAAGAAGGACCTTGACTTGGCTGAGTTGCAGAAAGCGGCTTTAGAGAAGACCAAGCTCGCAGATGAAAAGCTGGCTTCAGTTACCAAGCTTGAAGAAGAAAACACCAATCTGAAGGCTGCTCTTGATGCTGCCAACAAGGAGGTCAGTCAACTGAAAAGTGACAAGGTTGCCCTGAATGACAAGGCCAGTGAGTTGGAGGGAAAGAAGAACGATCTGGAGGCTTATCTGGGTGGACTCGCCAAGAAGCTATTCCTCATGCTTGAAGGTAATCTTTTGTAACAAACAGACGTTTTAATTGTGATCTCCGACTGTTGTCTTGAATCGGTGGTTGTGCTTGCAGAATTTTGCCAGAACTTTGAAGAGGAGACTGGTCGACTGGAAATAAACCTGGATCCCATCAACTCTCCCATGAAAGATGAAGTCACCATGAATGTGCTTCGGCTTGAATCTCGCGTTGCTGCTGTCGTCGACTATCTTGCAAGGCTGAAGGTCACAACTTCTCGCATCGACACAACACTCTGGCCAAGAGAGATGCTCCAGAACGACCTCGAGTCTCTGATGACTCGACTGAACGAGGTCCCAAGTCGAGTGCAGGAGTGGAAGAAGTCTTCAGCCAGGTGTGGCGCGGATGTTGCTCTGTCTCTGGTCCGCGTTCACTGCAAGGATGCACAAGAGGACAAGCTGGTGGCCCTTAGGGTGGCTAACACCAAGAAGCATGATTTCCGATCTTTCATTGAGACCTTCATAGCCGGTGCCACTCGGATTGCAGATGGAATCAACCTGGATGAGTTTGTTGCACCTTCCAACCCTCCACAGGAGGGGTAAAAAACTTCTGAGCTTGATACTTTAAATTTGCCTCGGTATGCCGAGTGAGTTTTGTAACCGACAAACCTTAACAGGCTTAGCACCTGAGCACTTTCGGTTCTGCTAGGTGTTATCCGAACTTGGATTCAATGTTGAATATGTTTGCATTTGGTTTGAGGTGTCTTTTGCAGGCTAAAGTGAGGCGCTCATTGCAATCGACTTGTTCCCCGATACACTTAAGCAAGCGCTGGGCTGCAGCTAAGCCTCCGAGTGGGGAGGTCTGCTCTCCACTCGGTAGGATTTAGAAAAAATTAGGCGAGCACTGGGCTGCAGCTAAGCCCCCGAGTGGGAGGTTTGGTCTCCACTCGGTAGGATTTTCAAAAACTTAGGCGAGCACTGGGCTGCAGCTAAGCCCCCGAGTGGGAGGTTTGCTCTCCACTCGGTAGGATTTTCAAAAACTTAGGCGAGCACTGGGCTGCAGCTAAGCCCCCGAGTGGGAGGTTTGCTCTCCACTCGGTAGGATTTTCAAAAACTTAGGCGAGCTCTAAGCTGCAGCTAAGCCCCCGAGCGGGAGGTTTGCTCTCCACTCGGTAGGATTTTCAAGGGGTACCTCTGGAGAAGGAGGTAGCAGTCGACCTGCGCCTCGTCCTCCTCGCAGAGTGCATGTTGTATTTGTGGCTTAGCTCGGAAGGAGAGGGTAGCAGTCGACCTGCACCTCGTCCTCCTCGCAGAGCGCACGTTGTACTTGTGGCGTAGCCCAGAAGGAGAGGGTAGCAGTCGACCCGCACCTCGTCCTCCTCGCAGAGCGCATGTTGTATTTGTACTTAGGCGAGCGCAATGCTGCATCTAAGCCTTCGAGTGGAAGGCTGGCTCTCCACTCGGTAGGATTTTGTTTAACTTAGGTGAGTACTTGTACTCCAGCTAAGCCTCCAAGTGGAAGGCTGGCTTACCACTCAGTAGGATTTTGTTTAACTTAGGCGAGTACTTGTACTGCAGCTAAGCCTCCGAGTGGAAGGCTGGCTTACCACTCGGTAGGATTTTCAAAAACTTAGGCGAGTACTTGGACTGCAGCTAAGCCTCCGAGTGGAAGGCTGGCTTACCACTCGGTAGGATTTTGTTTAACTTAGGCGAAACGGATTTCGCAGCTAAGCCTTCGAGTGGGAGGCTGGCTCACCACTCGGTTAGGATTTTTTTTACAGACTTAGGCAAATCAGATTCGCAACCAAGTCACCCACTGGGGGATTGTTTTATCCGGACAAAAGTAATAACAATTACTAGGAAAACTATAAAGCTCTTGTCTTTGATAAATAAACTACAGAAGTACTTTTATTCCAACTCATCCGAGTGAATACTTAAATGTAAAAGGGGCGGAGGAGCTCCGTGTTCCAAGCTCGAGGCTCGTCGATCTGATGCTCGACATTGTAAAGACGATATGCTCCATTGTGGAGAACCTATGTGACGATGAAGGGTCCTTCCCAAGAAGGAGCAAGCTTGTGTGGTTTCTGCTGATCCACTCGGAGGACCAAATCTCCTTCCTGGAAGGCTCGACTCTTCACGTTTTTGGCGTGCAAGCGGCGCAAGTCTTGTTGATAAATGGTTGATCGGATCAAAGCCATCTCTCTTTCTTCCTCTAAAAGGTCGACTGCATCCTGTCGTGCTTGTTCTACTTCAGCTTCGGTGTAGAGCTTGACCCGAGGAGCATTGTGGAGAAGGTCACTCGGCAAGACTACTTCAGCTTTGTAGACCAAGAAGAATGGAGTTCTTCCAGTCGACCGGTTGGGCGTGGTCCTTAACCCCCAAAGCACCGAGGGAAGTTCGTCTACCCATGCACCAGCCGCATGTTTGAGATCACGCATCAAACAGGGTTTCAACCCTTTGAGAATCAAGTCGTTGGCTCGTTCTGCCTGTCCATTCGAGTGTGGATGGGTGACTGAAGCGTAGTCGACTCGTGTGCCTTGAGACGTGCAGAAAGCTCTGAATTCTTCGGAATCGAAGTTTGATCCGTTGTCAGTGATGATGCTGTGCGGGACTCCATATCTGAATATCAATTCCCTGATAAAGCTGACAGCAGTACCGGCATCGAGATTCTTGATGGGTTTGGCCTCAATCCACTTGGTGAACTTGTTGACTGCTACCAGCACATGGGTGAAACTGCTTCTGCCTGTTCTCAAAGGGCCGACCATATCCAACCCCCATACTGCAAAGGGCCAAACAAGTGGTATGGTCTTTAAAGCCGAGGCGGGCTTGTGTGACATATTGGAGTAAAATTGACATCCCTCACACTTGTCGACTATCTCCTTTGCCATTTCATTCGCTCTGGGCCAATAAAAATATGCTTTAGCCACGATGGTCCGAGAAGACGCATGATGGCCACAGGTCCCCGAGTGGATGTCGTTGAGAATCATTCGACCTTCCTCCGGTGTTATGCATTTCTGGCTGACTCCAGTCATACTTTCTCTGTATAACTGACCCCTCATGACGGTGAAGGCTTTGGATCGGCGGACGATCTCTCGAGCCTCTTCTTCATTCTCGGGGAGTTCTTTTCTCAAAATATAGGCGATATAGGGCATTGTCCAATCGGGAGTGATGACCAAAACTTCCATGATCAAGTCGACCACAGCTGGGACCTCGACTTCAGTCGGATCTGTGGCGCTTTTGGGCTGCGGGACTTATTCAGTGAAAGGATCTTCTTGAACCGATGGTGTGTGAACATGCTCCAAAAACACACCACTCGGAATGGCTTCCCTCTTGGAACCTATCTTCGCCAAGTCATCGGCTGCTTGATTTTTCAGTCGGGGAACGTGATGGAGCTCTAACCCTTCGAATTTCTTTTCGAGCTTCCTCACTGCGTTGTAGTATCCAGTCATGGCTGGGCTTCTAACGTCCCACTCCTTCATCACCTGATTGACCACCAAATCTGAGTCGCCATAAACCATAAGGCGACGGACGCCGAGTGAAATGGCCATGCGCAACCCATACAAAAGTGCTTCATATTCTGCTTCATTGTTGGAGGAATCAAAGTGGATCTGGAGCACATATCTGAGCTTATCTCCTCGGGGAGAAACCAAAACTACCCCAGCACCAGAACCATTTAACATCTTAGAGCCATCAAAGAACATGGTCCAATGCTCCGAGTGAACTTGAGTCGGTTACTGCTGTTCAATCCACTCGGCAAGGAAATCTGCTATAGCCTGGGACTTAATGGCTTTTTTGCCTCAAATTTGATATCAATGGGAAGGAGTTCAATCGCCCATTTAGCCACTCGACCAGTTGCATCTCTGTTGTGCAGAATCTCTGACAATGGTGCGTCGCTGACGACTGTAATGTCATGATCAGAGAAATAATGAGCAACCTTCTTCATGGTCATGTAGATCCCATATACGAGCTTCTGATAATGAGGATATCTTTGCTTCGGTGGGGTCAAAACTTCAGAGAGATAATACACTTGGCGCTGAACTTTGAAGGTTTTACCTTCTTCTTCCCGCTCGACCGTAAGTACTGTACTGACGACTTGTCCTGTGGCTGCAATGTAAAGCAACAGAGGCTCTTTGCTGATTGGAGCAGCAAGCACCGGCTGGGTGGAGAGCAGAGCTTTTAGCTTGGCAAATGCTGCATCACTTCTGGAGTCCACTCGAACTTGTCTGCCTTCTTCATCAGTCGGTAAAGAGGCAACGCCTTTTCACCGAGGCGAGAGATGAATCGACTTAACGCGGCCAAGCATCCAGTAAGCTTCTGGACATCGTGCACACGCACAGGGCGTTTCATTCGGAGTATGGTGCTAACTTTTTCTGGGTTAGCATCGATTCCTCGCTCTGAAACGAGAAAACCGAGTAACTTTCCGCCAGGCACTTCGAATGTGCACTTTGATGGATTGAGCTTGATATCATATCTCCTGAGATTGGCAAATGTTTCAGCTAGGTCAGTCAACAGGTCGGAACCCTTTCGTGACTTGACCACGATATCATCCATGTATGCTTCCACATTCCGACTGATTTGAGTGAGTAAACACTTTTGAATCATTCTCATGAACGTGGCTCCGGTATTCTTGAGACCGAATGGCATGGTGATATAGCAGAAGCACCCGAATGGAGTGATGAAAGTTGTTTTGATTTCGTCAAGTCCATACAGACGGATCTGATGATACCCGGAATAGGCGTCTAAAAAAGACAATCTCTCGCACCCCGCAGTCGAGTCGACAATTTGGTCGATGCGAGGGAGAGGAAAATGATCTTTTGGGAAGGCCCGATTTATATGTTTGAAATCAATGCACATGCGAAGTGAGTTGTCCTTCTTGGGAACCATGACGACATTGGCGAGCCACTCAGAGTGGTATATCTCTCGGATAAACTCTGCTGCAAGGAGTCGAGCCACCTCCTCGCCAATGGCTTTTTTCTTCTGAATGGCGGACCGTCGAAGATGTTCCTTAACAGGTTTTGCTTTTGAGTCGACTCTAAGGCAATGCTCAGCCAATCCCCTGGGAACACCCAGCATGTCAGCTGGCTTCCATGCAAAGATGTCCCAGTTCTCATGGAGGAACTGGATGAGCGCTTCTTCCTATTTAGAGTCGAGTGTTGTGGAAATATGGGTCGGAGCTGCGTTGGGGTCAGTCGGGTGGATATGAACTGGCTTCGTCTCCCCTGACGATTGGAACGCTCACTCTATGGCAGGCTTCTTGGCCCGCAGCAAATCACTCGGATCTGCATTTTTCTTATATTCCTCCAGCTCTACCACCGTTATCTGGGCATCCGCGATCTTCGAGCCTTTCTGGAAACACTCTTCTGCCTTCTTCCGGCTGCTAGTGATAGTGATCACGCCCTTGGGGCCAGGCATCTTTAATTTGAGGTACACATAACATGGTCGAGCCATGAAGCGGGCATAGGCTGGTCTTCCCAAAATAGTGTGGTAAGCGCTCTGGAAATCCACGACTTCAAACGTCAGCTTCTCCTTGCGGAAATGCTTCGAGTCGCCGAACACTACATCCAGAGCTATTTGACCGAGTGACTCAGCCTTCTTTCCAGGAATGACTCCGTGAAAACTCATGTTGCTGGAGCTGAGCCTGGACATCGGAATGCCCATTCCCTTGAGCGTCTCTACATACAGTATATTCAACCCACTGCCACCATCCATCAAGACCTTCGTCAGTCGAGTGCCTTCGACGACGGGGTCGACCACCAGCGCTTGCCTCCCAGGGGTGGCAATGTGAGTGGGGTGATCGGATTGGTCGAACGTAATGGGAGTTTACGACCATTTCAGATAACTTGGTGTCGCCGGGGCGACCATATTGACCTCTTGGTTGATCACTTTCAGTCGACTTTTGCTCTCTACGTCAGCAAAAATCATCAGGGTGGAATTGACATGAGGGTACTCTCCATCACTGTCTTCCTTGTCCTCGGCCTTGTTCGACTCCTTCTCTTTGTTCTTGGGCTGTTTCCCTTGAAACTGCTAGATTAAGAGCCGACACTGGCGAGTGGTATGTTTCGGGTAGACGAAGTTACCCTCTTTGTCTTTCTTCGTGTGGATGTGACACGGTAGATCCATCACATCATTTCCTTCTTTATCCTTTACCTTCTTGGGGTTCCAAGATCCTTTGGGCTTCCCTTTGAATTTGCCCTGAGTCACGGCCAGAGCCTCTCCATGAGCAGCTGGCTCGGCCTTCCGCTTCTGCTTCCGACTGGAGTTTCCTTTTTCCGACTGACTCGGCTTATACTTGCCACTCCGGAGCCTGTCCTCTTATTCACCGTTGGCGTATTTGGTGGCAATCTCCATCATTCGACCCAGGGTCATATCTCCGGTTCGACCAAACTTCAGGCTCAGCTCTCTGTTCTTGACACCATCCTTGAAGGCGCAGACCGCTTGATGGTCCGACACATTCTCCACGGTATGATGCAAAGTGATCCATCTCTGGATGTAATCTCTCAATGTTTCACTCGACTTTTGTACGCAGACTTGCAGCTCTGTCAATCCAGCTGGTCGCTTGCAAGTTCCCTCGACCGTCCTGACGAACACTCGGGAAAGATCTTCCCAGGTGTAAATGCTGCTAGGAGCTAACTGATTCAACCACGCCCTGGCCGAACCCTCCAGCATGAGTGGCAAATGTTTCATGGCCACCTCATCATTACCACCACCAATCTGTACCGCCACTCGGTAGTCTTCAAGCCAAGTCTCAGGCTTGGACTCTCCGGTGAACTTACTTACCCCAGTCACCAACCTCAAGTTGGGGGGTATCACTGCGGCTCTGATGGCTCTGCTAAAGCATTCTGGACCTGAGACATGGACTTGGCTGCTAGTGGGTACATCTCTGTCATGGCCACCTCTATGAGCTCTGTTCCGGTCGACCAAACCTTGCACGATGACGGATCTCGCGTCAAAGCCTGGTTCTCTGGGATCGACCGGAGCCCTCCGCCCAACACTGAACTGGCGCCTGTCATCTTGCTGCCGATGGGCGTTAGACCCACTTCTCGGGGGAGGAGTGGGCACTCGACGCCTATCATCACGGTCAAATCGGTCATCATAGTGGTCCCGCCGGCCTTCACGTCCCACGCGCCTCGGAGGTGACCTCGGGCTGTGAGCCGACTGAACAGTATTTGTAGCGACGGATCGACTGTGAATCCTGTTACGCGACTGTGACACAACTGAATTCTGATCTCCTGCCGCCCGAAGCAAATCCCTGATCTGCATCAAGCCTCTTCCGGCCTCTGACTGAGAGGGCTGATTTGACTCTGCTATACGGGCTGCAGCTGCCAAATTCTGAATTGGGGTTCTATATACCTGAGTCGGTTGTGGAAAGAGCTGACATCGTCTGGAGTCAGGTACTCGTTGACGCGCACGCTCGTCGAGTGCTTGCTGGAGGTTCTCCAGTCGAGTGCGTTCAGCCAAGTTGGCCAAATGCGCCTCTTTCAAAACACGAGCCTCAGGAGTTTCTCCCGCGATGGGAGTATGCAGGGCATCCATGTTGGGGAACGTAGTAATTTCAACATTTTCCTACGCACACGCAAGATCATGGTGATGATATAGCAACGAGGGGAGAGTATGATCTACGTACCCTTGTAGATCGCAAGGGAAGCGTTGACACAACGTAGAGGAAGTAGTCGTACGTCTTCTTCCCGATCCAACCGATCCAAGCACCGTTACTCCGGCACCTCCGAGTTCTTAGCACACGTACAGCTCGATGACGATCCCCGGGCTCCGATCCAGCAAAGCTTAGGGGAGGAGTTCTGTCAGCACGACGACGTGGTGACGATCTTGATGTATTACCAACGCAGGGCTTCGCCTAAGCACTACAATGATATGATCGAGGTGGAATATGGTGGCAGGGGGCACCGCACACGGCTAAGGAACAATCTCAATGATCAACTTGTGTGTCTAGAGGTGCCCCCTGCCTCCGTATATAAAGGAGCCAAGGGGGAGAGGTGCGCCGGCCAGGAGGAGGGCGCAGGAGGAGTCCTACTCCTACCGGGAGTAGGACTCCCCCCCCCAATCCTATTCCAACTAGGATTCCCAAGGGGGAAAGAGGGAGAGGGGTGGCCGGCCATCTCTACTAGTCCTAATAGGACTAGGGGAGGGGGGGAGGGGCGCAGCCCTTATGGGCAGCCCTTTCACCTTTCCACTAAGGCCCAATAAGGCCCATATGACTCCCGGGGGGTTCCGGTAACCTCCCGGTAATCCGGTAAAATCCTGATTTCACCCGGAACACTTCCGATGTCCAAACATAGGCTTCCAATATATCAATCTTTATGTCTCGACCATTTCGATACTCCTCGTCATGTCCGTGATCACATCCGGGACTCCGAACAACCTTCGGTACATCAAAATGCATAAACTCAGAATAACTGTCATCGTAACATTAAGCATGCGGACCCTACGGTTCGAGAACAATTTAGACATGACCGAGACACGTCTCCGGTCAATAACCAATAGCGGGACCTGGATGCCCATATTGGCTCCTACATATTCTACGAAGATCTTTATCGGTCAGACCGCATAACAACATACGTTGTTCCCTTTGTCATTGGTATGTTACTTGCCCGAGATTCGATTGTCGGTATCCAATACCTAGTTCAATCTCGTTACCGGCAAGTCTCTTTACTCGTTCCGTAATACATCATCTCACAACTACCATATTAGTTGTAATGCTTGCAAGGCTTATGTGATGTGCATTACCGAGAGGGCCCAGAGATACCTCTCCAACAATCGGAGTGACAAAACCTCATCTCGAAATACGCCAACCCAACATGTACCATTGGAGACACCTGTAGTACTCCTTTATAATCACCCAGTTACGTTGTGACATTTGGTAGTACCCAAAGTGTTCCTCCGGTACACGGGAGTTGCATAATCTCATAAGTCATGAAGAAAGCAATAGCAACATACTAAACGATCGGGTGCTAAGCTAATGGAATGGGTCATGTCAATCAGATCATTCAACTAATGATGTGACCTCGTTAATCAAATAACAATTCATTGTTCATGGTTAGGAAACATAACCATCTTTGATTAACGAGCTAGTCAAGTAGAGGCATACTAGTGACACTTTGTTTGTCTATTTATTCACACATGTATTATGTTTCCGGTTAATACAATTAGCATGAATAATAAACATTTATCATGATTATAAGGAAATAAATAATAACTTTATTATTGCCTCTAGGGCATATTTCCTTCAGTCTCCCACTTGCACTAGAGTCAATAATCTAGATTACACTGTAATGATTCTAACACCCATGGAGCCTCGGTGCTGATCATGTTTTGCTCGTGGAAGAGGCTTAGTCAACGGGTCTGCAACATTCAGATCCGTATGTATCTTGCAAATCTCTATGTCTCCCACCTGGACTAGATCCCGGATGGAGTTGAAGCGTCTCTTGATGTGCTTGGTCCTTTTGTGAAATCTGGATTCCTTTGCCAAGGCAATTGCACCAGTATTGTCACAAAAGATTTTTATTGGACCCGATGCACTAGGTATGACACCTAGATCGGATATGAACTCCTTCATCCAGACTCCTTCGTTTGTTGCTTCCGAAGCAGCTATGTACTCCGCTTCACATGTAGATCCCGCTACGGCGCTTTGTTTAGAACTGCACCAACTGACAGCTCCACCGTTCAATGTAAACACGTATCCGGTTTGCGATTTAGAATCGTCCGGATCAGTGTCAAAGCTTGCATCAACGTAACCTTTTACGGCGAGCTCTTTGTCACCTCCATATACGAGAAACATATCCTTAGTCCTTTTCAGGTATTTCAGGATGTTCTTGACTGCTGTCCAGTGATCCACTCCTGGATTACTTTGGTACCTCCCTGCTAAAGTTATAGCAAGGCACACATCAGGTCTGGTACACAACATTGCATACATGATAGAGCCTATGGCTGAAGCATAGGGAACATCTTTCATTTTCTCTCTATCTTCTGCAGTGGTCGGGCTTTGAGTCTGACTCAACTTCACACCTTGTAACACAGGCAAGAACCCTTTCTTTGCTTGATCCATTTTGAACTTTTTCAAAATCTTGTCAAGGTATGTGCTTTGTGAAAGTCCAATTAAGCGTCTTGATCTATCTCTACAGATCTTTATGCCTAATATGTAAGCAGCTTCACCGAGGTCTTTCATTGAAAAACTCTTATTCAAGTATCCCTTTATGTTATCCAGAAATTCTATATCATTTCCAATCAATAATATGTCATCCACATATAATATCAGAAATGCTACAGAGCTCCCACTCACTTTCTTGTAAATACAGGCTTCTCCAAAAGTCTGTATAAACCCAAATGCTTTAATCACACTATCAAAGCATTTATTCCAACTCCGAGAGGCTTGCACCAGTCCATAAATGGATCGCTGGAGCTTGCACACTTTGTTAGCTCCCTTTGGATCAACAAAACCTTCTAGTTGCATCATATACAATTCTTCTTCCAGAAATCCATTCAGGAATGCAGTTTTGACATCCATCTGCCAAATTTCATAATTATAAAATGCGGCAATTGCTAACATGATTCGGACAGACTTAAGCATCGCTATGGGTGAGAAGGTCTCATCGTAGTCAACCCCTTGAACTTGTCGAAAACCTTTTGCGACAAGTCGAGCTTTATAGACAGTAACATTACCGTCAGCGTCAGTCTTTTTCTTGAAGATCCATTTATTCTCAATTGCTTGCCGATCATCAGGCAAGTCAACCAAAGTCCATACTTTGTTCTCATACATGGATCCCATCTCAGATTTCATGGCTTCAAGCCACTTTGCGGAATCTGGGCTCACCATCGCTTCTTCATAGTTCGTAGGTTCATCATGATCTAGTAGCATGACTTCCAGAACTGGATTACCGTGCCACTCTGGTGCGGATCTTACTCTGGTTGATCTACGAGGCTCAGTAGTATCTTGTTCTGAAGTTTCATGATCATTATCATTAACTTCCTCACTTATTGGTGTAGGTGTCACAGAAACAGTTTTCTGTGATGTACTATTTTCCAACAAAGGAGCAGGTACAGTTACCTCGTCAAGTTCTACTTTCCTCCCACTCACTTCTTTCGAGAGAAACTCCTTCTCAAGAAAGTTTCCGAATTTAGCAACAAAAGTCTTGCCTTCGGATCTGTGATAGAAGGTGTATCCAATAGTTTCCTTTGGATATCCTATGAAGACACATTTCTCCGATTTGGGTTCGAGCTTATCAGGTTGAAGCTTTTTCACATAAGCATCGCAGCCCCAAACTTTCAGAAACGACAACTTTGGTTTCTTGCCAAACCATAGTTCATAAGGCGTCGTCTCAACGGATTTTGATGGTGCCCTGTTTAACGTGAATGCGGCCGTCTCTAGAGCGTATCCCCAAAATGATAGCGGTAAATCAGTAAGAGACATCATAGATCGCACCATATCTAGTAAAGTACGATTACGACGTTCGGACACACCATTACGCTGTGGTGTTCCGGGTGGCGTGAGTTGCGAAACTATTCCACAATTTTTCAAATGTACACCAAACTCGTAACTCAAATATTCTCCTCCACGATCAGATCGTAGAAACTTTATTTTCTTGTTACGATGTTTTTCCACTTCACTCTGAAATTCTTTGAACTTTTCAAATGTTTCAGACTTATGTTTCATTAAGTAGATATAACCATATCTGCTTAAATCATCTGTGAAGGTGAGAAAATAACGATATCCGCCACGAGCCTCAATATTCATCGGACCACATACATCTGTATGTATGATTTCCAACAAATCTGTTGCTCTCTCCATAGTACCGGAGAACGGTGTTTTAGTCATCTTGCCCATGAGGCACGGTTCGCAAGTACCAAGTGATTCATAATCAAGTGGTTCCAAAAGTCCATCAGTATGGAGTTTCTTCATGCGCTTTACACCGATATGACCTAAACGGCAGTGCCACAAAAAAGTTGCACCATCATTATCAACTCTGCATCTTTTGGCTTCAACATTATGAATATGTGTATCACTACTCTCGAGATTCAGTAAGAATAGACCACTCTTCAAGGGTGCGTGACCATAAAAGATATTACTCATATAAATAGAACAACCATTATTCTCTGATTTAAATGAATAACCGTCTCGCATCAAACAAGATCCAGATATAATGTTCATGCTTAACGCTGGCACTAAATAACAATTATTTAGGTCTAATACTAATCCCGAAGGTAGATGTAGAGGTAGCGTGCCGACCGCGATCACATCGACTTTGGAACCGTTTCCCACGCGGATCGTCACCTCGTCCTTAGCCAATCTTCGCTTAATCCGTAGCCCCTGTTTCGAGTTGCAAATATTAGCAACAGAACCAGTATCAAATACCCAGGTGCTACTGCGAGCATTAGTAAGGTACACATCAATAACATGTATATCATATATACCTTTGTTCACCTTGCCATCCTTCTTATCCGCCAAATACTTTGGGCAGTTCCGCTTCCAGTGACCAGTCTGCTTGCAGTAGAAGCACTCAGTTTCAGGCTTAGGTCCAGACTTGGGTTTCTTCTCTTGAGAAGCAACTTGCTTGCCGTTCTTCTTGAAGTTCCCCTTCTTCTTCCCTTTGCCCTTTTTCTTGAAACTAGTGGTTTTGTTAACCATCAACACTTGATGCTCCTTTTTGATTTCTACCTCCGCAGCTTTCAGCATTGCGAAGAGCTCGGGAATAGTCTTGTTCATCCCTTGCATATTATAGTTCATCACGAAACTCTTATAGCTTGGTGGCAGTGATTGGAGAATTCTATCAATGACGCAATCATCTGGAAGATTAACTCCCAATTGAATCAAGTGATTATTATACCCAGACATTTTGAGTATATGCTCACTGACAGAACTGTTCTCTTCCATCTTGCAGCTATAGAACTTATTGGAGACTTCATATCTCTCAATCCGGGCATTTGCTTGAAATAATAACTTCAACTCCTGAAACATCTCATATGCTCCATGACGTTCAAAACGTCGTTGAAGTCCCGATTCTAAGCCGTAAAGCATGGCACACTGAACTATCGAGTAGTCATCAGCTTTGCTCTGCCAGACGTTCATAACATCTGGTGTTGCTCCAGCAGCAGGCCTGGCACCCAGCGGTGCTTCCAGGACGTAATTCTTCTGTGCAGCAATGAGGATAATCCTCAAGTTACGGACCCAGTCCATGTAATTGCTACCATCATCTTTCAACTTTGCTTTCTCAAGGAACGCATTAAAATTCAACGGAACAACAGTACGAGCCATCTATCTACAATCAACATAAACAAGCAAGATACTATCAGGTACTAAGTTCATGATAAATTTAAGTTCAATTAATCATATTACTTAAGAACTCCCACTTAGATAGACATCCCTCTAATCCTCTAAGTGATCACGTGATCCAAATCAACTAAACCATGTCCGATCATCACGTGAGATGGAGTAGTTTCATCGGTGAACATCATTATGTTGATCATATCTAGTATATGATTCACGCTCGACCTTTCGGTCTCTGTGTTCCGAGGCCATATCTGTATATGCTTGGCTCGTCAAGTATAACCTGAGTATTCCGCGTGTGCAACTGTTTTGCACCCGTTGTATTTGAACGTAGAGCCTATCACACCCGATCATCACGTGGTGTCTCAGCACGAAGAACTTTCGCAACGGTGCATACTCAAAGAGAACACTTCTTGATAATTAGTGAGAGATCATCTTAAAATGCTACCGTCAATCAAAGCAAGATAAGATGCATAAAGGATAAACATCACATGCAATCAATATAAGTGATATGATATGGCCATCATCATCTTGTGCTTGTGATCTCCATCTTTGAAGCACGGTCGTGATCACCATCGTCACCGGCGCGACACCTTGATCTCCACCGTAGCATCGTTGTCGTTACGCCATCTATTACTTCTACGACTATCGCTACCGCTTAGTGATAAAGTAAAGCAATTACAGCGCGATTGCATTGCATACAATAAAGCGACAACCATATGGCTCCTGCCAGTTGCCGATAACTCGGTTACAAAACATGATCATCTCATACAATAAAATTTAGCATCATTCCTTGACCATATCACATCACAACATGCCCTGCAAAAACAAGTTAGATGTCCTCTACTTTGTTGTTGCAAGTTTTACGTGGCTGCTACGGGCTTTAAGCAAGAACCAATCTCACCTATGCATCAAAACCACAACGATAGTTTGTCAAATAGACTCCGTTTTAACCTTCGCAAGGACCGGGTGTAGCCACACTCGGTTCAACTAAAGTTGGAGAGACAGTCGCCCGCAAGCCATCTATGTGCAAAGCACGTCGAGGGAACCGGTCTCGCGTAAGCGTACGCGTAAGGTTTGTCCGGGTCGTCTCGTCCAACAATACCGCCGAACCAAAGTATGACATGCTGGTAGGCAGTATGACTTGTATCGTCCACAACTCACTTGTGTTCTACTCGTGCAAATAACATCAAACCATAAAACCTAGGCTCGGATGCCACTGTTGGGGAACGTAGTAATTTCAACATTTTCCTACGCACACGCAAGATCATGGTGATGATATAGCAACAAGAGGAGAGTATGATCTACGTACCCTTGTAGATCGCAACGGAAGCATTGACACAACGTAGAGGAAGTAGTCGTACGTCTTCTTCCCGATCCAACCGATCCAAGCACCGTTACTCCGGCACCTCCGAGTTCTTAGCACACGTACAACTCGATGACGATCCCCGGGCTCCTATCCAGCAAAGCTTCGGGGAGGAGTTCTGTTAGCACGACGGCGTGGTGACGATCTTGATGTATTACCGACGCAGGGCTTCGCCTAAGCACTACAACGATATGATCAAGGTGGAATATGGTGGCAGGGGGCACCGCACACGGCTAAGGAACAATCTCAATGATCAACTTGTGTGTCTAGAGGTGCCCCCTGCCTCCGTATATAAAGGAGCCAAGGGGGAGAGGTGCGCCGGCCAGGAGGAGGGCGCAGGAGGAGTCCTACTCCTACCGGGAGTAGGACTCCCCCCCCCCCCAATCCTATTCCAACTAGGATTCCCAAGGGGGAAAGAGGGAGAGGGGTGGCCGGCCACCTCTCCTAGTCCTAATAGGACTAGGGGAGGGGTGGAGGCGCGCAGCCCTTATGGGCAGCCCTTTCACCTTTCCTCTAAGGCCCAATAAGGCCCATATGACTCCCGAGGGGTTCCGGTAACCTCCCGGTAATCCGGTAAAATCCTGATTTCACCCGGAACACTTCCGATGTCCAAACATAGGCTTCCAATATATCAATCTTTATGTCTCGACCATTTCGAGACTCCTCGTCATGTCCGTGATCACATCCGGGACTCCGAACAACCTTCGGTACATCAAAATGCATAAACTCATAATAACTGTCATCGTAACGTTAAGCGTGCGGACCCTACGGTTCGAGAACAATGTAGATATGACCGAGATACGTCTCCGGTCAATAACCAATAGCAGGACCTGGATGCCCATATTGGCTCCTACATATTCTACGAAGATCTTTATCGGTCAGACCGCATAACAACATACGTTGTTCCCTTTGTCATTGGTATGTTACTTGCCCGAGATTCGATCGTCGGTATCCAATACCTAGTTCAATCTCGTTACCGGCAAGTCTCTTTACTCATTCCGTAATACATCATCTCACAACTACCATATTAGTTGTAATGCTTGCAAGGCTTATGTGATGTGCATTACCGAGAGGGCCCAGAGATACCTCTCCGACAATCGGAGTGACAAAACCTAATCTCGAAATATGCCAACCCAACATGTACCATTGGAGACACCTGTAGTACTCCTTTATAATCACCCAGTTATGTTGTGACGTTTGGTAGTACCCAAAGTGTTCCTCCCGTACACGGGAGTTGCATAATCTCATAGTTATAGGAACATGTATAAGTCATGAAGAAAGCAATAGCAACATACTAAACGATCGGGTGCTAAGCTAATGGAATGGGTCATGTCAATCAGATCATTCAACTAATGATGTGACCTCGTTAATCAAATAACAATTCATTTTTCATGGTTAGGAAACATAACCATCTTTGATTAACGAGCTAGTCAAGTAGAGGCATACTAGTGACACTTTGTTTGTCTATTTATTCACACATGTATTATGTTTCCGGTTAATACAATTCTAGCATGAATAATAAACATTTATCATGATTATAAGGAAATAAATAATAACTTTATTATTGCCTCTAGGACATATTTCCTTCAATCCATGTTCTGGCGGCGAAGATCTTCTCTTTGCTGAGAAGTGAGTGGCTCGGCTTGATACTCTTTGTGGGCCTGAGCGGGGTCGCCTCTATCGTCCATCCCGTCAGTGCGGGGGAAACCGGGAGGGCTAAGAGGCACGTTGACCATCAGGACCTCCGCCGCTGGATCACTGCTGTTGCACTCGGATGCAGTCTCCACGGAGCCAGTCGACAGATCGAACAGGCCGTAGAGAGATTTGCCAGGCTCAATTGCCGCGACTTGGGTGGTGGCCGATTGGCGAGCCACTGCGTGTCTCACCCACCGCTGAAGTCTCGACCGACCGGAGCGCTTGCGCTGGCGGGAGATAGGGAGGGAGGACGGCACAGGAGTCGACCGATATGGGGTCGACGGCTGCCGCAGCAGGACGCCGCAGACACATGCCCGAAAGTGCGTCGCCCCGCAGACGGGGAGCACATCGATGTCGAGTGGTGCCTCCTGGAGCCAAGCGGAGTCGTCGGCGATGAAAGCGAGCGCACCGAGATGGATCTCGCGGCCCTCGACCAGAGCTCCGCCAGAAACCATGATGAAGGCAATTGGACAAATTGCAACTTCTCCAAAAAGTCGCTAAGACACCTGCCCCACGGTGGGCGCCAACTGTCGTGATTCTAAGTCTGACAGTAGAATGGGGGGTAGGTATGGAGAGGCAAGATCCTAGCTATGGAGTAGTTGTACACATGAATGTTTAACGAGTTCAGGCCCTTCTCGGAGGAAGTAATAGCCCTGCGTCTCGCAGCCCAGAGGCGGTCGACTGGTTTCTATGTATATGAGTTACAGGGGTGCGAACCCTTTACACTGAGGAGGGGGGTGGCTTATATAGAGTTCGCCAGACCCCTCCGGCCCTCAGTTATGCAGGGTTTAAAGTACATTAAGATAGGGGGTTATTGGTAACGCCCTCATAAAACACCATGAAGACTATTAAAGCTACTTAATGACAGACCGTTGCGTGCTGAGTGACTTTAGGTCTCCTGGCCGTCGAGTGGTTAGCTTCATGGTCGAGTGGCTATCTTCATCGTCGAGTGAAGTCCCTCTTGGTCGACTGGAAGGTAGCCCCTACCTAAGGATGACCTTGGGTAGGGTACCTAGGGTAGGACCATGACCCTAGCCTAGGTACATGACTTCATCAGGGGGGCGCCTACCTTGTCGTGGACGCATCGGCTGCTTCTTGACTTGCACTCCAAGTCCTCTGGATCACGTTCGTTCCAAAAATCACGCTTCCGAAGGTTTCATTCCGTTTGGAATCCGTTTGATATTCCTTTTCTTCGAAATACTGAAATAGGCAAAAAAACAGCAATACAGGCTGGGCCTCCGGTTAGTAGGTTAGTCCCAAAAATGATAATAATGTGTAAAATAAAGCCCATAAACATCCAAAAGGGGTAATATAATAGCATGGAACAATCAAAAATTATAGATACGTTGAAGACGTATCACCTGGTTCAGGGGCTACTGAGGGAGTCCTGGATTAGAGGGCCCTTGGACAGCCGGACTATATACTTTGGCCGGACTGTTGGACTATGAAGATACAAGATTGAAGACTTCGTCCCGTGTCCGGGTGGGACTATCCTTTTGCGTGGAAGGCAAGCTTGGCAATTTGGATATGTAGATCTCCTTCTCTGTAACCGACTCTGTGTAACCCTAGCCCCCTCCGGTGTCTATATAAACCGAAGGGTTTCGTCCGTAGGACAACAACAATCATAATCATAGGCTAGCTTCTAGGGTTTAGCCTCTACGATCTCGTGGTAGATCAACTCTTGTAATACTCATATCATCAAGATCAATCAAGCAGGAAGTAGGGTATTACCTCCATCGAGAGGGCCCGAACCTGGGTAAACATTGTGTCCCCCGCCTCCTGTTACCATTAGCCTTAGACGCACAGTTCGGGACCCCCTACCCGAGATCCGCCGGTTTTGACACCGATAGTGGCCAATCAGGCTTCTGAGGTGTGATGCTCAGGAGTCCCCCTTGACGTACGAACCGACCATCATACCTTTCCTCGTTGGGTTCTCGCTCGGGAGGGGTGCACGAAGACCAGGTCCGTAGGACCTGGCAGGGTGGCGTGCGCTAGGCGTGACCTGAGCGTAGCCCCCATGCCCAGCTCCCTCACCCTACCCTACCGAGGGAAAGAAACGCGATAAGGCTAGGCATTGAGCCCAGAGGCTCCCTGAGGTTGCCGCAGCGCGGTGAGGCTGCCCTCAGTTGTTTATCACCAGCGCGGAGCATGGCGCTTCCGCTCTTGCACGGGCATAGCCGCTCCTCGGCAGTGTCGACTGCCAGCACTAAGCATGGTGCTTCCACTGGTACGTGGGGGGGCTCCCTCTGAGGAGAGCCCTGGGGTGTGTACAGCCCCACCCTAACATGTGGCTTGCATGGCACGACTGGAGGAGGTGTGTCCGGGCACTCGTGAGCCAGCGCGGGACTCACGAGGCCCTACCTCAAGGCGGGTTGCGCCTAAACTTGATTGTGAACATTGGCGATAGTCCTGCGAGATGGTTAGGCAACCTGCGCCGAGTGAATCTCCTGAGGTTGTCGCATGAGAAGGCCAGACACCAACCCCAAGGGGTGACATAAACGGGACCGGCCCGCCAGACAGAGCTCAGCCGTTGGGTTTATCGACGCTGCAGGGACGGACTCGAGCATAAACTTTGTGCCCAGTCTTCTCATGTGATGGTCCTGAAGAAAGAGAACCAGCGCGCGGCTCTCAAGGTGACGAGGCACCAGGTCGCGCGCCCTCGCTCATCCGCCCATGATTAGCTCATGCAAGAACAAGGCACCAAGGGCCATGGGAGGTGACATGCACGGGAGCTAGTCCGCGAGCCAGAGCTCAGCCTCTTGGGTTTAACGACGCTGCAGGGATGGACCCGAGAATAGACGTCGTGCCAGTCCTTAATCATGAGGTAGTCATAGGTGGGCTTACAAGGGCTCAAGACATTCATGGCGACGAAGCGTCGGCCAGGAAATGATAACCACAAGGCAACTCACGGAAGAGGGTAAGCTAGCTCTGATAAATGCAAGAAGGATACATGCCGCAGGGACGGACCCACACGGCTTGGGGATATTTCAGCCCGAGGGGCGCCCCCAACTGAACGAACTAAAAGATGTCACCTGGCACCATTGCTGAAGAAGGTGTTGGAGTAGCAGAAGGCGTGCACCGCAGAAGTCGCTCCTCACGAGACGCCTTGGCCCTGAACCTCAGGAGGCTTTGGAGGCCCGGGGGGCTCATGAGAATCCATTTCCATCTCCGCCTGGATCGCCTGGCACCTGGCCTTCTGAGCCGCCAGGACCCCCTGCATGTGGTGCTGGGATGCAGCAGCTGCATTTAGCAAACCAAAGGGCATGCGGACGTAGATGTGAGGGGGGGGCTCACATCGGCCAACACGGGACAGCCAGAAGATCTCCCGAGACGCGGCCCTATTGAGCCCCGGGACACCGACACAGACGCGCAGGTCCTCGTCCTCGCCTACACGAGGAGCCGCGTCTGGCGGTGGGCGGTGATCGCCCCGCATGACCCTTGCCTCTTGAATCTCCTTGGCTGCCTCGTCGACGAACTCCGGAATGTCAGGTGCCTCGATCCCAGCGCTCTCTCCATGGAAGCGTGCACTGAAGCATGCCTCCACATGGTTCCCGGGCGCCTCCCTCGTGACGTTGGCCAGGTCAGAGGCCCTCCAAAGGAGAGCCCCCGAGCCCAGCCTGAGAGGGGCGTCGGGCGCGCCTTCCTATGCGAGACGGGAAGGCGCCCCATCCATAGACGCCAGGTTTGAGGCGGCACAGCCAGACGCCCCATCCTCCTAAGGTTTTTTTTGAGAACTGATGACAGTGAGTAACTCTCACTGCCTTTATATTAAGCTATAAGGTTAGGGGGTAGAGTGTCCAGCATTGTACAAATTACATGGTGGTGTGAGAGGGGGGGATTAGCTAAACAACCCAACAAAACAGAAAATCAAAGCAAGTTGACTATTGAAAGAATGTAGGGGCCTTGATCATGTTTTGATCTATGAACCAGCATAGCAAAGTCCTTCTTGAATCTGTTCCTCCAGGAATCCAAAGAAGGCTGAATCCCTCTGAAGTGCTTGTCATTCCTCTCCTTCCCCAAGCAGCAACTGTAAAAACTTCTAAGAACATTGGCCTTGCCCACCTGTTCTTGCCCTCATGCACCATTTTAATCCAGTCAGTGTCATTTGGCCAATGTATCCCCAGTGCATCCCAGCACCTGGTGGAGCAGCTGCTTCTTCTTCTTGGGAACGGCCTCAGGAGGGAGGACGGCACCCTCGTCGTCTGGGTTCTCGACCGTTGCGGCCTGGTAGGCACGCTCGAGAGAGCACACCGTGTCCTTTTCTTCGCAAGAGACCATGATGATGATGCAGTTCCCTGGCATCTTGAGGACATTGTAGCCATGGTGCGTTGCCGCCAAGAACTTGGCGAGAGCTGGGTATCCGAGGGTGGCATTGTATGGCAGGCAAATGTCGGCGATGTCGAAGTCGATGAGCTCGGTGCGGTAATTGTCGCGCTTGCCGAAGGTGACGGGGAGGCGGACTTGCCCGATCAAATGCATGGAGCCGTTGATCACTCTTGATAAGGGCTTGGTAGGCTGAAGCTGGTGATACGGCACTTGGAGCCTATTGAGTGTCTGGACAGAGAGAACATTGAGCCTTGCACCGCCATCGATGAGCGTCTTGGTGACTAGCACATTGCTGATGATGGGTGACAGAGCATTGGGAGTGCGCCAGCCGTGGCCGCGCACTTGAGTTGGTCGGAGGAGTCGAAGGTGATGGCATACTTGGACCACCTGAGCGGGCGCGTCGCCTCGAGCTTTGGAAGGGCTGCGTTCACCTCATGCACGAACTGCTTGAAGATGCGATGAGAGGCTGGGGCCTAGGAGCCACCCAAGATGCAGGCGATGGCACGAGGCTCTTGGAAGCCCCCAGCCCCTCGTCCTAATGGTGGTCTTCGTTCCTTCTTGGCGGAGGCAGCAGTGGAGGGAGACCAGCGTTGCCCTGAGGCCGATCTTCGCGAGGCTGATCCCTCCAGGCGCCCTCGCGAGGCTCTCCCTGTCAGCGGTCCTCCCAAGGCTGGTCGCACCACTCCTGATGATGGTCACGACCGTCCCAGCATCCTCCACCTCGGCCTCCTCCGCGATCGTAGCCTCGATTGTTACGCTTGGGGTGATGACCGAGGCGCCCATCACGGATGGCCCTGAGCTCCTGGCAGTCATTGGTGTTGTGGCTGTGCACATTGTGGAAGATGCAGAATGGGCGGCTGCCCTTGGATGACTCTGGGTGATCGCAGCCGCGCTTCATCTTTGGCTCAGCTGCGATCACGGCCGGTCCCTTGCGCTTCACGTCCTTGGCCTTGGCCTTCTTGTCTTTTGGGTCTACATCGGAGAGCTCGAGGAGGGAGAGGTGTCCCTCCTCAGCTCTCGTGCACTTGGTTGCCATGTTGAACATCTCCAGGGCCGTGCATAGGTCTTCGTGTATGGCGACCTCCTCCTTCATATTGACATCGCGGATGCCATCAGTGAATGCCAAGATGACGGCTTCATCCAACACCTTGGGGATCTTGAGGCGAACGCTGTTGAAGCGCTGGATGTACTTCTGCAGGGTCTCTCCTGGTTGCTGCTTGACGCGTTGCAGGTCACCCGCGGCCGGCGGGCGGTCGCGAGTGCCCTGGAAGTTGGTGATGAAGCATTCCAGGAGGAGATCGATCCCATGGGCAGGTTCAGGAGCCAGGAGTGCGTGCCGTCCTTGAGGGCCATGTGGAACCAGTTCGCCATGACCTTCTCGTCGCCGTTGGCTGCCACAATGCTCAGCTCATAGAGCTGCGGGAACTCAGCGGGGTTGGCGGTGCCATTGTAGCGTGGAGGCAGGTCGGGCTTGAACTTCCCTGGCCAAACGACGTTGCGTAACTCCGAAGTGAATGTGCGGCACCCCATTGTGGTTGATAATCCCCAAGTGCGGGGAATCATCGTAGCAATTCCCAAAGGTGGAAGTGATAAGTATGGAGTGTCGAACCCACAAGGAGCTAAAGGTAATATCAATATTCTTTCAAGTCCTATCTTCCACTGATACGAATCTACGTACACCGAACGTTTGCTTCCAACTAGAAACGAGAAATAAAACTACGTTGTGGGTATGAACAGGATAACTTTGCATGATATCGGAGAGCTAAAATATAAAAGTAGGTGTTGTTATCATAAAGTTAGAATATATTACTAAATATTATAAATAGCGAGTGTGGAATAATGATGGGTCGGTGTGCGGAATTATCCTAGGCAATTGTTAACAAGACTGGTGGTCGTCATTGCAATTTCATATGAGGGAGAGGCATAAGCTAACATACTTTCTCTTCTTGGATCATATGCACTTATGACTGGAACTCTAGCAAGCATCCGCAACTACTAAAGATCATTAAGGTAAAACCCAACCATAGCATTAACATATCAAGTCCCCTTTATCCCATATGCCGCAACCCCCTTACTCGGGTTTATGCTTCTTTCACTCAAGCAACCCACTATAAGAGAATCATGAACATATTGCAACACCCTATAGCGGGAATCCCTCACACTTGCGCGACATGGAGGGCACAATAGGACAGCACAAAAATAAAACATACAACACATACCAATCTAGATCATCAATCAACCCAAAGTAAAGTATATCTACTCAAAACTTCATAGGATGGCAACACATCATTGGATCATAATATGTGGCATAAAGCACCATGTTCAAGTAGGGATTACCACGTGGTGCGGGAGAGTGGACCGCGTAAAAGAGATGATGATGGTGTTGATGATGGTGATGTTGATGAAGACGATCACAGCGGTGATGATTCCCCTCCCGATGGCACTCCGGCGATGATGGCCCCCTCCGGCAGGGTACCAGAGAGGGCCTAGATTGATTTCTCGTGGCTACAGAGGCTTGCGGCGGTGGAACTTCCGATCTAGGTTATTTTCTAGAGGTTTGGGCATTTATAGGAGAGGTTGGTGTCGAGAACAAGTCAGGGGGACCCACGAGGAGTCCACGAGGCACAGGGGCACGCCCCAGGGGGGTGGGCGCGCCCCCACCCTCATGGGCCCCACGGGACTCCTCTCCGATAACTTTTTGTTCCAGTATTTTTTATATTTTTCAGAAAAAATCTCCGTTGATTTTCAGGGCGTTCCGAGAACTTTTATTTCTGCACAAAAACAACACCACGATAGTTCTGCTGAAAACAGCGTCAGTCCGGGTTAGTTCTAATCAAATCATACCAAAATCATATAAAACTATTGTAAACATGGCATGAATACTTCATAAATTATAGATACGTTGGAGACGTATCAGTGGTCACGAGAGCCCGCCATGGAGGTGGAGCATGGTGGCGTTCGCGCACCGCCACCACAGGCAGCACGCAGTCTTGACGTGGCGCCGGGAGCGCGCGCACATCTTCTTGTGGCCGCTAGACCACCTGGCACCTTGCTTCATCACGCGCGGGCGCCTGGCGCTGCGAATCACGCCGAGGTGCCACCCACATATGCTCGATGATGGCGTCTTGCCTTGGAGGCGGAGGAGGCGTCCTGTGAGCTACATCTCCCGCGGCAGGCGGCGGTTGAGGCAGCGAGCGAGTTGGTGCGGCAGAATCCCCCGCGGCGCTGACGAGCTCGGCGATGCAGTCGAGCCAGTCCTCGCAGAGGTCGTCGACCGGGTGGTAGAGCAGGAGCTCGTGTGCCATGAGTAGAACGGCATGCGCGTTCGCCGGGCCACGATGAGTGCGAGAGGACCAAGCGGTTGGAGTTTGTGACGAAGTGGTGGTGCGCCCGCCGCGACGCACAGACGGATGCAGTGAGGAGGCCTATTGCTCGTGGCCTGCGGGGGCCGTGGCGGCATTCGCCACCGGTGACGGGGGTCGGCGAGGGCAGCCGTCGCCCGTCGGCACTGTCTGAGCGACGCGGGCGGCAAGGGCGGCCCGGCGCTCAGCACGAGCTCGGCGCGTCTCAGCCATGGAAGCGGTGGAGTAGTGGCGAGTCGATCGACGGAAGAGAAGCTCCGACACACCTCTACCTGGCGCGCCAAATGTCGGATTTCGGGTTCCGCAAACCCTTGAGAGGTTTGAACTCTCGGGTGCGTGTGAAGATATCACTCTCCCTAATCTGCTGACTTGCCAATCTCACAGCCTAGCGCGTCGAGCTCGAAGGAAATGGGACACGGCAATTTACCCAGGTTTGGGCCACCTTGTAAAACCCTACTCCTGCTTTGTGGTGGATTTGCCTCGAGGGGCTGAGGATGAACTAGTACAGTGGAGAACAACCTCAGGAGGTGTGTTCTTGGGCTCAAGTGAGCTGGTGAGGGTGGAATGGACGTCGTTCCTCCTCACCCATGGTGGTGGCTAGGTCCTATTTATAGTGGCCTTGGTCCTCTTCCCGAATGGAGGCGGGAAGGGATCCCACAACAGCCAAGTTTGAAGGGAGACAAGAAGTACATCTTATCCTAACTAAAGTGGTCTTTGCCTGCAAAAGCCTCTGGTCATGACGCTGCGGTGGGCTCGGCGATGACCTCCGTCCTGCTGGTCTTGGTCTTGTTGCATGGGAATAGAAACCTTTGGCTGCTTCCTCGGGACTCCGCGCCTACTGCTTGCCTCCGTTGCACCAAAGAGGAAACTGGTACACTGCGCCCGATGGCGCCCGCCTGGCCTCGATCGTCATGGCTCACGTCACCCGAACCTCACGAGGTGAGCCTTGCATAGAAATCTCTGCTCCTCGGGAGCTAGCCTGAGGAGGCAGATCCCCTTGGAGGTCTTGGTGTCGTCCGCCTCGCGAGGCTTGGCCCCTCGCAAGGGTCTTGGGTTGTTGATGTCGAAATAGGGTCATACCAGGCCGTCGATGGATCCACGCAGCGGGCCGCAGACAGGCAAGTCTGGGTACCCCCGTATTCAGAAAGCCGACATTCATTTCATTGTTTCATGTCTTTGTTTCATTTCTTACAATGTTTCTTAATTGTGTAGGAAAATAGAGCAAATTACACTCAAGTTGGTTCTTCTATGGCTACATATGCTTAGAGGCCTCCAAGAGTACCTGCTGCTACTGCACCTGAACCAAGACCAGTTGCAGCAAGAGCTGCAACTTCTACACCTTCACCAGGTCCAATGACTAGTTATATGTCAAATAAAAGGGTTGCTTTAACTATTCCAGCAGCAGCAGCAGCACAAGGACCAGCTAAGAGGAGCAGGACTAACACTTCTCCAACAGTAGCAACAACACCAGCTAAAAAGAAAATCACCAACACTTCTTCTCCTGCTAAAAACACCAGATCATCTACAACTTCTCCAGCAAAGAACACCATGTCTGCAAGTCCCTAGAGGGATGGCTAAATGAGAAGAACATTCATTGCACCAAGGCAATCAACTTCAACTGTTGTCTAGGCTGGGTCAAAGAGGATCAGGAAGCCAAGTGGGGGCTGAAAGACTATTTTTATGCAAGTGGTAACTAGCATGTCTGTGTATGAACATGAGTTCATTTGGTATGGTTGTGTTTATGTCAGTGCATAAATATTGATGGATTTGTGTCTTTAGGTTGAACTGCTATGGTTTATAATAACTATACTTCCTTCTCTGGTTTATCTTGCGTGCTTTCAAAGATATCCAGTGAGTTAATCTTTTGTTAATTCAGCATGTTCATCTTGTGTTGATTCACTCAGTTCATCTTGTGTTGATTCACTCAGCTCATCTTGTGTTTATTCACAGTTAGGTTGAATTGTGAACTGCTACATTGATTCAAAGATATTCAACAACATAAATTTCAGATCCACATCATATATTGATTTAGAGTAGCATACATTGATTGAGAGTAGCATAAATAAATAAATAAATAAATAGATTCAGAGTAGCATATGTGATTCTCATCTAGATCTTACAAAGAACACCACTTACAAACATATAGATAGATAGATAGATAGATAGATAGATAGATAGATAGATAGATAGATAGATAGATAGAGACAGATCAATCATAATGCTTGAATAAACGAGCCCACTTAGCCTAGTAGCTGGATGATGACCATGACTGCTCTTCTCCTTACCCAACTAATGATCTGCATGAAGCTCCTTCCCCTGCCACCAAGGAAAACAAGCTCAAGCTCTTCATCATTGCACTTCTCCAGCACCTTATCAAAGAGCCGGCGGTTGTACTCAAGCTGCTGCTCATCCTGGGCGGCCTCTTGTGCCCTCTGCCCGCGCCTCCTCCTCCTCCTCTGTTGTGCTGCTGGAGGCCTCACCTCCACGTCCTCTCCCTCCTCCTCTATGACATCTCCCATGTTAGGATCCATCTCTAGGGTTTGATATGGGCGGCGGCTATTGGAGTGGCTGAGAAAGGGTGACCGGGGTCGGGAGGGGTTTATATCGACAGTGGTGGAGGGTGTTTGGTTTTAGTAGGCCTAGGGCAGTTTCATTTGGTCAGAGACTAGTGGCCCACTAAGCCCAATACCCCTATACATAAATATATAGATAACATAGAAGATTAATAGAGACTAGTGGCCCACAACATATAAGATCCATTAGAACACTTAATACCACAGCATTGGAGATCCATTACAACATACTTAAGAACACAGCAAATATGGTTCTTACATAAGACACTAAAGTTCAAATGTAGTGCCAAACCCTAGGTTAACTTCACATTTCCCCAAAATGTACACCCATATAATCACTTGAGACAGTTAGGCCACATCCTTATATATTCCTTGGATGTACTTCACCACCATTTTATAGAACTTCATGACTCAAGGATGGCCTTGATTTGCTCTAACTTCTCCTTGCTGCCATACCCATCTTTCAGCAGCTCAGCAACAACTTGCTCAAGCTTTGCCTTCTCCTTCTTAAGAAATCTCTGTCAACTTCAATATCCTTCATAGCCTTCCTAGTGTTCTTGATAATATCATCCTGGCTATGCAAAATCCACCTCTGCTCCTTTGCAAGTTTAAGCTTTTCCATCTGCACCTCCAACCTAGCTTTCTCCTCTACCTCCTCCTCCTTCTTCTTCTTCTCAAAGACTTCCTCCTCCACTTGTTTCTGGTACACCTTCCTGTCCACCCTACCATCCTGCCAATCAAACATCTTGGATACATCTTTAACAAGCTTGGTGTACTCAATGCAAAGCTTGTCATTTTCAGTCTTGAGCTTGGCCAACTCCTTGTTATTTTCAGTCTTAATAAGCTTGGCAAACTCCTTCTCAAACTTCTCCTTGTCAAGTTACCTTCCACAGTTCTACGCATGGAACATTTCCCATAGCTTGGACAAGCATCTCTGAAGAACAGGAGGCCAAGGCCCATCAACCCACTCTACAACACAACAATTCACACCATTTTCCTGCATTTGTAAATATGATAAGTTATTACAATGCCATGATTAAGTTTACAAAGTAACAAAGAATAACATAAGTGAAATAACAAGTTACACTGTCATATCATCAACAAATTGCACTCAAACTGTTGCATCATGTGCTGCACTGAACATCCATATGTAACAAACATAATTGACATCTAACCTGGACTGGGCAGCCATAGAAACGCCTTCCTGTTAAAGTGCCTTCAGAAGCCACACACATAACAAGCCACATGTGGTGTAGAATGCATTTGGGTTCAGAAAGCTCAAGTTGGCCATAGAAACGGGGCTCCACATTGGTGTCTGGTTCCTCCTCCAACCAAAAAATCCCCAACAACATTGGTTTCAATCACCACTCAAAAGCACAATAAATTTGAACTGTTCATTAACCCTAAACACTACATAAATCCCCAAATGAGCAAGAACCCTAACATTGTACAAAGATGAACCCTAAGTTAGCTCAATCCTACAACCAACCCCCACCCTCACTAATCAAGATCCATATCACATAGACAACAATAACCCTAAACTAAGCAAGATCCATGGTTGTAGCGTAGCATTTAACCCTAACCCTAGGTGGCAAGGAATAAACTTACCATAAGTCCCATGTCCATGCTGACGACCTCGCAGTCATCGTCGTAGCTCGTTTCCTAGTCGTTCCAGGAAGGCGTACCAGCAAGGAGGTCGACGGCGACTGACCTCGAAGACGGCGAGCGGCGGCGAGCTCGTATTGGAGCAGGGGAGAGGGACAGGGAGCAGGGGAGTGAGCGGGCAGGGACGGAGCAACCGGTGGAGGGGTATTTACATAGTTCCAACCAGACCGGTCGAGCTAACGGTCGTTAACTACTGCAGCATCTGCACGCTGGGCCATGTGGCCTGACCGGTGGACGCAACCCGTCATAGAAACGGTTAAATCACTAGTCACTGCGGGTTTGGGTTTTTTGAAACAGCCGACCGCACGTTTGGTAGTTTTTTGAGAAAAAAATAAAATCTGCTAGTTTTTTAGAACCCTGGCTGTAAACTAGTAGTTTTATGCTATTTACTCATATTACAAGCATACCTACGTATGTATGCACGTATATGCGGAGGCCAATATGCAACACATCCCCGTCCAGATAGCCCATATAAAAAAAAGACAAAGAACATAACAGGCTACACAAATATCAGTCAACTACTCACCACAAACATATAATAGTAAGATTTCCACACAAAAAAGTGTTTTCTAAAGAGTAACGGATTAGTGACATCGGTGTTATCCTTACAAAAGAAAAGAAAAATGAAAACTAAAACAAAATCAAAAAAATAAAGTAAAACAAAATCAAAAATAAAAAATGAAGTAAAACAAAAACAAAATAAAAAAATGAAGTTCTATGGAAGAATGAATTTGTGGCATTGGTATTACCCTTTCAAAAGAAAGAAAATTAAAAAAAATCAAAAAATCAAAAAAAGATTTTTTCTGAAAAGAAATGATACCCTTTAAAAATACAAAAAATGAAAAACCTTTCAAAATTTGCACTGAAATTGCATTTTTTAAATGTACAAAGAATAAGCACATAGTAGTGCATTTTTCACATTCTACTATAATATACAAACATATTATTTAGTACTTACATTTATACTTACACACATAGAAACAAATCTAAAACAAACAATAATTGCACACAATATACACACAAATTGCGATTTTTTCAAATATGCAGGAATAAGCATACAATAGTGAAACTTTCGCAAAAAAATTTCCTAAGGAGGAATGAATTAATTGCATTGTTATTAACTTAAAGAAAAGTAAAACAATAACTAAAAATGAAAATAATGAAGTTTCATAGAAAAAAAAATGAACTAATGACATTGATATTACCCTTTAAAAGGAAAAAAATAAAAAATAAACTTCCACACCACTTTGCACTGAAACTGCACATTTAGCAGTAGGCAAAGAATAACTATATAATAGTGCAATCTTTCCATGTACTTTATAGTATTTGTATGTATTCATTTACGCTGTCCCAACATCCAAAAATTCCACACACAAATGCCTCATTCTACTACAATTTACACACATATTACTTAGAACTTGCATTTATGCTTACACTAAAAAAAATCTAAAACAAACAATAACAAAATTTGCATAAAATATACACACAAGTTGCGCTTTTCTCAAATATGCAAGAATAAGCATACAATAGTGAAACTTTCGCAAAACAGTTTTCTTAGGAGGAATGAATTAGTGGCATTTTTATTAACTTAAAAAGAATAAAAATACCTAAAAATCAAAATAATGAAGTTTTTTAACAAAAAATAAATTAGGGGCATTGTTATTATCCTTTAAAAAGGTAAATAATTACAAACTTGCACGCCACTTTGCATTGAAATTGCACATTTTGCAGCATGCATAGAATAATTATATAATAGTGCGATATTTCCATGTACTTTATAGTATTGTGCTTAAACATTTACACTAACCTAACATCCAAAAATTCCACAAGAAAAAACTAACCATAAAGAATAAAAA
>NC_041383.1:721217073-721227907 GCF_002162155.2 Triticum dicoccoides
TGTATATTACAAGCATACCTATGTATGCACATATATCCGGAGGCCAAATGCAACACAGAAATATCTGTCAACTACTCACCACAAATATATATATAATAGTGAGATTATAGGAAAATGAGCATAACAGTGAGATTTCCAAAAAAAAGTGTTTTCTACAGAATAATGAATTACTAACATCGATGTTATCCTTACAAAAGAAAAGAAATGGAAAACTAAACAAAATAAAAAATGAAGCAAACTAAAATAATAATAAAATAAGTTCTTTATAGTATTAAAAAAATAAGTTCTATGGAAGAATGAATTCATGGCATTGGTATTACCCTTTCAGAAGAAAGAAAGTAAAAAATGAAGTTTCACTTAAAAGAAATGATGCCCTTTAAAAGAAAGAAAATGAAAAAGAAAAGCCTTTCAAAACTTGCACTGAAATTGCATTTTCTTAATATGCAAAGAATAAGAACACACTAGTGCAATTTTCACATTCTACTATAATATACAAACCTTTCAAAACTTGCACTGAAATTGCACATTTTGCAGTATGCATAGAGTAATTATATAATAGTGCGATATTTCCATGTACTATATAGTATTGCGCTACATTTCCACAGACATAACATCCAAAAAATCCACAAAAGAAAAACAAACTAGCCATAAAAAAAAGCAAACACAAATAAAAACATAAAAGAACAATGATGTAGTTGACTGATTTATTTGGGCCGGGCCTATTAGGAGCAAGTAATGACGCCACCGCCGGAGCTAATGCATGCAAGGACGACTCCCCTCCATGACGTTGCCACATCAGTGCACATGCATCCACTTAATTGTTGTCTACCAATGCATCCACAAAATATCCACTTTGCACTGATATTGCACATTTTTCAGTATGCAAAGAATAATTATATAATAGTGCAATATTTCCATGTACTTCATAGTATTTGTACATATACATTTACACCGACCCAACATTCAAAAATTCCACACACAAATTCCACATTCTACTACAATTTACAACCATATTATTTAGTATTTGCATTTATACTTACACGCACACACAAAAATCTGAAACAATCAATAACAAAATTTGCACAAAATATACACACAAATTGCGCTTTTCTCAAATATGCAAGAATAAACATACAATAGTGAAACTTTCGCAAAAAAGTACCATAAGGAGGAATGAATTTGTGGCATTGTTCTTAAATTGAAGAAGAATAAAACAATAACTAAAAAAATATAAATAGTAAAGTTTGATACAAAAAATGAATTAGTGACGTTGATATTAACCATTAAAAAGAAATTAATTAAAAAAACTTGCACATCACAATTCACTGAAATTGCACATTTTGCCGTATGCATAGAATAATTATACAATAATGCAATATTTTCATATAATTTATAGTATTGTGTGTCTACATTTACACTGTCCTAACATCCATAAGTTCCACAAAAGAAAAAACAAACTAACCATAAATAAAGACAAAAAACCAAACAAAATCAAAGAAAAACAGAAAATAAGAAGAGGTAGAGGGGAGGGCCAACAACCCACAAAGTAACAAAAAATAAATAATAAAGGAAAGAGAAAAAGAAAACACATAGAAGCAGAAACAGAAATAGAAAAATGAAGCAAAATACCCACAGAATAAACAAATAAAGGGAGAGAGATGAAGGCTGGATCGCACTTTTAATGGGCTTCAGCCCGGTGGCGACCGACTGGCCCAAATATGCGGTCAGTCAAGACAAGCTTGGTGCAACAAGCAACGGAGGAAGAAGAAAAATGCAGCACGAATCATAAAGCAAAAATCAACGGCCAAAAAAATCGACTTACCCAAACTTCAAATAGAGGCAACTTACAAGTAGCTAAAGTGCTCTTTTTATCTACTAGCTTCCATTCCTAAATATATGACATTTTGGTAGTTCACTAGTGATACTTCTCATGAATTAACTCTAATAAATTATTTTTGTCTGCCCATATTGTTTTTGTTTCATCTCCGTTTGCTTAAGTTTAAATTATGTTATGACAGTGTTTTTTTGTCTAGCATGCTAGTAAATTGCTACTGGAGACAATATTTATTATGAGAGGAAAGTGGAGTTGTTTGATGCGTGATTGTCATGACTCCGTGTTTCGGCCTCGGTGTCAGCCGATGATGGTTGTGTGAGCCACTTGAGAGCACCAATTTCACAACTAAACATATAATTGTTGTGATAACACCTGAACAGGCTGTCCCATGAAGTTTTTGCTTGCTCAACTCGGCCCCTCACCACTCGCTCGTTTATCTTTTTCTCCGCTCGCTCGGTTGCTAGCTCAAAAAAAGGTTAAGTTTCTTTATTAGAAAAGCTTCATTAAATCAAAAGATGTCCATAGATTTTAAAAATGTTGTGGACTAAAAAACAATGGTGTTTTTTTAATATTCATGAATTAAAAAAACCATGATTTAAAAAAGATATGTGAATTTAAAAAGGTTCTCAAACAAAAACTATGTTCACTAATTTTCAATCTTTGTGAACCTTTAAAATATGCGAATATTTGTTCATGATTTTTTTTAAATGTTAGCATCCTTAAAAAAATATTTATATTTTTCAAAATGTTCAGGACTGAAAAAGTGCAAAATAATGAAAAGTAAAACATAGATTGAAAAAACGAACCCCGAAACACTAAACCAACAATACCCACTTATAGACGGACCCAATTAGTGTCCCCACAGGCTCGACACAACAGGAGGCTCCAAATCAAGGGAGTTTACTATCTTAATAAATTTCCTGTGAGCATAGTATCTCTAGGGAAATGCTGAAAATATGGTGGTGTGGATGTTTGGAATCACTACTTAAGGGTTAACCCATGCAAAAGGTCACTGCCCACCTTTTGAATTGTTGTCAAGTGGGTGCACTGCATGTGTGCTACTTGTGGCAAACTCTGAGTTCTTTTCCTTTTTTTCTCGTAGACTCGTTTATTGAAAATATACTATCTCTTTTACTGTTTTCATCATTGGATTTCTCGCGGGGATTTCTCATTGCCCACCTTTCGCGAAGTTTTTATTCAACTGTCACCATATTCAGGCGGTAACCGTTGGTTTGTTGCTCAATTCTGGACCTGGGCTTGTGTTGTAACATTGCTGTCTTGCCAGGTCCAAATTGTGGTGGGCTGAGGGGCTATTGCGAAAGCAGAATCATTCATGAAGGACGTTTATCCCATACTGATGCTCATAGTTTAGCAAAATTTCTGTTAGGTTAGCTTAGAGGCGCCATGTATGGCTTTTGCAACCCCATGATGCTTCATGTATCCCACATTCTGTGGTATTCGATGATGAATAAAGTTATTTATCACCCCTAAAAAAAACTTATCACAATGATCGTGAGTTTGTGACTCAGTCCTGCTTACTGAAACAGAGAGGGTACCGCTGAGTGTATTTTTCTTCTTCTTTTAATTCGTGTCAGTGTGGTCGGACTGGCCGGCTCCGAACAGGAAGGTCTGGTCGTTTGACCTGTTGCGAGGTTCCTCGTTTAATCATCTTCCTTCCTGTAGGGAGTGCGAATCGGACGGACAAGGACGTCGCTGTACATAGTTTCTCCCTTCTTCTGCATGAACCAAAAATAGTCAATAATTCCACACGCATGCACCGATCGAGCACGCCCACGGATCACGCGCGCGCCCTAGGCTATCTTGCTAAGCTGGAGTAGTACGCTACGCAATACGCATGCATGCTATCCGTTGCTTGATCCTTCTAAACTGGCTCCATTCATCACTTGGCAATAACAAGGCGGCGTGCCCACGCCCTCGTAGCTCTCGAGATCAAAAATCTCTAGCTTGGCATGCATGCATGCGCTGGCCCGTGAACTCAATGGAGATTTTTGCTGCTACTTTGGAGCATGCGCGCGTTTGGGCCAAGTTGTTTGGAACTTTGGGTCCTTCCCGTGTCCGATGCGGACGGCCGCGTGCCCAGCTACGACACTGCAAGCATGCGCACAGTGATTCACTGAAACCAGCTGCCTAGTCCGCTAGTCGTATTAAACCGCGGCAACTTGACCTCCTCGCAAGCCTATAAAAGTGGGCTCCATGCACCACACTCAGCACAGCACAACATCCTCTCACACATACAACAGACAGATCGATCGAGCGGATCCAAGCCAATGGCAACCAAGAGCCTTCTTCTCGCCGCCCTCCTGGTCCTCGCCGTCAGCCTGGCGCCGCACGGTGCGGAGGCGGGCAAGCAGCTTCCACTGGGACTCATCGCCGGCGTTGTGCCATGCAGCGGCGGGAACTCCATCAACGCGGCTGCGGTTCCGCCGTTCCCGAGTAAGGACCTCTGCCTGCCTCCATAGCCATTAGCCGCGCAAGCAATTATATTCATCAACCGTCTACCTTACGTTTGCTTTGCTTCTTTGCTCTGCACAGACGCGGCCGTGCAGATGGTGTGCGGCCGTGATGTGATGGCCAGCGCGACGACGGACGGCAGCGGAACGTACACCATGAACCTGGGCCCGGCCACCTCGTCGCTGCTCGCCCCACTGCTCGGCAACCAGTGCAAGGTTGTGGTGGTCACCCCGCTGGCCGCGTGCAACGCGTCCCTGGCCAGCGTCACCGGGACGCTGACCGCACCGGTGCAGCTCCTTGGTATTGACACTGGCAGTGGCAGCGGTAGCGGCAGCAGCGGCCTCGGGGGGCTTGGTGGCCTAATTGGGCTCATTGGCCAGATAGTGGGCGGCCTCCTCGGCGGCATCCTTAACATCATCCCATTGCCCTTCTCCGTCGTCTAGATGCTCAACTACAACCGGCGTGTCGATCGAAGACACGAATGGACCTAAATAAATAAATGCGTTCCAACCTACCAATGTACCCAATGGTCAACTATCCCCGCTTTTATTATTATTATTATTATTATTATTATTATTATTATTATTATTATTATTATTATTATTATTATTATTATGATGATGATGATGATGATGTAAAATCTACTCATGTGGTATGTGTTACCGCTTCTAAGAAGCACATAAGTAAGCATATCGCGTAATACCCTGAGTGTGTGTCGTGTGATCAATGTTCGTTCGTGAAAAATAATCTGTGATTCTATAAGTGATGAATTACTTGTTTTGTTTCTTTTCACATTGTGATTGGCCCACATCACCGTGGTACCCAAAGTTGCTCTAACAAGATAATTCGTGTATTACTAGAGGCTCACCCGTGCTTTGCGGCGCCATTCTTCACTAAAGGGATCAACACTTTTTTATTAGTAAGATTATTTCAGTTGATTGTTTTGTTTAGCTTTTCTCTATGTTGGCTTAGGTTTTAATTATGGTGTGGTTTTTGTATAGCGTGATAGACTAATGTTGGAGACAATATTTGTTCTAAGAGGAGAGTGAGGTTGGTTGGTTCATGATTTGTGGTCTCTTCACATGTTTCGGCCTTAGTGTAAGTCGATGATGGTTGTGTTAGCCACTTGAGAGCCCATATTATACGCTGAAACCGTAGAATTGTGCGGTAATGTTCAGGTCGTCCAACCAGACTCTTGCTCGCTCAGCTCGGTTCCCTTCACCGCTCGCTCTTTTAGGGTTTTTCGCATTCGCGCCATTGCTAGCTAAGGACATGCCGTCTACCATTTTTACTTAAAAAGTTCATTAAATCAAAAGATGTTCACATATTTTAAAAATATTACGGATTAAGAAAACTATTAATTTTTAAATATATTTGTGAATTTCAAAATCATCCATGGATTTCCAAAAATATATTCGAATTTTAAAAGGTTTCTCAAACTAAAATAAGTCACTAATTTTATGTGAACTTCAAAAATATAAATTTCATGATTTAAAAAAATCATGGATTAAAAAATATTTATAGATTATTGAAATGTCCAGGAATTATGATAAACACTCATGAATTAGAAAATATATTAGTATAAAATTAATAATTAAAGGAAAAGATGAAACCCAAAACACTTAACCGACAACACACGCTTACAGACGGACCCCTTAATGTCCCCGCAGGCCCCGCACTAGGAGGCTCAAAATCAAGGGAGCAGTATATAAAATACTCAGCCATTGATATATGAGTTTTCACCCAAACAAAATAATATGTTCATAATTTAAACAAAATCATACAACTAACAAAGAAAATTAGGGAAAATTTTATTCATCCACTTATGTTTGGTGGGTAAATAGTAAGGTCTACTTAAATATGGAGATTTTTTTAATCAATTTGTGATTTTATTCGGAACTTGTTCCTTTCTTCTTTGCACTCGCGATTTGTTTTTAGAAATATTCTCTAATTTGGGCTTCAACTATCTTTTGTCTTCTTTTCCCCCTTACAACCCCGAGAGGCCGGGTTTCATTTGTGTCTCTCCTTTTTTTTAACATAAGTTGGCGTATCTCTTAGAAACTAAGAAGATGCATCATCATCTTCTTGTGTGAATCGACATTGATTTGATCCTGGCATTCCCCATTTCCACGTCACTGTTGCAGCATGCAACATCAGTACAATATATGTTTTAGGAAAGAAGAGCCACAAAAAAGACAAACTAACAATCTCATTCCTTGCCTATTAACCATAACGGGCCAGGATTCCAGACCACATAGCATACTGGGCCGTTCCATCACACGCTAAACGACCGGGCATTATGCAGGAACAGACCGCTCAAAAACAAAATGCAGGGAACAGAGGTGTTTTAGTACCACCTCGGCTGCTTACAAGCAGCAGAAGCAGCTTAAAAGGGAACTTCCATGGCATTGATCCATGACCTTACTTGAACAAGATCTGTTCTATAGGATCGTACCGTTGCATCCTTTACTAATAAGAGCATCTCCAATAGACTGTTCAAATGTATGGCCTCCTCGTGAAATACAACACCTCTGGTGCTAATATACATCACCAGATGCATCTGGTCCAAAACCAGCCGCCGACCTCCTCCCGTCGGCCGTGAGTATGTCCACGGCCGTTGCACCGCCCGCCGAGCTCCTCTTGGCCGGCCTCCAACCCGCCCGCAGCCGTAAGATTCGCATAGATTCATTATTTGTTTGTTCAAAACTATGTTGTATTTGTATTGCATTGCATCTCGTGGATCTGAAAAACTATGTAATAATTTGATATTGTGAACATGAATTTTTTTATGTTATTTTCAAATATTTGCGGCTGGACAGCGGCTTAACAGCAGCCGGGCGGCTGCTGGCCGGTTTTGGACCATCTATTGGAGTTGCTCTTTTGGACCATGAATTTGAACCATCTGTTGGAGTTGGCCTTTTTTTGGAGCTCCAAAACACACTTTTTGGCGGTCCAAAATTTACATCTCCGATTTTGGACCGTTAAAATTTGGACCATCTATTGAAGGTGCTCTAAGGAGGCAAGCACTTTAGCTTGATTGATGACATCTGACCTGTGGGCCAGAGCGTGATTAACTGCTTGGATCAGCTGCTGATCTATGGCTTGTATAGATGATCGTTCCTGTTCAGCTTAGCCTGACCCAGGGTGGCTCACAGGTTGTCTGACAAGTCTCTCCCCTCCCTTTTTTATTGTTCTCTTCCCCCATTTTTGCAATAATCTGCACACACACACTAGTGCAAAGTTGCAGCTGATGCACACTGACAGTACCAATGCGTACGTGCAGGGCCATCGGCTGAACGATCGTCAGCTCTTCACATGGTACGGGGTGCTGAGCATCCAACTTGCTAATCTTTCTTCCGATGGAACCCAAGTTGCTGCTATCAAGATCAGCCTGGGGCTTCATCCAACACACGAAACGAACTGGGATCGCTAGCTCATGTTCTCACATGGCCCGGCCAAAGAAGCCCTTTTTGCTGCGAGACACGACCGGTGCCCCTCGCCGAGGCGGGGCCAGACCAGAAGCTCGTGGGGCTGGAGCTGATTGAGCCATATGTCTCGCTGCAAAGCTTCTCATGCGTCGATCGGCGCTGGCCCAGGCGCGAATCCTCTCCGATCGCCTACCACTAAATTTCCTTCTGAAAAGCTCCCGTGCACATGCCACAGTACGGGCAGCCGGGCCAACTCGCCGTGTCTCACTCGGTCGATCTAAATGATTCCTCTCTGGCACCGGCCATGCCTTGAGATTCCTCACTGCAACATTTATACTTCTGAAACAAGACTTCTCATGCGTGTGACCTCTGGGAGACTTCTCAAGTGATCTTATGAGCCCTTTGACAATCGAGCCCGTACCGTGCGTGATAATTCACACACTGTGCTGCGCAATCACTCCATGGTTCCACGTATATAACACGCTCAAGAATTGAATGACATCGCATGCCATGAGTCAACAAGTGGTCGCCAGGCCTGCAGGTCGGTCCATACATGCATTATTGCATATCTATGAGCACCCCCCGTGCTCCTCTGACTTCCACATTCCCATCACAAAATGGCAGGCCCACGCCGTTGAGATTAGGGAGAAATTGCCGGCTTGGCGGGTCGTTGGTTCTACCCGATCAGACCAACGTGGTTGCTAATGCTTGGGTTCGTTGCCTGTAGCAGCACAGATGATGCACAGCACAACGTCTGACATGGTGCATACTCCTTTTTGACATGATTTTGGTTAAGACTTAAGAGTCTACCGGCCGGCACCTGTTAGCTAGTACTCCCTCCGTTCCGAATTACTTGTCGCATGTATGGATGTATCTAGATGTATTTTATTTCTAGATACATCCATTTCTGCGACAAGTAATTTGGAACGGAGGGAGTAGATCCCACGTACTATTATCAGGCAACTGATGGCCCCATTAAATGCGTGGATCAAACCAAGCTTTGACATTCTGTAAACGCAGTTATAGCTTGAATTATTCTGAAGAAAAAAAACGCGGTTTTCTCCAACAAGTGCCCTAGCTAGCTATGAGATGCACAGAGATTTAAGCAACACTAACCACCTAGTTAGCATAGCCAGCTAGGCCGTTGTACAGCAGCTCACTAAGCACAATGGCAGATGGCACAGGGACACTCGACGATCGAGTTGGCCCTCCTGTTTACGGTGTTGCTAGTGCCTCAAATAAGCTACGAACCACCATGCACATGGTCGAGCCATCGAGTACGTCGGAACGTTTGAGACGGGCAATGCGGTACGTACACCAGGTAGGGACATACAGGTTGCATGCATGGTGCCGCGGCCGCGATCGTCGGAAGGCTCCCCGGCGGGAACGCCGCAGCCAGTCTAACGAACAGTCCGGTTAAACTTGCTAGTGCAATGCAGTGCAACCTCCGACGAGCATTGGTAGTATTTTATTTTATTTTCGTTTTCGTCGCGAATTACACAATGTTTCCATCAGCAATGAGAAGGAACAACGAGGCACACAGGAACTGTTGTAATTCGACAGTGACTCGAAGGGAATTTGGGGGCAAGGTTTGCCTGATGTAACCAGAAAGGGAAAGTGAGAGTTCAGGGGTCACAAAGGAGTTGACCCGTGCACCCAGGCTGCGAATGCGATAGACACCGGCTCCACAGGCAGGCCCATCGGGCCCATCGTACCTAACGACAAATAACGACGGTGCGGGTCCGCATTGTGTGGGCCTCTGGGCTTCCGTCATAGCCCACCCGGACTGTTCGCATGCGGCGTTTGGGGCCCAGGTGGTGTTGACCCCGCATGAGCCAGATGGTGAGTTTGCCCTCGTTTCACACTGGGCACATCATTAAAGCCACAGAATTCACAAGAAAGGAAAAAGGCACTGTATTATTCAGTGCACCCACTCATTCAGGAGAGGAGACGCCCCGTCCGTTAACGATAAGCTGCGTCCAATAGTTTTGTTGTACTCCCATGGTTATCCATTGGCCGCGAGTGTCCATGACGTGCACGCAGTGCATAGTAGAGTTTTAGGTAAAGAAACGTGCGTGCAGCGGATTGAACCTGTCTGAAAAGCGCGCAGTATATTCTTTGTGGAAATAGCAAGTGTTCCTGGTGTTCAGTAATCCCGCGAGTGATGAATATACTATCATACGGTTAGTTAGATAGAAGAAAACAAAAGGCGCTAGGGTTGTTCAAAAAAAAAGGCGCTAGGGTCCAAGCAAGTTCTTCCCGGCCATCGATCGACCGCGGCAGCTGTGAACATGAGGGAAAACTTGGGTAGTAGACCAAGTGACGATAGAATGTCTGACCACTCTTTGCTAAGGGCATCTCCAATGCCTGACCCACAAATTTGTTACAGTATCTGTTTGCGGATATGATGAGACCGGTCCGCGGACACAGATGTCGAAGGCTGCCAACCAACGCTGCCCGCATACATTTCAACCACTCTTTGAACTAACCGGACGAAATACATGCAAACACGATGGATTTCATACAAACCGAACAAAAATTCATTACACTTCCAAAAAATATATCTAAAAGGATAACAAATTAGTAGATAAAAGTACAGGACTGCCGCCGCCGGCTGATATCCATTCCGACGATATGGATACCCATGACTAGTCTACAGACGGGCGCGGCGGATCTCCATTGTCTTCCCCATGTCTAGCAGTCGTGAGCCCCAGAGGTATATGCTTCAATGCAAAGGGCGGTTCGCTTCCTCATCGCTCATCGGAGTGGAGCCGTCGGTTGATGCTTCAGCTAGAGGGGAAGGGTGCCCTAAGCTGAATGGATCAGGGTTGGTTTTTGGGTAGGGGAGATGAGGGTGGCCTGCCAGAGGGCAAGACACCGGCTGCGTACGCCGGCGTCGCCTCGGTGGTGGCCTTCATGAGACCCCAAGCACTGGCGGTCTCCCATGTTCCACTTTTCCTCGATGATGGTGGCGGAGCACGGACATGCTGGCCGCCGCCTCGTCGATGCCCGTGTAGCTGGTTTCTTACTCAGCAGGCAAGGCGCGCGTTGACGGTGGATGGCGCGGTCGCGGGCACGGGAGGCGAGGTACGACACGACG
>NC_041383.1:721228361-721246824 GCF_002162155.2 Triticum dicoccoides
GTGACGGCCTGAAGCAACTTGCCACTCATCGTCGAGCTAAACCACGTGTTGGGTTGGAGCTTCAGCCTCCGCGAGCTGTCCTGCAGCGGCCTAGAGCGTCGATGGAGGTGGAACAGACACTTGCCTAGCTCATGACGGGCGGGCTCGACGGGCCACCCAGTCGTTTTTTATGCTAGAGAACACTTTTCCTTCTCACGGATTCCATGAAGAAAATTGTTCAAGGAGGAAATGGGGAGTGAAGGTGTGGTGCGGTTCTTGCCCAGCGTTTGTCATCGTTTAAATAGCGGGTGGACACGAGGAGCCAACCGGCATTGTGTTTAATGTCGGCCGACTCACCAATAGACGTGTGGCTGGAGTAGGTATCTTGGCACACGCGCAGGTTTAATGAAGGAAGGTGGGCAGTCTGCAGCCATTTGAATGCGGCGAGGAGGCGTGTTCAGCCGGGCGTGTAGCAGGCGGTGCCCTTGACCGGTGCGCCGCTTCAGTGATGGAGGCAGTGATAGGTCGCGTCCGCTCTGAGCCGGCTTCAATGTGAAGCGGCTGCTCTACATTGACATGAATGCTGGCAGCTGACGCCGGGCGGGAACGCGCACGGGCGAGCTGGAGGGTTTTGGGTGGGTTAGAGTGGTCAGAAGCGGGTGTGGGTGGTCAGAAGTGGCCAGGGTGCTAGCTTGTCTCCGGTTTGTGGGAGAAAGTATATTCGGACCGCCTTGCGAACCAAGACAGACCCACATTGAATGACAAAACACATCCGGACCACATGGTCCGGACATATACCAACAATTTAACGGTCAGCATGGTTTGGACCACCCGACTATAGATGCTCTAAGATTATCAACTACTACTAGCACCATAGAAGTACAACAAAACCATAGGAGTATTTGTTGAGGAATGGCAGTGTTGCTCGCGCTTACTACTCCCTCCGTTCCTAAATATAAGTCTTTGTAGAGATTCCACTATAAACTAGATACGGATGTATATAGATGCATTTTAAGTGTGGATTTATTCATTTTGCTCCGTATGTAGTCCACTTAGTGAAATCTCTACAAAGACTTACATTTAGGGAGAGAGTACTACTAGCTAGTCTTGTGAATCACAAGATGGGATGCATGCATGCATGCATGTCTCTTTGGGTCATTGGAGATGGTTGACTTTTTTCCCTTTGACGGGCCAGTCACGGATTATCCCAAGTCCTAACCACGCATGTGGTGTGTTAGGCGCACACGCTAGGGTTTTGCGATGGAAACGAGAGCGATCGACGAGACCAACCAACTCCCACGCTCGCTAGGATCCAAACAAGTCCGGTCTGCCATGCCCATGCATGGGTCTCGGCAGCTGTCGGGGAGAGAAACCGAGTAGAGCCGGCCAGTGCGCATGCTTCACGATCCAAAGTCAGACCACGCTTTGACCCACTAAACAGCTAGTAAAAAATTCCGGATCTAGGACGTAGCTAGCCGCCATACTATGTGCCGTGTCAACGCCGAGCCTAACAGCGCAAAAGTCGCACTCGATCGTGAGCCGCAACACGTCAACACCTCTCGCTTTTCCTCCCTCCGGCGACGTGATCGGTCGACGCCGGCGCCCGCTGGCCGGGTCAGCGTCGCCGTCTTCGCCGGCACGTGTTACAGGGAGTGGGTGCGCGCGGCGATGCTGCTGCGGCCGATGCTCTGCGCGCGGCGGCGTGCCACGCGTGCGCGCACTATAGCTGTCGTCATCGTCGCCGTGCCCGTGCGCGCCCCGTGTGTCGCACAGCCGAAGACGGCGTCCGGCCGGCCGGGATGACTCTCCGTCGCCCTCGGGGGTGGGTTCAGTTCCCTGGGTCGCACGGCACGCACCAGGCCATTGGCGGCTTGTCGTCTACGACTCGATCGGCCGATCCACCAACAAAGTGAGAAGATTGAATAATCGCCTAATCGGGAGTGATCGAGTCTAGCTAGCTATCCGTGGCTGTGTGCAATGCACACGATCGAGCACCAAACGATCCAACACTTTTCGCGGGTAAAATTACGCATCCGTGGCTATGTGCCGTGCGCTTTTCGCCAGTAAAATTATGTGTGCGAGCTTGTGGCTGATATGCAGCCAGAGGTTGCTACCAAAGACAAATAGTAGTAACACTTTGGTGCTCCATGACGTACGTACGTACGAGAATCAACAGATTGCACGCTAGCTACTACAGTACTCCCTTAGCTAAATGTATATATTAATCCTCCGTCCCACCTTGTGCTGATGGCCAATCCCTTGGCGAAAACACAGAGGGCAAATCAAAGGGCAAGGTCGTCATGATCACGCGATCACCGTGCAGGTTGGTGAAGAATCACTCCATCAGGCGGCAGGGGAAAGGATATATGAACAGATTCGACCGAGGTTCTGTCTGTCTGAGCATACTCTATAATATTACTATCAGCACTCATGCACACTCATCGCTGCACTGGCCGCATGCCACGCTAGCTCAGCTAGGGAATGGAATGAACAGCAAGTTGACCTTCCTCCCCAAACCCAATCATTTCTTTATTTCATGTGCTGGAACTGCCACACTAGACTGAATGCGGAGGGAAAAATGAGATGAAATGAATAAGAAGTTGACCCTCCCGATCTACCGAACACGGCCAAAATGATTGATCATATGCGTGTCGCGCTGGTCAAGGCTTTGCCGATACGTGGAGGCGACGTGGATGGGGACACTGGATCCTGTCTCGCGCGACGAGCCGAACGTACGTACGCTGGCTAGATGCTGTCCCCGTCCCACCTTTTGACTCGGCCTCCGACTACTGGAGTGGAGCTATATGCTATGCATGCTCTGTGTGTGTGGCTAGATTGGGTCGATATCTGTGTGTGTGTGCTGTGTTGTGTTGCGTGTGGATGGAGTGAGTGGGCGGCTGGCTTTTTCCGGGCACGCGTGCGACCCCCTGGACCCCGCGCTTTTGACGGCTTCGCTCTCTCCGTCGCCATCGCCGTCGCCGTAGATCGACCAGCGGGCGTAAGCATGGCGTCAACCGAGTCGTCGTCGCGCCAAAGCGGTGCGTGCATTCACCGTGTTACATGCACGCAGTGTAGGAGTACCTTGCTAGGCTCAGGCCGGCCACCGTCTTCCTTCCATACGAGATTCTGCCGCATGCGTACGCTGAAAGAGTGTCACGATGATAGGAGTGGGAGCAATTAGCCCGTCCCCTCCCCCTCCCGGTCGCTCCCACGAGCGACGCGGAGGGGAAACCCTAGCCGCCGGCACCCAAGCCTCCCCCTCCCCCACCCCTCCCCTTGCCGCCGCCGGCTCGCGCGGAGGGGCGAAGCCTTGTCTGCATCGGTGGTGGCAGGGCCTATCTTCCCCTGCTCCGGCGGCGGCTGGCGCGGGTCGGCGAGGTCGATTGGCGGTGTGACACTAGTAGTGGGCGAGGCGGTGGGTGGCGGCAGCGGTGCGAAGGGCATGTGGTGGTCGTCCTTGCACGTGCGGCAGACGGTGGTGCCTGCGCGTGATGCGTCGGATCTGTGGCGGCGGACACTGTAAGGAGGCACATCAGCTCCCCTGTGGTGGGTAGCCGGTGTTGATGCGGAAGGGCGCCATGCCTGATCGCTTGGGCGGCGGGCCAACGGCAGACATGGAGCTGGCTCTTGGGGGTCTCCATTTTGGCCCTTGAGCGGGTCTGGAGCGGGCCGACCACAGACATGGAGCTGGCTCTTGGGGTCTCCATTTTGGCCCTTGAGCGGGTCTGGAGCGGGCCGACGGCAGACATGGAGCTGGCTCTTCCTGCCCCGCTGGTCTGCGTTGCCGGCATCCGCGTGCCCGACTCAGGCGGCCGGTTGGGGATGGAGGGTTGGGTGGGCATGGACCAGGGGAAACCCTTGGCTGGTTGCTGAGACCACGATGTCGGTGGCGCTCCGGCGTCGTTCTCCTTTGGTGGCAACATCGAGGTCCTTTCCTAACCCTCTACCTCCATGACTTGGGCGAAAGCCCAAACTCTCTGATTGGGTAGTGATGACACACCGGTGTCGCTGTTCTTCTTGAAGGCGCCACCTTTGGTCGCGGAGGGATGGTCGAGGCTTCGGTGCGGGAGGTGGGCTGTCTTCTTAAGTGATGTTTTTGCTCGGCTTGGCTGCTTCCGGTTGACGTTGATCCGGCTGCGGCGGTGGCGATGTATGGGGTGTGGATCTGCAAGGAGAGGTGGCCGTGCTTGTAGTCTTCTCCCCGGCATCCAGTTGGTTCCGACTTTTCGCTCGGGGTGAGTGGCTTTACCTGCCGATGGTGTGGCGTCCTACGGTCTAGGGCGAGGGGGCAGGGGGCCTTCTTCGGAGGTAGAAACAGTTGGTTGATTGACTATGGGCCTTGGCAGAGTTGACGGAGCGTGGCCTCCTCCGATTACGGGTCACTACCATGTCTTTGTCGTGTCAGTATCATGTTTGCCGAGTGCCTCGATGCTCAAGCTTGCGATTGTTGCATTTGACGCTCGTTAGTGGCTCTTTCGGTGTTTTGTATCTTTATTGTTCTTACTATTTTCCTTTTTGTTGTTGTATGACAGGTTGTATGCTGGATTGTTGCTTTATAATATAAAGCGCGGGGGTGGGTGAGGGGAGTCCTTTATCGTCAAAGAGTGTCAGGACGCGCGTCCGTGATGGTGCTATTCTCTCCCTTCTTTTTTGCGAGGGGCGACAATTGTTGTTCTCAAGTCCATTAAAAGTCGCTAATTAGTACTCCCCCTTGTAAACTAAAATAAGATCTTAGAATAGTTTAACTAATACTCTTTTCGTCTCAAAATAAATGTGGTTCATTTAGTACTAGATTATTACTCTTGCAAAACAATTTTATTTCATATGTCTGTATACTAATTTTAAAGATATGCAATACGTGAAAATTATAGTCAAAGTTGTATAACAAAGACCAGAAAAGTCAATCGGCACCTTATATTCTCGGAGGGGGGTACTACAAAGTTATACTTGGAGGGTTGCCTAGCTAGATATGCCCGGACATCCATATCCTACCCATATTTTGTGTGGATATGGCTATTTACGGACAACCCGATCATATGGGAACAAAGTGGGGGATCTAGTTGGGTGACTTTTTTTCTTCTCTCTCCGCTCCAGATGGTGACCGGGCTGTCCTCCCAGACATATGGGAAGGATTTGGGTGGTCCTGTTGTAATTTTTTTATGCGAAATATAGGATCTTTATTGCATCAGAGAAATTTGATTACAGTCAGCAATGAAGCTGCTAAGAAGGAAGGAAGGACAAGCATCCGTTCAACAATCTGACACTGCTAAAGAAGTAGCATGTTTAGCAAAGATCTGCAGAGCCATTAAAATCACTGGAAGTGCGCTGAACCAAAAACGAAGTGAAACTTGAAGTTTTATCCCTAATTCCATTGAAGATAGGGGCCACAATGATCCGGAATTGTGACACGATAGCCAGAGATTTACGACCTCTAAACAGGCAACCTCCGTGACAACTTGCGATAACTCTCAGAGTTGAGATGCTCTAATAATCTATGTTAGTTGCACTCTGTCTGTACGCTACCCGTGAAGACGTACGACGGTTTCCAGCCCACAAGTACGTAGTAGGAGGAGAAATGGCGTTGACCATGGTAGGCAAGATATATAGCTAGCTTGTGCATTTCGGTCGCATTGCACTGCGCTAGCTACTACTAGCATCTTAACTAAATATAAACACTCCGTCGTTAAGCAATTTTCTAGGAGAAGAAAAGTAAGAGGAATAATGCAAGCATTTGGCTGGCCTGAACCCACAAGGGAATATAAGCGCATGGAGGAAAAATCCAAAAAGAAACGAGGGAATCATAACGATCCAGGACAAAACATGGGATGCATGCCTGCCTACGCGTGCGATGTGTGGGGGTTCTTCCATCACGTCGCCCACCCCCAAACGAAACTGACGTTTTTGTATCTGCATTCTCAAGTTCGCAGAAAAACATGGCCGATTCTCTCTGTTGATCAAGGGTACACTCTTCCACTCAAATGCTACAAGGTTTACTCTGTGTTTAAAATGCATAATATGCTAACTACAATTATTTGATCGGCAAGCAAAGCATGCTACGATTTGTAGAGTATGTCTCAGGGCATGCATGTAATTTGCATCGGACCGTGACGTTGAGTTTATCTTCTAGCGGTCGGGAATTGCGTATAACAATAAAATAAGAGTAAAGTCTAATAGTCATAATTTAGCTATAATTACCAGCGAGAGAGTAATTCGCTAAGATAGATTAGATCACTTGGAGGCGACTATAGTACACGCAAACAAGACTTCTTGGCACAGAGATTAAGTGCAACAGTGCGACTATTGCCAGGAAACGTAAGGCTGTTTCATCTCAGACATTCCTTCCACCAGTTCATGTAATTTATTTGCTTTGGGTTGCTATCACCAGCAAGACTCCCTTTCTGGGGTCAAGACCTTTGATTGATTAGTTCGAATTTATACCCTAGTCTTATTCCTTTGTTTTATTTGTAAGAGATAACATATAATATTTATGCTGATTTGACGTATTTATCCTGATTCCAATGTGTGAAACATGGCACCCGCCCATAAATCAATTATTGAATCATTGCTTTTATGTAATCCCAATATTCCTAAATCCTAATCATCATATACGACTAGCTTGTGCTCTGAGCCTCTGACTGAAGAATCACTAAAGAGAGGATTGAAGGATCAGAATGAGTATAGCTAGATGTGACTTGTCTGGAACAAATACGGAGCAATTTCCTTTTTGTCTGGGCCTTCTTTTTTTGCAAAGAATTTTTCATACATACAGGGATACCATCTTTATCATGGATATTTTATTATTGATTGTCCAAGACTACTCCCTCCGACCCATATTAATTGTCACTAATTTTCTAGAAAGCGTACATTAATCATTTTTTTCTTTGACTACTATCAATAATAAATAATTTATGTTTGTTAGATAAAATGTATACCATTAGATCTACCATTAAAATAAGCTTCACAATGTAAAAAATTAAATACCCCAATTGTCTCGCACCACACCAGCGCTTTATGCTTGCTCGGACGCACACGAAGAACCTGCATGTTGGTTTTTTTTTGCGATGAAACCTGCATGTTCATTAACAATGCAAAATCACCACATGTCCACATATAGATGAAATAAACATTTTATAAATTTGATAATGAATTACTTTCAACCCTAATGTCCAAGTCTACCTTTTTTTTGCAAAGAATGTTTTTTAAAATAACAATTTTATTAAAGCATGAAAGTTGATACAAGTAAACAAAACTGGGCACAACAAACAAATGTTATGAAAAATCATTGAAGACAAACCATCATGACAAAATGAATTCCTTTTCAATCTTTGATGAATATTCAACAATAATAATATTATTTAGTTCTTTAAGATAAATATCATATCATTGAATTTTCCATTAGAAACAATTTCACAATGTAAAATTTAAACATAAGTATTTATATTGGTCAAAGTTGCTCGATCACTAGAGACTGTGCAAAACCCAAAACAACGTCTATTTTGGAACAAAGGGACGAGGTCTCTTTTTTTCGGTAGTCGAGATAGGATCACAAAGCATGCACATCAAAACCCTAAGACCATAATGTACTCCCTCCATCCCATAATATAAAAGCATTTTTTTATTTAGCATACTAGTACTACTACAAGACAATCGAGTTAAAGAAATTACGACCCAAGTAGTGCAGTTGCTCTTCATTGCAATTCTGATCGGCCACTTGGTTTAAAAAACTGCTTAGTGGCGTGTGATTTCAACACTATTCCAGAGGTATACGACAAAAATTGTGGGAGAGACCTCTATGTTCCTCAGACGCCAATGTTATGGAAGTTCCTGGATTGTTTGAAATAAGATTAGTACCAAAAGCTGCCTCTGATTTCAGAATCCAATTTGGAAAATTGGCTATGGAGATTTTGTGCGGTCAGAGATTCATACAGACAATTCAAAGACTTGGCTCGTCTCAAGCGGACATTTTAAATAAAAATAAAGCATGACAGTGCTGTTCTCTTGTGACTGATCTTGGGTTGCTGAACAACCGCTTGGATCATGATCAGTTGCACCAGATCAATTCAAATTACCAAGCTGACGCAATGCCGGAAGACCGCCAGCGACCCAACGCCCCGGCGGTCAGGTAGGCGAAATTCTCCTCGCCGCCCTTTCCAAACGGTTTATATATACCCAAGACACACAACCACATCTTTTCCACTGCCACACTACCCCTCATCTTAGCTCCACCCCCTTTCCCCTCCCCCTTCGCCCACCCAGCAAGCACTCACCACTCCCTTGCATCCCAGCTTGCTTGCCGCACACCCAGATCGGCCAAGAAACGGGGCGGCATCGGTGGATCGGTCCGTTGATATGGGAGATCATCAGCTGATGTACTCTGCTCCGGCCATGCACAACGGCGGCGGCGGTGGCGGAGCTGTCTCACACGGCATGTGGTGGAATACCAACACAACCGCGGTGCCGGCGGCGGCGTGCTCCACGGAGCTCGCAGGGTTCAACACCTGGCCGGCCGCTCAGCTGGCTGCTGGCGGTGGCTACGACATGGCGGCCACGGACGGCGGCAAGGCCAAGAGCTGCACCACCACGGCCTCCTCCGAGTCGCCCGGGAACAACAGCTCCGTAACCTTCCAAGAAACAGCTAGCATCAGCGACCCGGCAGCCGGCTTCACCGACTGGAATAGCCCTTACATGTGAGTTGTTCGATTCCACTTCCACACCTACCCTTTGCTGGATCAGTTTACCCTTCGTGATCTCGTACTATCAATTATCATACGATATATATGGTGATGATGATAGATAGATAGTTAATTAGATGCATACTTATGTACTCCCGTGACTCTAAAATTGATTAATGAAATCTATGCGTATGTGCGTCTGTTTTAACTTTTTCACAGGAGCAACGGCGGCGCTGGTAACATGCATGGGTTCCTCCAAGTTGGCCACCATGACATGAGCTCAAGAACGGACCAGCAGAGCCACATGAACGCGTCGAGCCTGATGAATGACCCATCACCGAATAACCTAGACCTAGCGCTGCAAGGCCACCACCACCACCAGCACCAGCAGGCCGGCGATCACCACCGCCAGCAGCAGCTGTTGTCCAGCCTGGGGGCGCCCGAGCTGCTCCTGTCGCCGAACTCGCCCTACGGGTTCCAGTCGTCGTCGCTGTTGAGGAGCCTCCTGGAGCCGACGGCCAAGCCGGCACCGGCGGCGGGGATTCAGCAGTACCAGTACCAGCAGATGGGCGGGCAGGCAGGGGTCAGGGAGCCGCTCCAGTTCACCAACGACGCGGCGTTCTGGAACCCGTCTGCCGGGTTCGGCATGGCGATGCCAGCGCCAGCGGCGGCTGAGCAGACTAGCGTGCGTTCGGTGAAACGATCCTCGCCGGCGCCGCGTGGGGCAAACCTTGCACTAAAGGTAAGCTTGTGCCTAGTGATTACTCTACTACTAGTAGTTGCAAATATTTCATGGTAGCATGGAGTACACAATAACACAAAGGAAACTAAAATAAATAGGTGGCCAATAAAACCTTCTTTGTATGTATAGAGTGTGTTAGAAGGAGTGGGGGACTCTAGCTCGATCGTTACCAAGAAGGCGAACAGCGAGCCGGCATTCAAGAAGCCGAGAACGGAGACACCGTCGTCATTGCCGACCTTCAAGGTAGGCATCATCCCATAGTCCCATATTATACATACCTATGTATCTACCATGCATATGCATGCATGGTCAACTTAACTTACAACCAGCTAGTTCTTTCAAACTCCACACAAATTTATTTTTTTGAGATCCCACACACATTATTTGGTGCATGTTGGGTGGATGAAAGCCCGTATTATATGTGTGTGCTTCTTTATTGATTGATAGAAAGTTGTGCAACACATTCCAGGTTAGGAAGGAGAAGCTAGGGGACAGGATCACGGCACTCCAACAGCTCGTCTCTCCTTTCGGAAAGGTAATCAAGCGAGGCATCCAGCTAGCTTAGCTAGCTAGGCTTTTAATTCATGTCCAATCGTCCAATGTGTGCATTACTCAAACCAAATGTCCAAGGAGTTTATGAACAATATCATTACACAAACCAGTAGAGAGTACTGCTTGCAAGTTGGATCCACATCATATATATATCGTCAACCACATGCATGATCTTGTCGCTGCTGCAAAAGCGTTGTTCCTTTCCTCTCCTCGATCCTGTCGAGAGATATGACAGACAGACACACCGAACACACATGCGTCTAAGTCTAACACACAATCTTAACATTTATCGTTGCGCGTGCGTGCAGACGGATACGGCGTCGGTGCTCCATGAGACCATCGAGTACATCAAGTTCCTCCACGACCAGGCTGGTGTAAGTGCATGTGCCAAGTGCTTTTGATCATGGCATCTAGAGCACGCACGCACGAGCTCTATCGATTTCCTCACAGGAGATGACTAGCTAGATGTTGGAGACTGAGCTCATGAACATTTGTTTCTGCATCCATGCAGGTGCTTAGTGCTCCATACTTGAAGAGGGGCCATCATCAGCATCAAGTGCCACAGTACCTCAACCTCAAGGTATATACACGGCGTGGTTGCTGCATCTGCATGCTTGCTCTTTCTCACTTTCCATTGCCACATGAATACTGCCATCTCCTAGTGCATGCCTGATAACTTTTGCATCTGTTTGTGTTTGGTCACAGAGCTCGAGTGCTAGCCCTGACAAGTCGTGCAAGGATGGCAGCGGCGAGGTGTCGCTCAAGGGCCGGGGGCTGTGCCTGGTGCCGATATCGAGCACGTTCGCGGTGGCTAGCGATGGGCCCGTCGACTTCTGGACTCCCTTCGGCGGCCAGTTTAGGTAGACGAAGACCCGCCGGGTGGAACGAACGTGCGGCGCAGATCGATCCGACGGCGTCCCTTGATCGATCGACCTTGATGATTTAGTATCTACATAAGTAGCTCATGATCATAATTTGTCACGGATAGCACTACGTACGTACTGATGAAGCTATATGGTTAGCTAGATGAACCTTTGGAATGAGTGCTTCAAGACTTGTACTCATTCTTCAGGTTCATCACGGAATAATCAATGAATTTAACTAAGGGGCCAGCTAGCTGAGAGGGCTGAATTATGTCATAGTGATCATCCGATCCTCGTCGTCGATCGGGTTCGTATGATTGGTTGTTAGGCTTGCATCATCGATCGGTTGTGTCTAAGAACTAATTTAATGGTTCAGTACTTTAATCCAGTACGTGATGGATCAAAGCAGATCTGTCTGTAGCAGGTTTCATTCTCTACGGATATATTGTAGCACCAAATTAATTAATTAATAAAAGTGGCATCTCTCTTTGATTGACCTCAGCAGAGTGTATCTTTTGAACCTGACCACATGTTTTGGTATAATATGAGCAGGGCTTTCAGAATTTGTGCATGCATGCGTGTCCTTTTCCTTAAATATTGCCAGAATCTTTCAGGCTAAATTATTCCATTTCTGTGCTAGTGGATTATCGGCATGCGTAAGTTCTGCGCAGACATATTCTATACTGTGTGTGTTTCTTGTTATGTGGTCTACGTTGCAGTCCTGATCGGCACCAACCAAGCAAGAGTATTTTGTAGAGTATCGGGTAAGAAAGATGAACTCAACAGAACTCTCCCTGCTGCAGGAGCACTACATACGTGTCTCTTCTGGTATGAGCGATGAAATTCAACCGAAAGCGAACCGTGGCACAGAAATTCAGGTAAGTTCGACACGCCGAGAAACGACTGAATCTCAACTGTGGTCTTGCACTGAAACTTGACAGATGGGCGCTGAGCACAAGAGTCTTGCCATAGCAACAAGCTAGCACCCCATTTCCTATGCTTTACGTTTTGGCAGTACCGCACCAATTTCCAATACACTTTTAGGTCTTGCGGAGTCTATCTGTGTGTATGACTGCTGAAATTAAAAGAGTAAAGTATCAGTTTTTCATAGAAAGCTGAGCATCATAGTGGGATGGTTGGCATAAAATCGATTGGTCTTTAAGGAGATTGCAATAAAGTACTTGCAAGAGATATATAAAATATAGTATTACTTAATTTCTCCACGGCCCACCAATTTCCCTGTGGCATGGATGTAAAGTTGAACCTCTGATTGTCCTGTTCTTGGGGCAAAAGAAGCTTGTGCACTTGTCAATTGTCATAGAACTTGACTCTGTTTCCTGCCACAAAAAGAACTAGCGTTAAGGTTTGAATTTGACTCTGTTTTCACCTTCAGTGAAAGCTACCGCCATGCAGCTGAGCACCCTAAGTTAGTGTAATGGTCGAACTCATAAAGCCGGCATACAAGACAAAGTTCGACAACATCAGATCGTGCAGAGAGTACAGTAAAGTTCAACCCCTTTATCTTGATTCTTCGGCAACACCATGGATAAACAGAAGACATGTCTTTTGAAAAGGATTTCTTAAAGTCACCAGAGGTCACAACTGACAGTATGCACACGCACTTCAAGATTATCGTTTTGAAATGAAAAGGATACTACCTCAGCTACGAAATATGAAAGGAGTCGTGCAAATGCAACGGCTAAATATTTTAATGTGATACCTGAAACTTCAGAGAAGGTATATATGATTCCGGGTGAGTTGGGCTTTACTATGGTCGTCTTACAGGTTCAAGATCACTTGAAATAACCTTTCTACCTTTTTGATGGACACTGGGGGCTCATTTGGTAACCAGGGATCCTCCCGGGATCCCCCTCTTTTCCCGGGCTGAGAAATACCGGGGCCAAATCGATCCAGGGGAGCGTACCTCCGCATTTGGTGACCCACGAAGGGGAGCAACCCCAACCCTTTTCACGGCCCTTCCCCGGTCGAGATTTCCAGGCCTCCACAGGTCGTGGAGGAAATCCCCGCCTCGCTCGCTCCCGCGACTCACTAATGACGATCGAGAGCGACACTGCCCGCTCCTTCCCCCGTCGAGCGTTGCGGCCTTCCCCAATCCCCAGTTACCCCTGAGCCCCAACAGCCAAAGGGCGATCTAGATTTTCCACGGGGTTCAAGTTTGCACAAGCTAATTTCACCCGAGGCACTTGCTCCCTGGGAATAGCTCCCCCGAAATCCAAATGAAGCCTGGGAGATTCAAGGAAGCACCACTTTTCTGACTTTTTGTTAAGGACGAAGCTGAACTTCCAGCAGTTTTCCATACTGGGCAATGAGTCCAAGCAGCAAGAACCGTCCGACCAGTGCTGTTCCGAACGATAGCACCAAAACAAGATTGAGCAGTCAATGGATCAGAGCAAGCATCAGTATTGATTTTAGACCAACCATTGAAAGAGGACACGACACGAACGGGAAAGAGGATTCTCCACCAGCAGTTGGCCACTGAAACCCACTTGGCTGTTAATCATAATCTGCTTCCCTTTGATGTTCCGGGGCACTCATGTTACCACAATGCAAGGAATCATAAGCATCTAGCGCCCTGCTAGCATCGCCAGGCTTGCATTGTTAACAGAGTCCTCCCTTGCTTCTTCCGCTTCATGCCTCCTTCCAACAAAATACAAAGGCTGCTCTGGTGTTGTGAGTGGCATGGCCTCATTGTCCAGCATAGACGACATTAGTTATTAGTTGTTCAACAACATCAGATCGTGCAGAGACCCACAGTAAGATTCAGCACCTTTATCTTGATTCTCTGGCAGCACCATGGATATACTGAAGACCTGTCTTAAGTGTCTTTCGAAAATCCTAAAGTTACCAGACCTTCACAATTGACAGTATGCACGCGCACTTCAAGATTATTGTTTTGAAGTGGAAACAATACTATCTCAATGATGAAACTATGAAAGAGGTGATGCAGATGTAGTGGCTAATATTTTAATGTGATGTATGAAACTACAGAGGAGGTATATATGATTCGGGATGAGTTAGGCTGGAAATTTATACCGCTTGAAGATCACTTAAATGGATCTTACTACCTTTCTTATAGATACTGAGAGATTCACAGAAGCCCGACTTTTTCATTACTTCTCTGTTCAGGTTGAACTTGAACTTTCAACAGTTCTCCATGCCTGAAGTTTTGCCCACTCTACCTGAATAAATAAAATGTTACTATTGTCAGACTTCGGGCGTGTAAATCTAGCTTACTTGGCACTAGCAGCATAAGATAAAAAATGGATTTTACGCTAAGATGCCGGCTCAAAGAGAACATATAATTACTAGCAGCCTCGCTACCAAATTAGCAATTCAGAGTTTCAGACCCGTTGACTAACCAAGGAAGCTGGATACAGAAAATTCATTTGAAGATAAAACACATGTAAGCAGTGATCCGCACATGATCAGGCAGCCTCTTCCACTTGGCAAGGTGAGAAACATATGAGCAAAATAGGGAAATTCCAAACATGGAAACCATCTAAGAAAATAAACCACAACCAGGATTACAATGTACTCAATAGATTGTTTATTTGTCCATAGGAAGATAAATTGCTGAACTGTTCACCTGTACAAACTAGAGAAGTTTACAAAAAAGAAGAACAATGAATTAAACATCTAACGCCCCTCTTGCATAGTGATAGTCATCTTATTCAGGGTTATTCCCATGGTATCTCTTTGGTCTTCAACCTCATCATATCGTCGCCTAAAGTATAGAGGCTCCTTCGGAGTAGGAAGCGGGGCCGTTTCATTTTCTAGCATGAACACAGTGGATGACATGAGCGGCCTGGCATTTGGATTGTCTTGAACACACAAGAGACCTATATGAATACATCGTAGAACTTCATGAAGTGGACAGTTCTCCACAATGGACGAGTGCACCAATTCTCTTGCATTTCCATCTTTCCATAAGCTCCAGGCCTAAACCAATCAAATCCTTAAGTTAGTATGATTGTTTGAGTTGTTGAATGTTAGAGCATTTTAGTTTACTTACGTAAGCTATAAGGTTTGTAAAGTCTGTCATGAAATGGGCTGAACTGATCTTTAACCCGCTTACAATCTCCAACAGTAGAACGCCAAAGCTATACGTGTCAGACTTGACAGAAAAGGAACCTTCCATTGCATATTCAGGAGACATGTAACCACTGTTTTAATCATTCCACGAAACTTGAATTAGTTAAGCTGTAGAAAACTAGCATGTTAAGCCTTACCAGGTGCATATATTACTTACTACGTCCCAACAATGCAGATAGTGTTCGCTTGTTGCTCATTTCCTCCAAATATCCTTGCCATACCAAAATCTGATATTTTAGGGTTCATTTCTGCATCTAACAAGACATTGCTTGCTTTGAGATCCCTGTGAATTATTGTTAACCTTGAATCTTGGTGGAGATAAAGAAGCCCCCTCGCTATCCCTTTAATTACCTTGAACCGAGTCAGCCAATCAAGCACAGAATTTCTTGTTGCATCTTGCAAAAAAAAAATTATATTAATGACCGTCACATAATGTTGTGCGGGACATGACCATAAGTCAGAACATACCAAAAAGGAAGGCATCCAAGCTTTTGTTAGGTAAGTATTCATATATCAATAACTTCTCATCTTCATGAGTGCAGTAACCAAAAAGTCTAACTAAGTTTCTATGCTGTAATTTGGCAATTAGAACAACTTCATTTCTGAACTCGTCGGCCCCTTGGCCGGAACTTTTACTAAGCCTTTTGACAGCAACTTCCTTGCCAGCACCTCCTAATAGTCCCTACACAAACACATCATCCTTGAGCAAAAAGAAGGCTAAAAGTGTTATCAACAATGAGACTAAAATTTCTTGTTACCTTGTAAACTTTTCCAAAGCCACCTTTCCCAAGCAATTTGTAGTCTGAGAAATTGTCTGTTGCAGTAACAATGTCTTCAAAGCAGATATATGGAAGGTCTATACTTTCATTCTCAAGTTCGTTCAATTTGGAATTTTGCAAGTGCTGTCGTGTATGTTTGTTCTTAATCTCCTTGATTCGTCGTTTACCTGACACTGACAGGCATAACTAGAATGAATATTTTTTTACGAATACCTCATAAAACTTGCATCCTAAAAAGTGAAGTAAATCTCGTTATACCTCTTGACTTGCATATCCACACAAGGCAGATGGATGCGAGTATCAACAGACTAGCCACTATTGGGAGTATAATCTTCAATACATTAATCTCCTTATCAACTGCAGAAAGCCAAAGGTATAGTCCAGCAAGAGAATGATGCTTTCAAAATTTAAAATGCACTACTTGCAAGTGTTGTGTTTGTTGTGATTATTATGCCATCCTAAGTTTCCTAACCACATCTAGCTATTACAAGGAGTACAATCTTCGACAACTTGCTCTCTTTGTAAAAAAACTAGAAATATAGTCCAGCAAGAGGATGATGCTTTCAAGATTTAACATGCATTTCTTGCAAGTTTTGCAATTGTCTTGATTAGTTATCATCCAAACCACATCTAAAATTCGACATAAAGGGTAATACCCGTTGAACTGGCAAGACGGAGGTAGGTATACCGTTGATCAAACCATACAACCAATAAGTGCACAAGGAAAGATATATACCTGTTGAACTGGCAAGGCGGAGGTACAGGTCCTCACCACCACCACCATCACGAAATTTCGCCGTGTCGACAAGTCCTCCCAACCAAATTAAGCACCTTGACTGGTCCGCAGCCCCACTTCCATTATTCAGGTTAGCATAAGCATATGCGGAGCAAGCACAATTGCGTTTGCACTCTTCTGTGCATTGGTCAAAGCTTCTATTCCTGACATACAAGAACTTGTCAGGTGTCTTCATACCTCTCAGGGTCGAGAAAATATCGTCATTACCACATTTCAGATCCTCCTTTCTCCGACACCCTCTGGAGAAGTTAACGCCATCAGGCTCAAATCCACTGAGGCAGTTGCATTTCGGAACTGTTTCAGCGGTATCACAGTAGCCAAATGGTCCGCAATAGGCGTAGCGTTCACAGATAGGACTAGGATGCTCTATGAAAGCCTCCCATGATGATGAGTTGCTGTTCCACGCGAGAAATTTAAAAGTGCCCTTGTAGTCCAGCATCATGCGCAGGCTTGGTGATCCCTCGGAGACGGTGAATGTCATGTATAACTCACCCCCTCTGTCGACAATTGTTTCAGTTAAGATGAAGCCAGTAATGCTTAGATACAGGGCAGAGACCAATGACCCATCCCACGCTGATCTGCGCCAATATGGTCTCGTCCCATTCCAGATGACAACCTGGAGGTCTGAGCTGGAGTCACCACCCATGGAGTAGTCGCTGGTGCCCGGGTCATCAGGGCCCTTCCAAGCAACGAGGCGCCTCAAGATACCATCATTTGTGCTCAGTGGTAAAACCATGTGAGGGAGGGCGGTGTCAGTTGGGTAATCGAAGCTCTGCCATATGTATGTGCTGTTCGGCAACCGGATGACCAAGTTTCCGGAGTCAAACAGTATAGCAGCAGTTCCCGTGGTTGCAGATGTGAAGTTGTTCGTAGTTGTCCAGAGAGTGTGGCCTTGGGAGTCAGACAAGACAAGGTCAGAGTTGCTGCTCATAACCAGCTTCCCAGGAGGACCATTCTTGATTGGGTTGTCGCGGTTAGCAACCCACACATAAGTGCGCTGGGGAATCTTGTTGTGCCATATGCCGACGTATGTGTCCGCAGTTGAGTTTGCCGGGGTGAAGAAGCCAAGAGCAAAGACACCGCTGCTCGAAACGAGCTTGTCTTCGGCATTGAGCGGTTTTGCGGGTGTAAGGCGGTCATCGGATATGCAGAAACAAACCAATGACAGGAGGACGAAAACTGGGAGGGGAGTCATACCTATTCAGACTTCTTTCACCCTATGATCAAAAGGAAGGAGCTGCTTTCATATGGAGCCAATGAAGAGAAGGAGAATGGCATGAAGATGCTTGGAGCCTTGGACGATCTAACACTGCTCTGACTTTTTTGTGTGGTTTTTGTTCAAGATAAGCTCATCGGTCATCACATTTGCAGGAGTCTGAGTGTCCAGCTTTGCCCGGAACGTTGATGATTCTAGGACCACACAAGGTACAAGAGCGAGGATTATTCAGCATTGTTTGCCGGTCGCCGTCGAGAATTGCACATCAAGAAATATCTCGTGGGCTACAATTCTTCGCACACTTGCTCTTGCATATGAAAGGGTGGTCTTACAAGCACAAATAGTACTCCCTCCGTTTCATATTACTTCAATAATTAGTTTGACCGAGATTACAGAAAAATATCGATATTCACAATACCAAATGAATATCATAGATCCATCATGGAATACATGTTTTTCATATTGTTTCTATTTTATATTGTAGATGTTGACATTTTTTAATATAAATTTACTACAAAGTTTAACTTAAGACATAACTAATATGCAAAGTAATATGAAACGGAGGGAGCATTACAAAGAAGAAGAAAGGGGATATGAGAAGAAATGGGTTACCGTCAGTCAGGCGGAGCTCCGGCAGGGTAGCTCGTGGAGACACGCCGGCGGCGTAGGGGCGGATGGTGCACCATCCCGGGAGATTATTGGCCATTGGGGATAATCTCTGGCAAAGGAACGCTGTAAGCGTGGCGGGCCC
>NC_041383.1:721247171-721350028 GCF_002162155.2 Triticum dicoccoides
CGAAGCGCCGGCCTGATACACCTTGGCCACCGCCGGCGGCGGCGGCGGCGGCAGCTAGCGGGGCATGACGTTTGCAACGTGTGACAGTGACGGTGCCTGACGCTACAAAGCCAATGGGTTCTGATGTGGGCCTTCGGCCTGCCCCTTGTCCATTTTGTTTTAGCCCGATTGCATAACCATCTGTGTGGACTATGCATTAACGCGCGGCCCATTATAGCCCTCGAAATTGCACACAGTACAAAAAGGCAAAGGGACGGATAGTATTTTTTTTCTCTGGAAAAATGAATAGCTATTTGAGTTCATGCCCTAAAGAAAAAGCTATTTGAGTTCAAAAATAAATACATGAATCGTTATTTTGAACTGGGGATTTTAATTACTCAGGCAGCAAAATTATTACGACCAGTTTTGCTTTGTTTTGCGAAAAGGCCTAAGGTGATATATTAAGATTCACAGGAACTTACAAACACACCCATAAGAAAAAAAAGATTACACTCAAAGACTTGGGTGTTGACGTATAATGTGCTGCATAGTCTCTTCCATCAGATCGGTCTTTTGGTTGCATTGGCTAGAGCATGCACTTCTACATGGTATCAGAGCCAAGATGTCTTGAGTTCAAGACCCGGCTGGCGCAATTAAATTGCAGCCCACTTTTGGTCCACATTCAGGCCCGAGAAAGCCACACATGAGGGGGAGTGTTGACGTATAATGTGCTGCATAGTCTCTCCCATCAGATCAGTCTTTTGGTTGCATTGGCTAGAGCATGCACTTCTACATTTGGGGTACCAAAGTCTTCATGCTACTGACCGGCGGCGCGCCAGTGAGCATAGCTTGATGCCGCCTCTAGGCCTTCGCCTTGGCAGCACAAACATTTCGAAACCTGGGAGCATGTAGAAGTAGCGTCTGAAAAGTCGTGAATGCAGACCATCAGACGCTGGCGGTAGCTTCGTCACCCCCGGAGAAGAGAATGCTAAAAAGGCCCTGTAGAAACTCTAAAGACCATGAAAGTCGATCGAATCCAGACGGATCCACCGGAAATCTAAACCGGCCGGACCCCGTAACACCCACTAGAGACACAAAACCACATGCCGTCCACCGGTGATCAACACACCAACAGAGCATGATAGGGCAGGGATGACATTATTTCTAAACTGGGAAAGTGCCATCGCCATGCCATCCCAAACCAAACATTGCCAGAACCAAGGGGTCTTTCTGTGGAAACCTTCACGAGCAATCGTCGTTTTTTGATGTTTTTTCCACTTTTCACGGCTTCTCTTTCCACACCCCCGGATATCTGGTGCCAAACGCTCGCCCCTTTCCTTATGTATTCGATAATCGAGTTTGTTATCTTTGTGGCATTGATTGTACAAGTTCGTGAAGAGGGCTGGACGAGTAGAATGAGGGAAAGCGGCTTGATCGAGAAAAAAAAGAGTAGACTAGAAAACCTAGAACTTCAAAAGTCACTATCAATGAATTCCCGAGCAATTCTAAACCAACATATGCTCCGTATAGACGGAATCTCAGATAAGAACCTAACAGAAGTTTCGCGACTCCTTCATGGAATATAGGTCTTAGTATATAAATAATGTCAGTTCGAACTTGACGAGTCGTTATCATCTGTTACCCTAACTGAGTCCATTAGCTCTTGTTGCCCTTCTATGGGCGGGATCCATAGAGAGTTCGTTTTATGAAATATCTGATAAAGTAAAAAGAGAGAGACATGTGGTTGCAACAATCATAAACCATAGAAAATAACACCGACTCCCATTATTTTCTCCAGGCCTGCTTTGGCTAAATCGACGGAGGCTTAGCTTATTATGTTTCAGGCGTTTAGCTAGCTTAGAGAATAAAGAAATCTATCTTTAAAGGTGGAGCGGTATGACTATTTTAGGTTAGCGGTTTCGGCTCTCCGGCACCGAAGTAAACTCTTTCTATTGCGGGGCCTATGGAGTTTGGGGATGAGTGCTGACACTTTAGTGTGCAATATTCCTATTTCTTTCATTCCCCCTACTAGATCAAAGAGGGCATATGTGGGGTTTGAAGATGCCTGGACCTTACCACCTTATTCTAATAGTCCGCATCAATGCCTCTGCCAAGAACATAGGAGCCCCCTAGGTTCAAGATCGCATATCAATTTTCAACATTTGGGAAAGAATTGGGGTGTGGCAGGAAGGAATGGAATTCTCAAAAAAAGTATAAACAGGTCCTCCCCACTTCTGCATAGAATCTGAGCTGGGTGGAATTGAAGTTTGGTTTCGATAAAGACACCCCTGCCTACTTACCCTAAAAAACGACTAATGATCAACCGATCACGGAGGTCCTTTTCCAGCAACTTCAAATCAGAAAGCCCCGACTCCCTCTTTCTCCACAAATAATGTCTTTGTCATTTGATCCAGTTTTTATCCGTTAGATAGGAACAACTTTGCTAAATACTGAGAACTCTCGGGTAGAGTATTAGGATGAAAAGACCATCAATTATATAAGGAAGAACCCAGGGTTCTAGCCCATTCCCATTCCTAAATCAATAATTTGTAGTGCTTTTGTCTTTCTTGCGTACTTCTGGTGAACAAGTTGCTAGTCATATGTTTAGGAGGCTATTTTCTCCTATTAAGTAAGATTCTTAAGCTTAATAAGCCCAAAGATCGAAAAGTACGGACCATTTTGAAATAAAACCAGACCATTTGTAAATCAAAATAGAAAAAGAAAGCTAGCTACTCTCTTCTCTGTCTCCTTCAGAAAAAGAAAGCTAAGGCAATTGGTGTTGAATATACAAAACCACACCGAACCAGTCAGGAGTTTTCAGAGATTATGCCCAGCGTCACATGCCACCACTTCATTGTATGCAACACGAGGAACCGATCAAGAAAGACGAAGCAGACATGCACAAGTTCAAGAGCGAGGTCAGACAAGCATGTATCAGAACAGCAACATGATCAAGGCTGCAGCAGTTGCTGCGAGGACTAATGTCACAAGGGAAATCCGGCAGGAACTGAAGGCCACCGATCCCGACCGATCGCGTGGCACGGACGTCGAAAGCTCCTCCATAGTCGACGGGGGCACTTCACTTGTCCTGGGGCGGCAGCAGCACGGACATGCACAACTGATTTCAATTAGTAAACATGAAGTATGATCAACGATTCCACAAAGATATTAATTCCAGTGTTCAAACGATCAAATGATGAGATGATCAACGATTGCTCAGATTAAAAAACTAGAAGGTACAATTACAACTTAACAGAGATCAGTGCACTCAGAGTTTGAGAAGACTATATATATAGCATCCGCATGAGTTTGAGAAGGCTATATATATAGCATCCGCATCACCAGGACACACTGTAATTAGTAGGCAGTTACAATAGAACAGATGCTGCGAGTAGAAGAATTGAATCAATAATCAGTTTTATCATACAATCAAGTTTGAATATTTATTCCTATAGCCCTATAGCAGCATATACAGATGGTCAAATATTCTTATCTGCGGATCTATTCAATGCCGGAATTCGACCCGCTATTAATGTGGGTATTTCTGCTTCCCGAGTAGGATCCGCGGCTCAAATTAAAGCCATGAAACAAGTAGCTGGCAAATCCAAATTGGAACTAGCTCAATTCGCAGAGTTACAAGGCTTTGCACAGTTCGCCTCTGCTCTCAATAAAACAAGTCAGAATCAATTGGCAAGGGGTCGACGACTAAGAGAATTGCTTAAACAATCCCAGGCAAATCCTCTCCCAGTGGAAGAGCAAATAGCTACTATTTTATCAAAAAATAAAACCTTTATTTTACAGTATAGGAATTTGGCCCAATAGTCCCTCCAATCTGAAGTGATCATGCCACCACTGATACCAGTAGGGAAGACTAGCTAAAGGCAACCAGAGACAAATTTCCCAAGCCAACGTACGCCAAGTCCAGATCTGATATCGAGCTCGTTGTCGTCCACGGCCACGCGCCCATGTCGTATTCTCCGATGGCCTAGCCCGGCCAGGCCGCCATAGAAACTCACCACACTGGATTCGTCCGGCCACTGCCGGCTTCACCAACATGGCAGTCGAGCATGACCTGACGAAGACCTCCACTCAAGCCCTTATCTCCTTCTCAGACCGCAGCAGCCCTCCAAGGCCTCCAAAACTTCCCAGCAAGCCACCCTTAAAACGGACCTCCCAGCCGGTGCCGACATCGTGCGGGCTTTGCCAGGCAACGACGCCCTGGCAGCGGCTAGAAGGGAAGGCGTCTCGAGGTGGATAGGTTTTCACAATCGCCATTGCCCTTTTCTCACGAAGCATTTTGTACACGTACCCTCTTAGGCAATGGAGATTATCAATTGATAAAAAAATTTATTAAGACCTTGCACAGCTAGCTTTTTTAGAAAGCACAATTAGTTTCGACACCAGGATTCAACACAATCATTGAACCTGAATACCTGATCAACTATATTCTACAAAGTTGTGATAATTGTGACCTCATTTCCCTCCCTTTTGACACGTCTGACAAAATGGTCATGGATCCCAGCAGTTGATCTCAAGCAGCAAGAACACGCCGACCACAATAAGATTTATAAGCCAATGGATCAAAGATAGCATCAATACTAATTTGAAACTAACCATCAGACGAGGGCGTCAAAGCGGGAGAGGATTCTCCACCTGCAGCTGACCACTGAAACCCACTTGGCAGTCAGTCATAATCTGCTTCCCTTTGATGTTCCAGGGCACTCAGGTTACCGCATCTAGCGCCCTGCTAGCGTCGTCAGGCTTGCATTGTTGACAGAGTTCTCCCTTGCTTCTTCTGCAGCATGTTTCCTCCTGACGGAATATAAAGGCTGCTCTGGTGTCGTGAGTGGCATGGCCTCGTTGTCCAGCATAGACACGACTAACGACATTAGTGGCCTGGTACTTGGGCAGTCTTGGACACACAAAAGGCCAATATGGATGCACAGAGACACTTGATGCAGTGAGCAGCTCTCCAGAAGCACTGTGTCTAGGAAATCCTCGGATTTTCCTTCTTTCAGGAAGTTCCATGCCTGGAACAAGGTCGAGCATTCATAAACATATTTACTATGTTGTACTCGAGCTATACAAATTAGAAGCATTTGGCAACACTTACATAATCTATAAGGTTTGGAAAATCCATTATAAGGTGACGTGGCGAGCTGATCTTTAACCCACTTACAATCTCCAGAAGCAAGACACCGTAGCTATACGCATCAGACTTGACAGAAAAAATGCCTTCCATCGCATATTCAGGCGACATGTAACCGCTGTTTGAATCGTTTCACAAGCAAGTGGACAAAAACTGATGAGTTGAAGCTCATAAACAGTTTTTTAAACATGGTTATTCTAGAGTGCAGGAGTTACTACTCACTATGTCCCGACAACATGCCTAGTATTCGCTTGTTGCTGGTTATCACCAAAAATCCTTGCCGTTCCAAAATCCGATATTTTGGGTCTCATCTCCACATCCAATAAGATGTTGCTTGCTTTGAGATCTCTGTGGATTATCGTCATTCTTGAATCATGGTGGAGGTACATAAGTCCTCTAGCTACCCCTTTGATTATGCTAAACCTTGTTGGCCAATCAAGCATAGGCCTTTTAGCATCATCTGCATGCCGGAACAGAGTATGTGAAGCCATGTTAGTCTTAACATCAGGCATGCTCCTATTCTAAATGCAAGAATCATTGTACATGATTAATTCATACCAAACAGGAAGTAGTCTAAGCTTTTGTTGGGTAAGTATTCATAAATAAGAAGCTTCTCAGCTCCATGAATACAGTAACCAAGAAGTCTAACTAAGTTTCTGTGCTGCACTTTTGAGATGAGAACTACTTCATTTCTCAAATGCTCCATTCCTTGGTCAGAATACTTGGTAAGCCTTTTAACAGCAACTTCCTTGCCACCTTCCAGTGTCCCCTACATGGTGGAATTATTCAGATTAATCCGCAGAAATGAAAAAGTGCATCTCACTACTGTAATTGTCAAAGTGGAATTATGTTACCTTGTATACTATGCCAAAGCCTCCTTTTCCAAGCACATTGGAGTCAGAGAAACCACCTGTAGCAGGGAAGATGTCTTTGAAGCTAATCCACAGATATTCTGAATTCTCATCATATAGTTCATCGGAATTGCTCAGTTGTTTTGGCATCACAAAATTCATGGGTCCCTTGGTATGGTACTTGCCTGCCAGGAATTAATCAGTTATGTTAAGCACTAATGCATTAACATGGCATGCACTTGGATACATAAACGAATCTTCTTCAACCTCTCGACTTGCGTATCCAGACAAGACAAATGCACACAAGTATCAGCAGACTTGCCATGACTGGGAGTGCAATCTTGAGTGCACCTGTCATCTTACTGACTGCAAAAGACAACAGATATAATACTTACTATACAAAAAGTAGATTTGAGCACTGTGTACATCCAGGCGAAATATTGATTTAGGTGGAAGGAGAGGGGAGAGAAAGACCAAAAACATATATTTAGATATATACTGCATGAGAAGGGCAACTGGGCAACTATTGTATTTTCTCACAAAACATGGAGTAAGGTACAACAAAAAGGAAGTGCTGGGAAGCAAGTTTGTGTCTACTGTAACCGCAGTCACCAAAGACGCTAGCATATAGGCTCATGAGCATGTAAATGTTTACCAGGTGAAATGTTAAAATTGAATAAACACTGACGAAGACGATGCCAAATGACAGGATTATAAAGAAGCAGAATCTGAAAACATGATTTCTTTTGATGGGTAGGGAGAACACAGCTGGTAGTATTGAACATACGTATGCAAGAACATAATATATTAGTCTAGGTCCTATAATCTTCATCCAATATCAAAGCTCATTATGCGTCTTCAAACTGTAACAGGAGAGCACAAATGCGGAAGAATGTTTCAATGGAACATAGCTCTAACTGCCACATGCTTTATTTGTAGTAGCCACCTTAGTAAACTTAGTGGTACAAATTTTATCAGCCGCATATGTAATCCTGTGTTAATAGGCAATCCATCACACAGTATAAGCAATAAGGTGGGAAATGAGTAAATACCAGATGAGCTGGGAATCCGGAGGTACATATTCTCCCCAAGACCATCACCACGCTTCTTCATGTCAACAAGCTCACCCATCCAGACTAAGCACCTCGAATGGTCTACAGTCATGCCGAGACTACTCAGGTCAGCGTAAGCGTATGCAGTGCATGAGCAGTTACGACTGCATTCTGCTGCGCATTGGTCGAAGCTTCTATTCCTGACGTACAAGAACTTGTCAGGCAGCTTCATGTTACGCAAGGTAATGAAACTATCTCCTCGACCACAATGCACCTCCTTCTTTCTCTGACATCCTAGGGAAAAGTTAAGACCATCAGTTTCAAATCCATCGAGGCACTTGCATGTCGCAACTGTCTGTGTGTCATCACAATAGCCGAACGGGCCACATGAGGCGTAGGGATCACAGTTAGGACCTGGGCGCTCAAAAAATACTTCCCAAGATAATGAGTAGTTGTTCCACGCCAGGAATTTCATCATGCCCGTGTGGTGCAGCATCATGCGGAAGCTTGGTGAGCCGTCGGAGACGGTCAATGTCAAGTAGAACTCACCCCCTCTATTGACAGTCGTTTGGGACACTATGGGACCTGATTTTCTCTCATACGTGCCGAAGACCAATACACCATCCAACGCAGCTCTTCGCCAGTATGGCGTCGTCCTATTCCAGACGATGAGCTGGAGGCTCAAGTCCCCACCCAAGGAGTAGTCACTTGTGGATGGGTCATCAGGGCCCCTCCAGGCGACCAGGTGCATGGAGAGGTTGGTGTTGTTGCTCAGTGGTAAACTCATATTTGGGAGGATGGTGTCGGTTGGGTGATGGAAGCTCTGCCATATATCTTCGCCATTTGGCAACCTGATGACCAGGTTCCCGGTGTCCAGCAGTATAGCATCAGTTTTGATGTCTCTGGTGGTGATGTTGTTCATCGTTGTCCAAAAAGTGTGGCCTTTGGAGTCCGATAAGACAAGGTCAGAGCCGGTGGTCAGAACCAACTTACCTGAAGAACTGCCGGTGATCGGATTGTCGCGGTTAGCGACCCACACATATGTCCGGACGGGGATGTTGTGGTACCATATGCCGACATATGAGTTTTCTGTTGGGTTTGCCAGGGAGAAGAAACCAAGAGCAAAGATGCCACCATCTGAGATGAGCATGTCGCCATTGGAGAGTGGCTTTGCCGGTGTAAGGCGGTCATCGGAGTTGCAGAACCAAATCAATAACAGGAGGATGAAAACGGGGAGGAGGTTCATGCCCATCAGGCCTTCTTCTGCATATGGTTATGAAGAGCAGAGCAAGTAGATAGATACTATGAAGATGCTTGGAGGGTTCAAATACACGAGGTAGAAAGCCAAAACAGAGGCCATAATTATGGTATTCCTGATGTGGCTTGTCACATTGGCACGAGTTTTATATCCAATTATTTGCCACACAAAAGTCCAGCCTGGATTTGACAGGAAAGGCAAATGTGTACACAAGACCACAAGGTGTAAGAGATGATTATTCTTGGCTGGTGGTCTCTGCGAGGAATTCAAGATCAAGCAATTTAGAAATATCTCAGAGGCTACATTCTTGGCTGTGTTGCCTGTCGTCATGAGGAAATATGTGCCATGGTGTTCCGGGGACTTGGACTTGCACGGCAACAGGACAAAATGACTACCGGAAATATTCAGATTTCAGCATCCAGCATCCTTGCCGTTCCATCAGAACAAGCAAAGGTTCACATGTACACCGACAGATAATACTACTGTACTATACTGGAGTACACAACAAAACGTAACTAGATACTACTTCCTCTGTAAACTAATATAAGAGCGTTTAAAATACTAAAATAGTGATCTAAACACTTTTATATTAGTTTACGGAGGGAGTACATTCTTATTTAGACAAACCTAAGACAAGAATTTTGGGACGGAGGGAGTATATACTAAGAAACGAGTTACCATCAGGTGGAGCTCCGTCGGCAGCGACGCGCCGGTTGGGGGTTGACTTGGTTATCTACCTTGGATCTCTGGTGAGACGAACCGCCGGGGACGCTGCACGCGGCGCGAGCCGTCGGAGCTGGAGGTGGCGCGATGAGGTGCCGGTAGGCCTCCTGGGAGAGCCAAGGGAGAGGAGGGGGGCTGGATGATGAGGCGCATGGGACGCACATTAGTGGCGGTGGGCGGTGGCAGGACGGGCAGGACGGCGCCGGCGGCGCCGCCGACAGCAATCCAGAGAAGAGCACATCGGCATCTCTGGGTGCGTTTCGCGCTATGGGTGGGTGTGGGCATTCGGGGCTTTCAGCCCGTCATGTTTCTCTTTGTTACCCAGCCCAAACTACATAAACAAGAGAGGTATGTAGCGAGGCAAAGAGCAAAATCACTAATTGAGGAGCGCTCCCCGCAACAATTAGTCACCAAGCAAGTATCACGCGCGGAGCGTTCCTAAGACTTTTTTAATGCGCTCCGCGCGAGACACTTGACGCGCGCAGGGCTTTGCCCGTGATTTTCGGTTTTCGGTTTTCCTTTCTGGTTTTTTTTCACTTCAGTCCTTATACTTTTAATGTTTTGAAATACCTTTTGATTTGTTTCTCTCTGGTGTGGGCGAACCCTTGTTGCACATTGTTCTTTCTTTGCCGTCGTCTCCGCCCGTCGCGGCTGCTGCTCTTGTCGCGTGGTTACGGTGGCAGCTGTTCCGGCCGCCGCGCTTGTTGCCTGCTCTTACGGCGGTCCTTCTTTATCGTTGAACGCGCTTCCCCGTTCACGGTATCGTCGTTCCCTACTGGTTGCCTTCGTGGGTTCCCTGTTTCCCTTTCTCGTTTCTCTTTTTGTTCCCACTATATTTCCGGGATATGGAGATTTATGGGGTAGTTACGGATGGGGACTACCAACACTATCATATGTCAAGTTTCAACTGGGTTTTGTGGGATTAGTTCTTGATAACCATTGTGTTCCTTGCAGTTATGGCTTGTCTTTTTTGTCGTATGCCTGGTGGCCTGTGTTCTTCTGTTGATTCTTCTGTAGATGGGTGTGGTCCTGGATCGGCGTTGTTGGAGGCGTGTTGTAAGAAAATCATTTTATAATTGTTTAATTTTTGGCACACACGCTTATTTCTTTTGATGCTGCCCATGCTGTTTAGATTTTGATTATGATCCTTGTTTTGATTTGTTGTGCAGTATGTTCCGTGCAGTGTTAGAGCTCATCTTGCTCGTTACATCGAGGAGTGTAGGGCTTTAGCCATAAGGAGGGGTGGTGAAGATACTGATCTTGCTCTTCGGTGCAATGAGGGTTTTTTGTATGGTGTTATGTTTAGTCATGGTCGGGTGAGGAGCAAATTCCATGGTCCCCTGGGAACGATTGGTCAGTGATTATGGTGTTCATCCTCGTGATATAATGACCATTAGGCTTGAACACTATGGAACTTGAATTGGTATTGATTTTTATCGTGTTGGTCGTGGAGATGCGTTTTCTCCTTTGCCGTCTGTTGGTAAGGTTTATTTTTAAGGAAGTTTTTATCTTGTTTTATTGTACATTTTGATTTTTCTGTTCCCTTGAGCCTGTGTAATTATATTTTGTAGCTCTACATGGTTTGAGCGACTCCGAGAAGGAACTTGTTGGGAGTTGTTATTACACCGATGGTGTTTTCCTTAATTATCAACGGATTTATTTCATGAGGTGTCAACTATTTGATGATGAGTATATACCCTATTGTCCTTTTGTTCACAAGATTGATTCCATGAATGTTAATGGTCATCATATGGTCAGATTTTTTTCCCATTGTTTTTTTGTTGTTTCTGTTTATTTTTTTATTACCTCTTCTATTTATAGTTTTGAATTTTTATTCTATTTCTGATAGCTTGATGTTTTTTGTCAGGTTATTCCTGGTATTGTTGTGAGGAGTTTGAAGGAGTTTGTGACTTTTCCTAGGACTGGCGTTTTAACTCTTGAAGTTACTCTGGAATCTGGTGATGATGATATATATGTGAGCACTCCTTGCTCCTACTTCATTGGTTTGGGTAATAGAATGGTGTTCAAACAGGAAGGTTTCAGTGATTTTTTTCAGGCATCGTCTATTGAAGTAAACAGCTTGGTGCTGATAACTTTCAAACAGCGTGTTGGAAGGCTTGTTGTTATCTTCAATCTTCTGTCGCAGTGATGTTAGTTATAGCTTTTGAACATAATGGATTTTGTTTAAAAATCTATGTTGTGGTTTAATGTTATTTAGATATATGAGACGGCATGAACCTAACTGTTCATTGATGTTGTTCGTTTGTAGAAGAGGCATGGCTGTGCATCTCTTTTAAAGATGTTTTTTGGACGGATGTTATTTAATTATGGTCATAGTTATAAATACAGTAGATGCACGTGTGTTGTTTACTCTGAGGCATGGCTGTGCATCTCTTTTATGTGAGAGGCACCTGGATTCAGCAAACGGAGGCACGGAATTGAAGTCAGAACAGGCACAACTGTGTGGAGACACATATATACTGAGAGGAGCGTGTGTGCATCACCAAAGTTGGACGGGCGATCATGCGTGCGGAGCACATAGAGTTACTATGGTTTCATGTGAGGCACGTGGATTGAGCAAACAGAGGCATGGAATTGCAGTCAGTATAGGCACGGTTGTTTGAAACACGAGTATACTGAGAGGAACTTGTGTGCAGCACCAAAGTTACACGAGCGATGACGCGTGCCAAACACGTAGAGATACTGTGGGTTTCATGCGAGAGGCACGTGTATGTAGCACGTAGAGTTACAGTGGGTTTCATGTGAGGCACGTGGATTGGGCAAATGGAGGCACATAATTGAAGTCAGTACATGCACGGTTGTGCGGAGGCACGGTATACTGAGAGGAGCGCGTGTGCAACACCAAAGTTGCACGGGCGATCACGCGCGCGGAGCACGTAGAGTTAGTGTGGGTTTCATGTGAGGCACGTTGATCGAGCAAACGGAGGGACCGAAGTGTAGTCAGTACAAGCATGGTTGTGTGGATGCACGGTTTTGAACCCTCTTGTTGTTGTCAAGTGTCTAGAGGCACGGATGTATGGTAGCAGAGGCATCGGTCCAAATATTTGGTTAGAGAGGCTCGGTTGTGGATGCACAGGTGTGAAGTCTCTAGGGTCATGGGTGCGTGGCACCAGAGGCATGGGTTGAGTTGACACTTAGAGAGTCACGGTTGTACATAGGTTAGTTGGACACGGTAGTGTAGTTTCGTGGCATCATGGAGAACTGGTGTACAGAGAGGAACCTGTGTGCAATAGCAAGGATGTTGTGAATGGACGGAGCGGTGTTTGATGTGAAATGGTTGTGTTGTGTCATTTTAACTTTTTTCAATGTGGTCAAAGTAACAAAGTTCTTGTCCCTTGCGTCTGTGTACCGAATGTTCTTCTGCAATATTTATGAATTGTTCATGCCAATGTTGAATAAGCATTCTACTGAAAGTTTACAATGATACCATCACATATTCTTGTAAATGCATGATGCATCTTGTAAAGGTTGAGTATGAAAATTATAATACAATATCGTGCGACATATCTCTCGTTCTATAGTCATGGATACAATATATGCTTGCTCAATACTGGGACATAACTTACTAATTACATTTAGACACGCACACCACTGTGTTCAAAGTTCAGACGTAAAATAGTAATACAATACAGATAGCATCTTTGAGAAACAACAAACATATTTACAACATGGGTTTATTCAACCTAAATTATCATAATAGTTGTGCCACACACCCGATCCCTCGATCACGGCAGATCAATCAATCACGAGACGTTCCATTTTCTCGCAATTTACCAACCATTGTTTCCCTTCCGGCGCTTCCAGCTGCTGGAAGATCCCTCATCTTTGTTCTTACGTGGGCGTAGTCTTTCTTTCACTGGTTGTTGGTGGAGGTGACGTAGCCCATTCTTGATGATTAGGATTCTACGATACAACTCGTAGTTAACATACCCGTCCTTTGCCGCGTACTCAAGGTGTGTCGGGGAAATTGGCTTCCACTCCCAGAACTGGTGCTTCTCCTTTGGGAATGATTTCTTCATGTTCTTGTATGAGGAGTCGATGATGGCCGCTGTAAGGTCATCCATGGAGTCCCTTTCTCCACCACCCTTGATGCAAAATAGCCTCTAGATGTCGACGTGGTACTCATCTGAAATTTTGATCCATGCACGGGCAAGCATGGTCTTGTCGTTCCTGGTGTCGACGCTGGTGAAAGTTACCGTTTTCTGTTGTAGGAAGTCAACTAACGTCTGGGAGCGCTCGGACCTGCAGTAGTGGTATACAAGGACATGCTCGCGCATGGCAAGTTGGACGAGGCGATCCCTTGTCGTATGTAACTGCTCTTACGTGTGTACTCGAGGTCGAGGCCGACGAACTTGTTCTTCTCCTCCTTTAGCTATTCCTCATACTTTTTGATGATCCGCTCCACGGTCCTTGGGTCGTTGGTGTACACCACCTCCAGCACAGTTGTACCGTGGGTAGTGATGTGCTCAGTGAATGTTGTTAGTTTCCCTCGTCCATGGCTGGAGGTTTGCGGTGGTGAACTGTGGCCGGCGAGAAACTTTCGAGGAAGAGGATGCAAATGGAGTCAGAAAAGTGAAAGGGATCTTTTGTCGTGCAAAAAAAGAAATCGCCAAAGAGCAGTTGCTAGTCACCCGGCGGTTCCAGGTGTAGATTTTCGGAAATAGGCGTTTGTTTTATTTGTTTTTTTAAGATTTTAACTTACCTTTTTATTTGAATTTTTTTTATTTGTTGCGTGCTGCATGCGTGATCCATATGTGCGTATTCCATCTTTGGCTGTGAAAGTAATCGTGTGAACGGTAGAACACTCAACAGATGCATGGTCGTGCCTTTGTTGTGAAAACGTTTTTTTCAATTAACAATCTTCCTTGGTCAGGGAGGCACTGTTGTTATGCTATTCGGTGCACAACTGTGTGTTCATGAAAAGTTGGTGAAGTAAACATAGTTTTCACTTGAAAATGGAGTCCCGTTTGGTTTTAAATTGAGATATGTTTCAGTAGATCATTTGAATAAGTTTGATAACATGGCATTGCTATAGTTTTTGGATCAAAAACTGATTCTTGTTTCGTTTGATTTTTGAAAATGATTCTTTCTGTTTTTTGGTTTAAATTGTGAACTTTTCAAAGGATTAGAACTACATTTTTTCCAATGAATCATTCTAATAGTTCAAACAACATTTGTTGCAAAGGATCATTTCGATGGTTGAAACAGTGAGTAGAGGGTCTGTAAGAGCTACATAAGTCCCAAAAGATCATTCAAATAGTTCAAGCAAGCACATGGTCCATAATAGTTACATTACTCTACCATCCTAACTAGCAAACTTATTTAACCAGTGTTTTGCTCCTGGGAGGCATCATCTTGAAATGAGCGCTGAACATCCTAGGAGATACACTGTTTGCTTCCATTTTAGGTGCCGGTTCTGACGGAATCTACAGAATGCATTGAATGATAATGGACATAGAATGGTCATGGCGCTCTTTGAAAGTGATTAGAACAACGTTCTTTTCAACAAAGGATGTAGCTGATATGAAGTCTTTGAAAGAAGACTTTTCTATTACCATCCTGCCATCGTTTTTGTAGATGTAGTACGACGAAGGAGTGATGACATGGGTAGGTTCATCAGGAGCTTCAAGGGTCACCGTGCCATTGGTTGGCATGTCCACCCATCTCTTCAGTGTCGAGACAACGCTCCTCGGAATTTTCTAGAAGAAATCAAAATTAAACAAAAATAAAAACCGTTGAATTGCCACTTGGACAATAAATAAAAGAATGGCTGGATACGGTGAGTGCGCAAACATTAAGAAATTCCAAATTGAAAGTAATATAATTCCTGGCATGTTCAGGTTTGTGTGTAAACAGATAAAACAACATATTAAGAGAACAACAAAAGTTTTGTTGTTTTAGGTTTGAATAAATAGGTTCTTTATAATTTTACATATAAGCAAGATTTCGTCAATATTGTTTATATTATATATGAGCAAAATACATTTGGTATTTTAACAAGGACATATGTAACCAACCATGATGCAGTCTTTGGTGTTAGTGGGAGTCAAGACGTGTACAAATGGACGGCAACAGATGAAAGTATCTCCGAAAAGGCGTTGTAGAAAGAATCGTGGCTGGTTGTAGGTAAGCTCAATATCCTTAGAGTAGACACATCAGTGAACATGGTCGAAATCGTCACAACAAAGGTCGTCGAGAGCTAGAAAAAGAACAAGATTTTAAAGTTAGATAAAGTTTTATGTTACACGGGTTAATATTATTCAGTTCGATGCATGCATATCAAAATACAGCGAAAGAAGATAAGATTGTAATATTAAATACGTACCAACGTTGGGTAATAGAAGCAGCCTTTTGTCATTGCTATATGTCTGTATTGCGAGATTGAGACCCTCGTGTGGTAGTTCAAATCTTATGCGGTCTCCATCACGAAGTTCATAATCATCCTCAAAGGTGTTCCACTCACCACCGTAGAACTTTGTGTAGTTCGCCCTATGCTTAAACAAAGCATCGTAAGACCTTCCTTCATGTGTAAGAAGGGATGGCTCTACCCGCTCTTTACGCAATTTTCTTGCTTCTTCCTTCCTCTCGTCAATGTAGTCAGCGAGAAAAGCTCTGACATTACAAGGTACATACTGGAAAAAATAGTAAAAATAACAACCTGTAAGTATAACTTTAAACTCGCGTACTATTAATGTTAAAAGTTTTCTTAAATTGGATATGAATTTTTGATAAGAATTACAGATAACAACATAATGGTATTATAAATTAATGGATACAAATTTTTGGCATATGTTGACTAATTTTAATTAGAACTGAAGATGCACTATAGTAATCAAGACATAGGCAGGCAAAACTAATGGACTATACTAATCAGGGCATAGGCAGGAAAACTAATGGAAAATGAAAACACAAGGCAGGTGCGAAGAAGTGACAGCAGGGGAACCTAGTGTAGGTGCAAGGGGGTATGAGTAACAGTGACGATTTCTACTGTGTTGTAAGCAACTAATATGTTAGTGATGCTTACTAACCATGCGGCTCCAGCAATTTTCATCAAGAATAACCTCAAACTCTTGGAGAACTTCAGGGTGTGGTTCGCAAGGGCCGCCTGGTTGGCGGCAGGTAGGGAAAATCATATCTAAATAATTTAGAACAATTATGTTAAGAAAACAAGAATATCATAACAATTTAAAAACAAGCTTCAACGTTGAAGGTAGACAACGACTAGCTTCAACTATGTTAGCCATATTAAAATATCCGTACGAAGGCAGACAACAACTACAAATTTACCAGAAATCTTCTCGTCTACTCCTTCCAGAAAAGTGGTATGACAGAGTTTAGAACACTTGTTTAGATTTTCAAATGGTTTTTATATCCCTTTAGAGAATGAAGTCGTTGTACCGGATCTGATGCTTCAATAACTATTAAATGAAAAGCCAAAACGTAAAACGTAGATTGGAGCATGCTGCTTACGCATATGCTTTTTACCCGGGAGAGAAGAAGAACGAGGGTTGACGAACAGAGATTGGGGTAGGGGAAGCTTAGGGAAAGCACACACGGCTAGCAAATCTACGAGAGAAGTACGACTTAAAAGTTAATCGAGAGACCCAATAAAAACTCTACAATAACTTGTTTGAAATGAGACTGTGTGAGGGGAAGAAGCACGAACCCTAGAAGTAGGCGGACGGATAAGGCAGATGGGTTGTGATGGGAAGCTTAGGGCAAGCACCCACGACCAGGAATGTACGAGAGAAGCATGGCTTGGAAATTAATCGATTGTGTGCTGGGAAGAAGCACGAACCTTAGAAGCAGGCGACGGAGAAGAAGCACGAACCCTAGAAGCAGGCGACGGAGAAGGCAAATGAGTTTTGATGTGGCTGAGGGAGTCGGAGCTTACTGAAATATAAAGGAGACGGGAGAGAGCAAGAGTAGTGAGTGCTTCTTGTTTTATTTTTTATGTTGCGAAATGGAACGAATGCTGGTTGTAGATGGTGTGCGTGCATTCCGAGGTGTTATGGGGACACGAGATGTTTGACTCGTCCAGCTGCCTCCCATTATAGTTGTCCAACTGTGCTACCTCCCAGCGGAGTCTTTTACGTGCCTATCCTGCCTTACATACTTTTTGTGAGGCACGGTTATACATGCTGAAAAGCATACTCGTGCTTCTATGTTTTAATTTTTTTAATCACATGTTTTATCAGGTATGGTTGGGTGTGTCTTTAGGAGAGGAACGGTGATGATGTTATTAGATGCGCGGTCGTTGTAGCAGGAGAGGCATGGTCGATACGTCGGGGGAGGCAAATTGATGGGAGGCATGATGGTTCCTAATGAGAGGCACTTTTGCATCTGGAATGGAGCCACGGTTCATGACTCTGTTATTGCATTTTTTTCAAGTAGTCGTTGACCTAGGGAGCCACTGTTTTTATGTACGTTGGGTTCAGGCGGGAATATGTATGATAGCACACAGTTATCTGTATGTCAGAAGCATGGACGTGCTTTTGTTTTGGCAATGTTTTCGGTGGTACGCAGGCATATAGATGGAGGTCCGTTGATATCACCGAGGTTTGTCTTTAAGCAAAGTGGAGGCACGCGTGTGGCTTTTGTGCTGGCCGAACCGTGCTTCTACTTTGGTTCACTCCCCGTGTAGTATTTGTACGACATGGTCATCTTGTTTGCCTCCTCTCATTGTTCTCTCGGTCAAAAGATGTGCTGGTGACCGATGGGATGTCTATTTATTGTTAGTATTCATTGTGCCAGATACCGTGCTAGAGTTAACCTAAAGGCTCCTCGATTATAGCGTGGTAGCCGTGACTTTTGAAGTGCATGGTTTCATAAGCTGCAGAAGCACAACCGTCCATTCACACCGTTCCTGATGCAATTTAATGGGCGCATGGTAACTGAGTCGTCTCTCCCCAAGGTTAGGTAGTGGTCTATTCCGGGAGGTTATTGCGTCTTATTCTCTCCACAGAAGTGCAGGTAGCTCCCATCATCCTCGCCTCGTATGAGAAGCACAATCAGACTCCATTGTCGTGTCACCCTCTTTTCCATGGATGACTTCAGGAACACTACTAAGCGTCTCTTTATAGATGTCGATGGTAATACCAAGCTCGAGGTGTTGTACACCAACGAGCCCTACAAGGTGGAGGAGATTCTTTCTCTTTATGAGGAATGGCTGCGTGAGGACAGGTACAAGTTTGTTGGTCTTGATTTGGAGTACACACGAGAGGATTATTTTGATCGTAGTAGAAAAGTTGTCGTCATGCAACTGGCGATGCGTAAGCATGTTCTTGTCTATCACTTGTGCAAGGCCAGGACGGAGTGCGCTGCTCTAAAGGATTTCCTTCGGAACAAAGGTATAATTTTTGCTAGTGTCGACGTCAGGAATGATAGGGATGTTCTCGCAAACAGTTTTCTCAAAATCCCAAGAGAGTGTCACATCGATCTTCAAGAGGAGCTCATGATCAAAGGAGGCAATCTAAGGGATTCCATGGCAGATTTGGTAGGAGCTGTCATAAACAAATCTTACTTGAGTATGAAGTCGTCTTTTCCACAAGGTCTGCATGACTATTGGGAATGGAAGCCCCTTTCCCTTGAACACCTGAAATATGCGGCAATTGTAAGTGAAAACTTCGTTTTTTATGATTTTCTATCGTTATATTTTTGTTTTACTGCAACAATAGTACTTTTTCCTCTTTACGCATATCTTCATTCTCATCCGCTTTTTGTTTTAGGATGGGTATGTGAGCTACGAGCTCTACCACCGAGTTCTGTCGATGAAGGACATGATGCATCCTCGTTGTCTTCCCGACTGCAGAGGCCGTTGATGTTTCCAAGCAGAACTCCAACTGAGTAGAATGGTCACGGTGGACGTTTGTGTGGACGTTTCTGAGCGGAATGGACTCCTGGAAGACTTCCATTTCTTTTTTTTGTATAATTAATGAGTACTTTTAGTTCAATCCTATGGAGTACCGTTTTGTTACTTTGGTTTTTTATTTTCACAGTATCGTGTTTGGCTTGTCTCATGTTATGTGAAAATAACTTTTTTATGTTTTTTCATGTTACATGTTCATTGTTGACGTTTGCGCGAGTTCATATACATTTAGGTAACCTGTTGAAGTGGCGCATATGTATTGTTTGGGAGAAGCGCGCTTTGTGTTTGGCTTATATTCAGTGCCGTTTGTTTGTGTTTGAATTGTTGTCTTTTACACATTCGCACAAGAGAGGCACGTCTGCTAACGTACGAGGCAACATTTCAGTACCCTGTCTTTGTGTTCTTCGGAACCGTGCCTTTAGAAGCCCAACACCTGTGTCTATGGAGGCTTCACTCCCGTGGCTTCTTTTCCGCTATTTCTGTACCTCACGTGACACACATGATGTCTGTATGTGCTGGTGTCACACGGCAGTTTCTCTTGAGACTGCACAACCATGCCTCTGCCATCACTCTTTTGTGCATCCAGCTGGTTTGTACCAGTGCCTTGGGAACTTCGAGAAGCCGCAATTGCGTGACTGTATATGCTTCAATTCCGTGTCTCCTGTACGTGCATTTGCGTGTCTCAGGCATCATGCTGGCTGTGACTCTACGTGCCTCTGGTGTAGATGCCCGTCTGTGAGGCGACGCATATGTATTGTTTGGGAGAAGCCTATTTTTTGTTTGGCTTATATTCGGCACCATTTGTTTGTGTTTGTATTATTGTGTTTTACACATTCGAACAAGAGTGGCACGTCTGCTAACGTACAAGGCAACATTTTAGTTTCCTATCTTTGTGTTCTTCGGGACTGTGCCTCGAGAAGCCGAGCATCCATGTCTGTGGAGGCTTCACGCGCGTGGCTTCTTTTCCGCTATTCATGTACCTCACATGACACACACGATGTCTCTATGTGCTGGTGTCACACGACAGTTTCTCTTCATACTACACAACCGTGCGTCTGCCACCACTCTTTTGTGCATCAAGCTGGTTTGTACATGTGCCTCGAGAACTCCGAGAAGCCGCAATTCCGTGACTATATACGCTTCAATTCCGTGTCTCCTGTACGTGCATTTGCGTGTCGCAGGCGTCATGCTGGCTATGATTCTATGTGCCTCTTGTGCAGACGCCCGTCCATGAGGCGACGCATATGTATTGTTTGGGAGAAGCCTGTTTTTTGTTTGGCTTATATTCAACGCCATTTGTTTGTGTTTATATTGTTGTGTTTTACACATTGGCACAAGAGTGGCACATCTGCTAACGTACGAGGCAACATTTCAGTTTCCTGTCTTTGTTTTCTTTGGGACCGTGCCTCGAGAAGCCCACCATCCGTGTCTGTGGAGGCTTCACGCGCGTGGCTTCTTTTCTGCTATTCATGTACCTCACATGACACACGCGATGTCTCTATGTGCTGGTGTCACACGGCAGTTTCTCTTCAGACTACACACTGTGCCTCTGCCACCACTCTTTTATGCATCCAGCTGGTTTGTACACGTGCCTCGATAACGCCATTTCCAAAGCCGTGCCTGTGCGCCGAGAAGCCGTAATTTCGTGCCTGTATACGCTGCAGTTCTGTGCCTCGTGTACCTGCATTCGCGTTTCTCAGGGGACACACTGGTTGTGACTCTACATGCTCGTGGTGTCAGACGCCCATCCGTGAGGGGATGCGGTGGCTGTTACTCGTCGTGCCTGTGCTTCTACATGCCCGTGCGTCCGGAGGCTTTTAAACTGTGGCTCTCTGACTTGTGCCGTTGATTTGCTTCAAGTATTGATGTATCTCACATGATACATGCCATGACTCTCGAATAGAGTGTTCTCACCGGTGCCTCTTCCAGGTCTCTTTTTTGCATTCAAATGATTTGTATCCAGAGGATTTAGGTCGAGACTGAAAAACAAGACAGAAAAGACCATGTGCCTCGCGAAGCCGATCCACGTGCCTGTAGAGGCTATGTTTCCGTGCCTTCGTTGCCTGCATTCACGTGTTTCCGGCGAGTTTCTGCCTGCATGTGTACGTGTCTGTTGTGATACCGACTCATATCTCGAAAAGTTGTATGCCCGTGCCTGTGGAATAGACATGTATGTGTGTCTTATGCCTGCATACCCGTGCCTCACGTGAAACCAGCCTTGACTATCGAGGGATAGATGGTGTGAATCTAGCTAGATGAGGGACGGATGAGTTCTGGCCTTCGAATCTAAGGTGTACGGCAGGCTGTTCGTTTGCTTCGTTGGATTTTTCCATCGGTGGTCTTTTTTCAAAGGAGGAATCGATGAACAATGTGGTGGCTGTTTGATGTGACTATTCAGTGTGTCAGTTACCGTAAAATAAAGTTAGAGGCTCCTCGGTTTCTCCGCGGTATCAATTATTTGTGCACAACCGTGACTTTAGGAAGTGCATGGTTCCATGAGCTTCGAAAGCACAACCGTCTATACGCTGCTCCTAGTTCATACGTTAATGCGTATGGTAACTCATACGTCCCTCTCCAAGGTTAAATATTGGCCGTGTTTGTGAGGTCTCCACGTCATATTGTAGCCGTAGAACATAAGACAGTTCCCACCCTCCTCACCACTCCCTAACCTTGTCGCAGGGTCTTAGGAGTCTCCATTGGCATCTTGCTGCTCGCTGCCATGGATGACTTTTTGAACACCACCGAGTACCATCCGATAGTTGCCGATGGTAACACAAAGCTCGACGTGTGGTACACCAACGAGCCTGGCAAGGTGGAGGAGATCACTGCCTTGTACGAGGACTGGTTGCGCTAGGAGAAGTACAAGTTTGTTGGTCTCGGCATGGAGTTCACACGAAAGGATTGTTATGTGCGTAGAAAAGTCGCCGTCATGCAACTGGCTATGTGGAATCATGTTTTGGTCTATCACTTCTACAAGGCCAGGACGGAGTGCCCCGTCCTGAAGGATTTCCTTGAGAATAGAGGTATAACTTTCTCTAGTGTGGGCGTCAGGAATATTAGAGATGCTCTTTTTCAAGATCTCATCAGAATTCCAGAAGGGTACCACGTCGACATCCAAGAGAAGTTCATGAGAAAAGGCGGTGAAGAAAGGGATTCCATGGAGGACTTAGCAGGAGCCATCATCGATAAATCTTACTCCAAGCTGGAGTCCTCTTTTCCAGAACTTCTTCATCACTATTGGGATTGGAAGCCACTTACCTTTGATCACCTGAAATATAGAGCTACTGTAAGTGAAGATTTCATTTTCGTTAGTTTCTGCCTTTGTTGCAAGAACAATACATTTTTTTATTTTTTTATTGATGTTTTCATTTGCTTTTCCTTTAGCAAGGGTATGTGAGCTATGAGCTGTACCGCCGGTTTCCGTCGATGAGGGACATCATGCATCATCGCTGTCTTCCTGATCTTAGATGGCGAGGACGTTTCTAAGGATTGTGTGATGAATTGGTTATTTGATAGTTATTGTATTGGGTAATATTACATCGACTGATGATTTTGTAATTGTGGTGGTTTTATTTTGAACCAGATAGAGTTGTCTGGTTTGGAAATTTAAGTTTATTTTCGTTCCATTATGTTTTTCTTGATTGGGCGCCTTCAAGAATATTTTCCTCTATGATTTTTTGCTACTCGTTGGTATATGATGAGATGTACTAAGAGGACCACTCAGATGTGCACTTTCGTGAATCTAGGCAGTGCACAGCCGTCTGCTTAGGGATGCATTGTTTTTGTTTTAGGCAAGGCACGCTCTGGTGTTATTAGTTTGCTAGCTGCTTAAGTTCTTCTCTCAATATGGTCACACTGACAGGTAGGGGCGTGACTTTCACTTTGTGTTCGTAGTGTTTTGCACGGTTGTTTTTATATCGAATATACGGTTGTGCTTGTGTGTTTGAAATGTTTTTATGCAGAGCTTGGGTGTGTTTAAGATTCTTCAGATTTTCTCACTGTACTGCCTTTTTCAATATATGTTGTCTGTTTTGGGGACAATAATCCAGTTTGAGAGTTGATGTGGGAGTATTGTGTTAGTGACGGTTGCGTTTCTGTGTTCCAATTATTGTGGTGGTGCTTTGATTTTGAAAGGTATTGTCGTGAAGGTATTGGATGCATTGTCGTATGTTTGGCAGAGGCGTTATCCTTCCTTTGGGTACTAAATTCGGAGAGGCACTGCGTTATGTTAGTATGAGTCACTGTCATGGTTGTATGTTCTGTAATATTTCTAGTTAGTCTGGCTAGTGAAGTCATGTCTGTCTAGTTAGTGGAGGCATGTCCTATGTTATGTTGAGTCAGAGTTGTGTTTGTCGTTCGCAAATGCTTCCTATGACACGTTTGTTCGGAGAGGCACGTCTACATTGTTATTCAAAGGCACGGTTGTGTCTTTCTTTCAAAATGTTTGCTTTCACTTACTCACGGAACTTTTTCAGTTGAAGTCACGGTCGTTCTTCTGTTTTGGTATTTTGTTCAGTTTAGTCGTCTATTGTAGAGGATGAATCTTCTTTCGTTAACTTGAGTCACGGTCGTGCTTCCATGACTCGTTGGCTTGGGAGAGGGACCGGTGTTAAGCTATCGAGGGGACGGTCCTGTGTGAACTGGTGGCGCACTTGTGTGTGTCAGGTTAGTTGTCCGCGGTAAGAGTGGCACGTTCTACGTGGATAAGAGGCACGATAGTGCCTCTGTGACCAACATTACTAGAGGTGAGTCATTTAGCTCCTTCGTCAAATGCTTACGAATCGATAGTGTTTTTCCTCCGTGTTCCAATTGTTTCTTTTATTATGTCTACTCGAAGTGAGTGGTGTTCTAGTGCAAGGAATTGATGTCTTGAATATCATGTTTACAACTTTTCGAAAAAATACGATTCTTATTTTTAAATGTTTGCTGTTCAGGAATTTTAGACTTAACCATTTGAATAGCTGAAACATTTTGTGATTACATGAGTCGATATGGCTGAAACAATGTTCGGATGGCTCCATCTAAATTAAGGCACATTTAAGCAGTAGTCATCTTATTCCAAATCTTCTTCTTTCGCGCCGGATGTTGTGTTTGTTGAGTACGATGCTCAGTGCCTCAAATACATGGCCTGTGTTGTAGTTCGATGTTATCATTTTGAAAGTTTGTTGTTCTCTCATCGGTTTCACATGGATCTGCAAAACACATAAGCGCACAAACTAATAAAATTTATTGTAAAACTTAATGTTCAGCTGGCTTGGATGAACATATGTTGATGTGTTGTCAATGAGAGTGAACTTACATTATTGATAAAAATGAATTATTATTCAAATTAATGAGAGGCATCAAATGCATGGTGTAAATAGCACTGTCATCCCTGAAATTTTAGAGCATTATGTTATGTGTTATAAGGTGGACAGTAGATATGGGATATGTAGTGGAGCAAAAAAATGCATGGTGTAAATGAGGTAGAGCTACAGTTAAAAGAAACTCACTCTCTATCTGAGTTACATACACTCTACACAGGTTTGACATGAAAGGAGGCCATTGTGTGAGGATGGTTGTTGTAAGCAGAATGGTAAGCTCTCCTGAAGTTTTCGATGACAATGTCCGAGTGTTCCTTTATATCGTCGCAATTGATATAAGGACACAGAATTTCGAAGCGACGCATTGCAAGATTCACGATGATGAGGTAGATAAAATGTGGTTTCTTTCTCACAGGTATTAAGACCTAAAACAATTAACAGGAAGTTATATCATTATAACAAGAAAACCTGGTAGAATTGAAGATGAACACTGGACAGATAGAGTGAGTAGGGTGAACTCATGATGTTGCATTTGTTGGGAAGCCTGAACCCAATAGTTTTTTCTACAATTTGTTCCTTGAGTAGTTCAGTGCTTGCTCCTAGAACTTGAAATTTATCCTGCAGAAAGTTGAAGCTGCGTCACTGAGCGTGGTAGTAGTAGTAAATGTGGTTTGTTATTATTATTTATGAGAAGCAAGAACTTACAAAAGAATCAATGTACATTATATGCTTGTGCACAAATGTTGGCGTTGCGTAGAATTATTCTTTCATCAGCAACTCTGAGTAAGCATCGACCACGAATGAGTTGATATATCCGTATACCTTCAATGACAAACCTAAAGTTCGATGATCGGCCCAACGTTGGTCGATGAAGAATATCCTCTTGCTGCCAAAAAAGATAAATGCATTTTAAATCGTATGATTTTCTTATTTAACATTAGAGTTGATGAGTATTCAATTGCAATAGCAGAAGAATCGAGCCGAAACACTTTAATTTGAAAGCTTCAGGCAGAATGCATTGCAGTAGTAAAAGAAGGGATCGAAACATTACTGTAACAGGAAGAACTAATTCATTACCTATCATTTTGACTGATGCCTAGTGTATTGTCGATGATTGTTTCATACACTTCTTTCTCCTGTGTTGTAGAATCTCTTATTTCCAAAAGTTGGCAGTGATCTTGATGGTCATTCCCTAGGTCAGTGAATCGAGTCTGTTCTAGCTGAGAATCATGTTGATGAGGCTGGAAGACATGACCAGCGGAGTTCATTTGACCATTACTAAGTTGCAGATGACCCTCATTACAGTTGTTGTTTCTTTGGACCATTAGGCCTTGTGGTTGGTGCTGCATGCGCAGTTGTAATGTTCTGACAGTTGGATCACCGGTTGAGCTCGAAGGAATATCTGTTGGAATATGTTGCAGACGATGGCCGGAATACTGCATGCTATTGAACTGTTGTTGCAAGGCACTATAACTTTGCCCACGAGACTCGCTTGTCCGTGGTTGCTGATGGTTCTGCTCTTGCAGTTGGCGTTGCTGGCACCGTGCAGTGATGTTATTCTGAGCATCATTGTGTTGGGGGTAGTGGGCATTATGGATAGGGGTTTGTTGGTCGTACTATTTGTGACTTTGGTTGTTCATTGCATAAGGTGAGTGTTGGCTGCTATTTGAGCTGTCGTTATTCTGAGCACCAGGACGTCGGTAGTAGTTGTTTTTGAGACTAGGAACTGGTTGGTAGTGTTGGGACAAAGCAGTTGCTGGCAAACTATCGGACAAGACAATTTGAGTTAAACATGTAGAGTATGACGTATCAAAAGTCTGTGAGAGGTGGCTACCGCCTGGCATTGAGCATGATCTGCTAGGCATATGTGGCTCTTGATAGTTAGAAAGGCAAGATCTGGATGATGAGGTTGAATTCTTGGTCAAGTGTGAGACAGTATCAGGTTGGCATTGTTGGGATGCTACTTGGTTATGAAAGGGTTTCTTCTTCTTTTCTTCAACGACTCTGTCAAGTTATTCATAGATAGATATGTCAGACCATATTTCATCATCATCAATGAATCCAGTATCAAGGAGGCCTTTGTGGTTGTCAGCCTATAGAGACTGATTGGTTGCAGTTTCTGTTGAATTATGTGGAGGCTCCAGTATTCTAACTCTTTTCGAGGTGTCGTATTATTGCTTCCTGGATCTTCTGACTGCTGTAAGGACCTCTCTTGATCTGCCATTTGTGTTTCCAGTTCGGGCGGATGTGCGGTTGTGGTAAGAGGGACGCTGTATGTGGGATCAATACGTGGTTGTTTGGTAGATTGTTCATGTTCTTCTGCAATGTTATTGTCTTCCGCATCGATAGATGTGGTAGTAATGAATGGAGCATCACTAGATGGAAGTTCTTTTCTCGTGTCCAGTACTGTGCCAGAACCGCTGTCAGAATCAATGGTGACGGCTACTCTAGGAGCAAGGGAGGAAATAGCTCTGGTGCATTCAGTTTCAGCAATGTTCTTCTCATCTCTCAAAATTGAAACAAGATGGACCTTAGCTTCTGGCAGTGAAGAAGAACGTTGTTCAGTGACAATGTTTACCTTTTGTGCAGGTTGGGATACAGTGAGGCTCTTTGTGTTGGTTGAAGAATTTTTGTGAGCGCTATCAGAACCGCTGGACCGTGCAGTAGTTGGTGACGTTTTCCCAATATGATAAACATGTGCTCCAAGTGTATCCGTTGAGATTGGACCAGTCGGTAGTTGTTTGTCAACCGCAGAGTGCGAGGTTGGTGTTTCTGTTGCAGTAGGTTTTGCTGTTTCCTCCAAGAGTTTATCCAGTGGGCTTGTCAGAGAGTTGTGGTCTGTATATCCTCCAGCAGAATTTTGGGTTTCAATCCGTACAGAACACTCAGACAAATTTTCACATGTCATTATAATTGCCCCGCTCTCCAGCATCTCAGATGTTGGCATGAAGGGCTCATGAACCGGCAAGCCATCAAGGCAGTTGTGCAGATGGTTATGCACTTTGTCCAGATGAATCTTGGCTTGTTCATCAATGTCCTCTTTGTTGTGGTCGATCCTGTTCATCTACAGTAGAAACTTAATCTGATTTATTGGTTTTAGGCGCAAAGATAGACGAATTTGGGACTGCTCTTTGTCGTATGGATTCTAGGAGTCTGGGTCAGGGGTATCGCAGCAACCCTTTAAATTTTCCAGGGAGTATGACGTGGTGTGAAGGACACTGGTTGAGCCACTGCTGGAAGAACTTTGACTACTTGTCGTGCTAGAACTTGGAAGCGTAGAATATGTTGAAGGGGGTGATGAAAAAGTTTCTTTTTCATTCGAGTTGTCTTGTTGCAAGTTACAATAAACGCCCCGGTCTCTGGTCTTAGTTTCTTTTGCACTAAGATCCCTACCAAGTGAAAGGAGCTTCTCCAATTTCTGCTCGAGAACTAGTTGAAACCGCGAGAAAAGTTCTGTGTACATTTCATTGATAACTTTCGCAATTTTCACCTTGGCCTATAATTGAAAAAAACATCATAAATTTTTAATATCAAAAATGAAAATTAGTTATTAATACTGAAAATGAAAAATATCTTGTGAGCTACTGTATGTTCTGTCAAGAATTGCAGAATCACACATGATATGCTGCGGGGAAGCGCGGGGTAACAAGGTCCATGAATCATGGTCAACACATTCCTTGAAAGAGCACACCCGACGTATTGTATGAAGCATGGTTGACCTACCGCTGCAGGGAAGCAGTGCTATATTGAACACAAAAGCACAGCTAACGTACTATATAGGAAGCACTTTTATATTTAACAGAAAAGCACAGCTAACATACTATATGAAACACTTCTATATTTAACACAAAGCACAGCTAGCGTCCTATAGGAAGCACTTCTGGTTTTAACATAAAAGCACAGCTATCATCCTATAGGAAGCACTTCTAGTTTTAGCACAAAAGAACAGCTAACGTACTATATGAAGCATTTTTACATTTAACACAAAAGCATAGCTAACGTACTATAGGAAGCACTCCTATATTTAACACAAAATCACAACTAACGTACTATATAGGAAGCACTTTTATATTTAACACAAAGCACAACTAACGTACTTTTGGAAGCACTTCTATATTTAACACAAAGGCACAACTAACGTCCTGTAGGAAGCATTTCTGGTTTTAACACAAAAGCATAGCTAACGTCCTATAGGAAGCACTTCTAGTTTTAACACAAAAGCACAACTAACGTACTATAGGAAACACTTCTGGTTTTAACACAAAAGCACAACTAAAGGTCCTATAGGAAGCACTTCTGGTTTTAACACAAAAGCACAACTAAGGTACTATAGGAAGCACTTTTATATTTAACACAAAAGCACAGCTAAGGTACTATAGGAAGCACTTTTATATTTAACACAAAAGCACAACTAAGGTACTACAGGAAGGACTTCTATATTAAACACAAAAGCACGGCTAACGTCCTGTAGGAAGCACTTCTGGTTTTAACAGAAAAGCACAGCTAATGTACTATAGGAAACTGTCTGGATCGGCACGAAAGGACAACTAACGTCCTATATGAAGCACTTCCAGTTTTAACACAAAAGCACATCTAACGTACTATAGGAAACTGTCTGGATGAACACAATAGGACATGTATCTTTTTCATAAAAACTTAGGGAACATCATTTCAAACATAAAATCAGGTGCAGTAGCTGGAAATCACTTACTGAACAAAGTTTTTCTTGAGGCACAAATTCTTATATGTATGCTTCTAGTCTGGGACTCATTTGGAAAAATGGCGCCTGAAAGCCAGGCGGTGGTTGGAAAGGCGTGCGCCTAGTATCTTTCAGCTGCCACGCGGAAGGAAACAATTACAATCAATTCAAGTTAGTACATTGCAGCTAAGTCATTATGTTGAGTCGAAAACTTCACCAACGGAAAATGATGAAAAGTTGACTCACCGTGTGTTTCCCAAAAATTCCATCCTCTATTGACAGGCTGTCTATGTTAGCATAATTCTTAATGGCCTCTGTGTCCCACATAACAAGTCTTGCAGGAGTGTCAGGTTCCACGTCCATAATCTTCGTATCCAGGTACTTAAAATACGTTATCTACAAGTGGGGAAGAGGTGAAAATGAATCATGTTCTTGTAGCTGCTTGTGGGTATAAAGAAATGTACAAGTTAGTGAACGAACCACTGGAATCAGGAGGCAGCCACACAGAGCGCCTGCGAATCCTTGAAAGTGCGTTATATCGACTAGAGGGGGGGGGGGTGAATAGGCAATTTTTATGAATTCTTCACTGAGGAATTTGCTGGTGAGGAAATTCCTTAGTGAAGAACTACTTGCAGCGGAATAAGTACTCAGAAGTAAACATAACAGAACACAAGCACAATCATCATGATGAAATGAAGACAAGCACAGAGTACAGAAAGTGTAAACACAGGATAACACAGGATGAAGACGAACAGATTGAAGAAATTGAACTGAGGAAATTGAGAAAGTCTTCAGTCAAAGTCTTCAAAAAGATATGAACAATCACACAACTGGTGAAATGAGGAATTAAAAGAGTTGAGTAAATAGAACCAGTAAGCTCGGTGAAGACAGTGATTTGGTAGACCAGTTCCAACTGCTGTCTCAGTTGTACATCTGGTTGGAACGGCTGAGTATTTAAACTCGAGGACACCCAGTCCCGGACACACAGTCCTCACCGTATTCTCCTTGAGCTAAAGTCACACATACCTCACCCAATCACTCGCGGTAAGTCTTCAGGTGATTTCCGAACCTTCACAAACTTGGTCACTCGGCGATCCACAATTCCTCTTGGATGCTCTAGACCTTGACGCCTAACCGTCTGGAGGAAGCACGGTCTTCAAAGGTAACAAGCGTCGGATCCATGCATGATCAATCTCTTCAGATGCTCAATCACTTTGGGGTTTTGTAGGTTTGGGTTTGGGTTTTCCTCACTTGATGATTTTCGCTCCAAGTCCTCGGAGGATGGGATGCTCTCAAATGACAAGTGTCAGTTTCTCTCGGAGCAGCCAACCAACTAGTGGTTGTAGGGGGCGGATATTTATAGCCGGGGAGCAGCCCGACATGATAAGACATAAATGCCCTTGTCTGATATGACCATTAGGTGGGTAGATATTTTGGGACAGCTGGCGCATAGCACAGCAACGGTCGGAATATTTGACTCTCAAATTCCTCAGGGCTATTGATAACCCACAAGTGTAGGGGATCGCAACAGCTTTCGAGGGTGAAGTACAACCCAAATTTATTGATTCGACATAAGGGGAGCCAAAGAATATTCTTGAGTATTAGCAGTTGAGTTGTCAATTCAACCACACCTGGATAACTTAGTATCTGCAGCAAGGTATTTAGTATCAAGGTAGTATGATAATAATGGTAACAGTAACAAAAGTAAAGATAAATGTTTTTGGGTTTTTGTAGCTGTTGTAACAGTAGCAACAGAAAAGTAAATAAGCGGAGGACAATATATAAAAAGCTCGTAGGCAATGGATCAGTGATGGATAATTATGCCGGATGCGATTGCTCATGTAATAGCTATAACAGAGGGTGATACAGAACTAGCTCCAATTCATCAATGTAATGTAGGCATGTATTCCGTAAATAGTCATACATGCTTATGGAAAAGAACTTGCATGACATCTTTTGTCCTACCCTCCCGTGGCAGCGGGGTCCTAGCGGAAACTAAGGGATATTAAGGCCTCCTTTTAATAGAGAACCGGACCAAAGCATTAACACATAGTGAATACATGAACTCCTCAAACTACGGTCATCACCGAGAACTATCCCGATTATTGTCACTTCGGGGTTGTCGGATCATAACACATAATAGGTGACTGAAGGAAATATGCCCTAGAGGCAATAATAAAGTTATTATTTATTTCCTTATATCATGATAAATGTTTATTATTCATGCTGGAATTGTATTAACCGGAAACATAATACATGTGTGAATACATAGACAAACATAGTGTCACTAGTATGCCTCTACTTGACTAGCTCGTTTATCAAAGATGGTTATGTTTCCTAGCCATGGACAAAAGAGTTGTCATTTGATTAATGGGATCACATCATTAGGAGAATGATGTGATTGACATGCCCCATTCCGTTAGCCTAGCACTTGATCGTTTAGTATGTTGCTATTGCTTTCTTCATGACTTATACAAAGTTCCTGCAACTATGAGATTGTGCAACTCCCGTTTACCGGAAGAACACTTTGTGTGCTACCAAACGTCACAACGTAACTGGGTGATTATAAAGGTGCTCTACAGGTGTTTCCGAAGGTACATGTTGGGTTGGCATAATTTGAGATTAGGTTTTGTCACTCCGATTGTCGGAGAGGTATCTCTGGGCCCTCTTGGTAATACTCATCACCTAAGCCTTGCAAGCATTGTAACTAATGAGTTAGTTATAAGATGATGTGTTATAGAACGAGTAAAGAGACTTGCCAGTAACGAGATTGAACTAGGTATTGGATACCGACGATCAAATCTCGGGCAAGTAAACATACCGATGACAAAGGGAACAACGTATGTTGTTATGCGGTTTGACCGATAAAGATCTTCGTAGAATATGTGGGAACCAATATGGGCATCCAGGTCCCGCTATTGGTTATTGACCGGAAACAAGTTCTAGGTCATGTCTACATAGTTCTCGAACCCGTAGGGTCCGCACGCTTAACGTTTCGTTGACGATATAGTATTATATGAGTTATGTATGTTGGTAACCGAATGTTGTTCGGAGTCCCGGACGAGATCATGGACATGACGAGGAACTCCGGAATGGTCCGGAGATAAAGTTTGATATATGGGATAATAGTGTTTGATCTCCGGAAGAGTTCCGGAATTCACCGGAAGGGGTTTCGGATGTTTCCCGAAATGTTTGGGAACGAGAACACGTTATTTGGGCCAAAGGGGAAAGCACACAAGGTTTTTGGGAAGCGCAAAAGGAAGTTTTGCGGAGTCTAGGGGCCAGACGCCAGGGTCCCTGGCGTCTGGGTCCAGACGCCGGGAACCCTGGCGTCTGGCCCTGGAGTCCGAGAAGGACTCTTGCCTTTCGGGTGAAACCGACTTTGTGGAGGCTTTTACTCCAAGTTTCGACCCCAAGGCTCAACATATAAATAGAGGGGTAGGGCTAGCACCAAAGATACATCAAGAAACACCAAGCCGTGTGCCGGCAACCCCGTCCCCTCTAGTTTATCCTCCATCATAGTTTCTGTAGTGCTTAGGCGAAGCCCTGCGGAGATTGTTCTTCACCAACACCGTCACCACGCCGTCGTGCTGCCGGAACTCATCTACTACTTCGCCATCTTGCTGGATCGAGAAGGCGAGGACGTCATCGAGCTGAACGTGTGCAGAACTCGGAGGTGCCGTGCGTTTGGTACTTGGATCAGTCGGATCGTGAAGACATACGACTACATCAACCGCGTTGATAAACGCTTCCGCTTAGCGATCTTCAAGGGTGTGAAGATACACTCCTCCTCTCGTTGCTATGCCATCACCATGATCTTGCGTGTACGTAGGAAAATTTTGAAATTACTACATTCCCCAACAGTGACTATAGACTTGCAAGATAGGATCAAGAACACACATATATTCATGAAAACATAATAGGTTTAGATCTGAAATCATGGCACTCGGTCCCTAGTGACAAGCATTAAGCATAGCAAAGTCATAGCAACATCAATCTCAGAACATAGTGTATACTAGGGATCAAACCCTAACAAAACTAACTTGATTAGATGGTAAATCTCATCCAACCCATCACCGTCCAGCAAGCCTACGATGGAATTACTCACTCACGGCGGTGAGCATCATGAAATTGGTGATGGAGGATGGTTGATGATGACGACAACGACGAATCCCCCTCTCCGGAGCCTGAACGGACTCCAGATCGGCACTCCCGAGAGAGATTAGGGCTTGGCAGCGGCTCAGTGTCGTAAAACACGATGAAACTTTCTCTCTAATTTTTTTCTCCGCGAGGCGGAATATATGGAGTTGGAGTTGAGGTCGATGGAGGTCCAGGGGGCCCACGAGATAGGGGGGAGCGCCCTATAGGGGGGGCCCCTGTCTCGTGGACAGGCCCTGGGGCACCTGGTGTATTTCTTTCGCCCAGAAATTCTTATTAATTCCAAAAAGTGCCTCCGTGGATTTTCAGGACATTCAGAGAACTTTTCTTTTCTACACATAAAACAACATCATGGCAGTTCTGCTGAAAACAGCATCAGTCCGGGTTAGTTTCATTCAAATCATGCAAGTTAGAGTCCAAAACAAGGGAAAAAGTGTTTGGAAAAGTAGATACGTTGGAGACGTATCAACTCCCCCAAGCTTAAACCTTTGCTTGTCCTCAAGCAATTCAGTTGATAAACTGAAAGCGATAAAGAAAAACTTTTACAAACTCTGTTTTCTCTTGTTGTTGTAAACATGAAAAGCCAGCATTCAAGTTTCAACAAATATTATGAACTAACCATACTCACAATAGCACTTAGGTCTCACAATTACTCATATCAATAGCATAATCAGCTAGCGAGCCATAATAATAAAACTCGGATGACAACACTTTCTCAAAACAATCATAACATGATATAACAGAATCTATCTCGCTAGCCCTTTCTGAGACCGCAAAACATAAATGCAGAGCACCTTTAAAGATCAAGGACTGACTAAACATTGTAATTCATGGTAAAAGAGATCCAGTCAAGTCATACCCAATATAAACCAATAGAAATGAATGCAAATGACAGTGTGCTCTCCGGCGGGTGCTTTTAATAAGAAGGGTGATGACTCAACAAAAAAGTAAATAGATAGGCCCTTCGCAGAGGGAAGCAAGGATTTGTAGAGGTGCTAGAGCTCAATTTTAAAACAGAGATTGAATAACATTTTGAGCGGCATACTTTCACTGTCAACGCAACAACTATGAGATGGCTGTATCTTCCATACTACATGCATTATAGGCAGTTCCCAAACAGAATGGTAAAGGTTTATACTCCCCCAACCACCAACAAGCATCAATTCATGGCTTGCTCGAAACGACGAGTGCCTCCAACTAACAACAGCCCTGGGGGAATTTTGTTTAATTATTTTGATTTGCTTTGATCTTTTTGGATCATGGGACTGGGCATCCCGGTTACCAGCCCTTTCTCGTGAATGAGGAGCGGAGTCCACTCCTCATGAGAATAACCCACCTAGCATGGAAGATATAGGCAGCCCTAGTTGTAACATGAGCTGCTCAAGCATACAAAACAGAATTTCATTTGAAGGTTTGGAGTTTGGCACATACAAATTTACTTGGAACGACAGGTAAATACCGCATATAGGAAGGTATAGTGGACTCATATGGAACAGCTTTGGGGTTTAAGGAGTTTGGATGCACAAGCAGTATTCCCGCTTAGTACAGGTGAAGGCTAGCAAAAGACTGGGAAGCGACCAACTAAGAGAGCGACAACAGTCATGAACATGCATTAAAATTAATTCACACCGAATACAAGCATGAGTAGGATATAATCCACCATGATAATAAATATCATGAAGGCTATGTTGATTTGTTTCAAATACATGCGTGAACATGTGCCAAGTCGAGTCACTCAATTCATTCAAAGGAGGATACCATCCCATCATACCACATCATAATCATTCTAATAGCATGTTGGCACGCAAGGTAAACCATTATAACTCAAAGCTAATCAAGCATGGCACAAGCAACTATAATCTCTAAATGTCATTGCAAATATCTTTACTTCATAATAAGCTGACTCAGAAACGATGAACTCACCATATTTACAAAAACAAGAGAGGTCAAGTTTATACCAACTTTTCTCATCCCAATAAGTCCATCATATATCGTCATTATTGCCTTTCACTTGCACGACCGAACGATGTGTATAATAATAAGCGTGCATGTGCATTGGACTAATCTGGAATCTACAAGCATTCAACTCAAAAGAGAAGACAAGTAATATGGGCTCTAAATTAAATAAACCATCATGCATATGAGAGCCGCTAAGCATTTTCAATATGGTCTTCTAGACCCCCAAAGGAAAGAAAAGAAAATAAAACTATTTACACGGGAAAGCTCCCAACAAGAAAGAAGAAGAACTAGAAATCTTTTTGGGTTTTCATTTTAATTTCTACTACAAGCATGGAAACTAAACTAACTAATTTTTTTGTTTTTTGTCAAGGTTTATCAAGCACAGAAGAAGAAAACTAGAAAAAGGAATTTAAACTAGCATGGATAATACAATGAAAGAGTATGAGCACCGACGACTAGTGTGTGAACATGAATGTAAAGTCGGTGAGAAATACATACTCCCCCAAGCTTAGGCTTTTGGCCTAAGTTGGTCTAATACCAAGGATCGCCTGGCTGATATCCATAAGTGAAACGGGGTTGTACTAAGATGCAGCGGCAACCGCCTCCTGAGCCGCAGCGTGTTGGCGAGCTCCCTCCACTCCCCTCTCGTATTCAGCTGCTTCCTCCCTGGTGACAACATATCTTCCTTTTGCCTGACAATCAAAAAGGTAGGGAGCAGGAAGAGTAACAGGGACGACATTGCGTCTGTCATAGATTAGTCGATAATGGAGGAATTGTTCATTCCTCTCAAGAAAATGATGATTAAACATAACTTCTTTATCCAAATAAACAGGGGGTAAAATCATATCCCCCTCTCGTGGGGCTATATTAAGATAATTAGCCACACGGGTTGCATAAATTCCTCCAAAGAAATTTCCCTTTCTACTATTATTCTACAACCTTCGTGCAACTATTGCCCCCAAGTTATAACCTTTATAACCTAACACAGCACTCTTGAGGACACACAGATCAGGGACACACATGTGACATGCTTCATCCTTACTGTTAATACATCTACCAATGAAGGGAGAAAAATAATGTATAGCAGGAAAATGGATGCTTCCTATGGTAGCTTGTGCTATGTCCCTAGATTCTCCCACATAATACTAGCAAGAAAATCTCTAAATTCAGATTTGTGAGGATCATTAATATTACCCCACCGCGGGAGTTTGCAAGCATTTGTAAAATCCTCTAAGTCCATGGTGTAAGATGTATCATAAATCCAAAAATAAGGATGGCAGTCACTCCCGAGCCACCTCAGAGCTTAGGCACTCTCGGTCGTCCGATCGTTCCCCTTGATGCGTTTTCGTCCGTCCGATCGAGATCTGGAGAAGGCTGGGCCGTCGGATCAAAAAAAGTTACTGCTGGAATGAATAGTTACCGTCTCGTTCGTGCCACTGTGCGTAATTTCACTGTCCCATTGAGGGCATTTCAGTCATTCCGCGTGCAGGGGTATAAAAAGGGGGCGCTGCCGTGGGGTGACCTACCCGTCTCCTCCCTCCCGCACTCGCTGCCGCCTCCTCTCCTCCCCCGCGCCCCGCTCCTCCCGCCTCACCGCCACCTCCTCTCCTTCTGAACGCTCTCCGCGCCCACCTCCCTGCCCTACGCTGCCGTCATCTCTGTCGGCACCCTCCTCCTCTTCACGGGGGCCGAGGTAGCACGGGAGGTGGCGTCCCCCGCAGTCGTCCGCGTCCCTAACCCTAGCAGCTCCCGCCGCCGCAGCCGTCTACTTCGCCTAGCCCACCGGACCGCCGCCGTCCACTTCCCCGGTGTCGTCGCCGTTGTCCTTACCTGCACAGGCAGGAGGAGCGCCCCCACCCTCTCCTCTCCTCCTTCCCTCCTACTACCTCGCCGCAACCTCCTCTCCTCCCCTGCGCCCTGCTCCTCCCGCCTCGCCGCCGCCTCCTCTCCCCTCCCTACCCCACCGTCGCGCCTCCCTGCCCTGCTGCCGCGCCTCTCTCCAATGCCCGCCCCGAGCTCCACTGCATCCATACCTTCTCGTCGGCAGCAGGTGGAGCTCCACCTCGTCTAGCCCAACACGGGGAGGGCCAGGACGGGAGCGAGGCGATGACAAGGTCTCTCTCTCTCACCCATTCTTCTCCTTGCGCCTCCAGTTCCTCCGCTGCCAGGATCCCCTTCGACCCGCCTCCCTCTCTCTCTCTCTTCTTGTTCTTCTCCCCTACTGCTCCTCACCTCTCTCTTCCTCCACTTTTTCACAGGAACACCGCCATGGATGCCTCGACTAGACAGAGCACAGCGCGCCTCGTCCTTGCTCCTGCACCGCGACATCTTCTCCTCCGGCAACCGGCCGCGCCAGTGAGTCATCGGGGAACTGTGCCCCTTTTCTTCCTTCTCCTCACTACCTTCTCTCTCTCACATCTCTGTCTCCCCATGTGGACAACAGCCATGTAGTTTAGGTAATAAGCTTAGCAAGAGCTAAAATTTAACATGTGATTGAATCTGCAGTATTTAGGCCTGTAGGTCCTACTTATTTCAGATTATCCTGACTATATGCTTGAATAGAAAATCTACGGTGTCTCAGGCATGTACATCTAGCTCTTTTAGGCTTATTGTAACCATAGATTTATCCTAATCATATGTCTAGATAAAATAGTTCAGGTTCATATCTATGCTCAGTTTGAAATTAAATATGGGATGTGCAAGTTAGTAATTTTTTATTGCCTTCTTTGTTGTTTTGTGTGCTACCAATGGATTTTCATGGTTGGACCTATCTTTCAACATTGCTCCTATGTTTTTTGTAGCGTATGCTGCTTTTTCAGAAGTTGTCCCTGAAAAATGGTTAACCTCGTGCGTTTACTTTGTAACATTTGCTTGCAGATTGATCAGATATGCATGAGACAGTTCTATGGGCTTTGGTACCCCAATGGTCTTACACTAGCCACAGACAACTTTGGATTTGTGCCTTGGTTCAGGTGAGCGATGATCTGTTCTTGCGGTGTTGAGCGGCGATGGCCCTGGCCAATATCGATGCAGTTCTTTCCTTCTAATCATGTGTGATTATATTGACCAGAGTTATTTAAACGATTCATATGAATATTGATTTTCTTTGCATCATTGTCATATCATGTTCTTCATTAAGTATTTGTTTTCTTCTCGAAATTTGATATACTTTTGTTCGCACATTATTCATCTACTTGATTTGGTGACTTTGATTTTATTATGAAGTTAGGACTTTCAAGAGGATAGATAAACCTGGTTCTATACCTATGTGCTTGGCTGCTTGCTACTTACACTGAAATTATACGAATTGCAGCAATGTGTTGCAACAACCAGCAGTAGGATGGCTCAATCCCAGCAACAATTTCCTTTGTTCTGTATTATTCAACCATATGTTTAAATCTTTATGTTGATGCATTTGGTCCCCTCCGCCATTTATCCCCTGGTTGCTGTGGATTTGTGAGAGGGGATGCACCATGGATCTGATCCAGATTCCCCTTTGTCTCTTTCTCATCCTTCTCTTGACCTAGTTGTTAGTGTTTGTTTGTCTACTGCTTGTTGTTTCTGCAGGTATTTATCATTTGATTTGCTGCCTCATGATTTCCCTCGGCTGGCTTGCGTGTGCAGGTACAATGTAGTTTATTTCTACAGGTTCATATTTTACACACCATGTTTGGTCTCACTTGGATTTGGTTGGGGTGTGGGACTGCACCGTGGATCTGATCCAGATTATTTTAGCTCAGATTTTGTCATCTTTTTTACATCTTATTTCACTTTTGGTGGGGTCTTTGGATTCTAGCTATCCCCTTTTCTTTCTCTTCTTCTTCTTCTTCTTTCATTTTCCTTTCCTTTGTCTTTGCTTGACACTGAATTGTATACCTACTGTTTTGCAGGTACTAATCTTGGTGTGAGCTCAAGGTAAAAGGCAAAGCCTGAAGGTAGGAAATCATCATTAGCTAGGTAGTTATACATGGTCTGCTTACTTATCATAATTTGGAAGTATTAAATACAGTACTCAATATTAGTTGTCTTTTGAAAAATATGCCAGTCTTGTTTGTCGCATACATATTATTAATCTAGAAGAAACCAAGAGCACACACTCACACTTTGGTCGAACCCACATTTTAAACCTGGGATAAGTAGATGTCAGTTGTACTTAATGGTTATAAAGATGTTTTTCCCAATATCTGAAGTATTGCGACGGAGCGAGATATCTGAATACCACCAGCAATTATTAGTGTTTCTTGCACAATTCGAAGAACTTAATATTTATCCTGAAAGTAATCATAAATCAATGGTAGATAGAATCACAACTAATTAAAATAACCTCGTTTTATTTATTTTCTTATAGTATTGGAAGTTTTGTTAGTGCCCATGCATCTGCATACCAAGATGTGATATTTGCCAATTGAAAGGTAGCAATCTGTAAAGTTAAATGATTCCATATAGTTAACTTTGGGGATAGTCTAATGGTTATTTTAACTTAATTAACTTGGTAATTGATGCACTTACCTCATCTCATCATGCAAATATAACCCATGGTATTGTACAATGGTAGCCCAACTCCAAATCACCTCGACCCCTCCTTCTCGACTTCTTCTCGCATGCACAGGTAAAGTGGCGGGTTGGCGCAAGTCTTTGAGCTGCGATGCGGAGCGCACTACAGAGTGGCACGGCATACAAAGAGCTTTGCTGCTTGCAGGACCAGGAGTGCAGCAGCACGGGGGTGCTGGGAGATGGACGCAGGCCAAGAACAGGAACATGACCGTACCAAGGAGGTGATGAACACAACAAACATCCGGTGTTCAAAGTGAGTTTCTTTTGTTCCCTGAATCTCTCTCATGTACGTCCGGTGTTCCTGTATGTGGGTGTGCAACTTGTGCTTGGTCCCTGGATCGCTCTCATGTATGTTGCAAATTAAGTATTTCTTTTAGTTTACAGTAGTATTTGGAGCAGTAGTATTTTTTTGTTCCTGAATCCCTCTCATGTATGTCTGCATATTAGGTATTTCTTTAGTACAATAGTAATTGGAGCAGATTTTTTGTTCCGTGAATCCTTCTCTGTATGTATAAAATTAAGTATTGTATTTCTTTCAGTTTATAGTAGTTATTGGAGCAGTAGTATTTTTTTGTTTCCTGAATACCTCTCATGCATGTCTGCAAATTAATTATTTCTTGCAGGTTGCAGTAGTAATTGGAAGATAATTATAGAGTTAGGTAAATTTTTGCTGGTTACCAAATAAGCACATATCATTTGGATAGATGACGTGATCTGTAGCTATGCAGGTTAATTAGTAATTAGGTTATACCACATGAGTGTATTTTAATCTATAGGCTTGTGAATGATTAAGATTCATTAGAATCTGACTTGTAATCTGGTAGGTCTATCTTATTCCATAGAAGAAGATAGAAAATTTAATTTAGGTTGGTAGTTACCATTCACTACAATTTAGAGATTACAATATTTCCAAACCTGTAAAACTTAGACACTATGTATGTTTACTCACTTTAACTGAAATTGAAGATTGTTTTTTTTTGCATGTATAGGTCAATAGCTTCTCGTGATGGAGCACAAGGCCCTGTTGCAGTTAGCCCTGGAAATGTTAGCTCCGCCGTCCTCGTCCAGGCCACCTTCTCTTATTCGTCCCTTTCTCTCCGCTCCGCCCCTTTCCGCCAGATCCGACGCCCTTCCGGCTTGACGTTGCCTCGTCGCCGTGACAAAGGTTCATTTCTTTTGCCCTTGTCCGCTTCTTATTTTTCCCCACGTCTCATTTGCCCAGTCGTCTGCTTGCAGGAGGAACTGAAAACCAAAGGAGCCCCACCTTTCCCGCACGCACGTGCGCGATGCGTCTTGCCGCCGCCGCCATCTTCGGTCCCTGTCCCCAGCTCCGCCTCCTCCGCCACGCCCCCCACCGCGAGCTCCGCGTCATCCATCACAGCCCACGCCACAAGATCCGTTGTCCACTATGCACTGTCACTTCGACCGAAGAGCAGCGAGGGTAGAGACGCAGGGTGAGGACCACCCGTCGGAGGCGCTCGATGCACCCCCGTCACTCCTCCTTCTATGCCCACTGCTGGTGCTCCCCCGTTGCTCCTCCTCCTCCATCGTGAGGCACTGCACTTGGCCGCAGTTCTACTCCAGGTCCCCTCTCTCTCTCTCTCTCTCTCTCTCTCTCTCTCTGACCGTTGCTCCATTTTTTCCGTTTGATTTGTTATTTCCAGGTGCTCATCTAGGTCTTTTGTTGCCCCGTTAATGTTCTAGGGTTAGGATTTTCTATTGGATTGGTGACTGCTGTGAGCTGGTAATATGTCATGCTTGACCATCCTGTTGCAGGTGCTCATCTTCTCCCATATTTCTCTGTTCGTATTTTAGTTTAGCGGCTGTATTTTAATCAAGGATTGTGCCTTAATAGATCTATCTACTATTATTGTTAGGCTTTCTTTTTTGTGGGGGGTTTGCTTATGTTCGGTTTTCATCGTTTGTGGTAGGATGTTTGCTGTCAAAATCTTGTGTTGCTCAGCTAATTTTTATACCAGTTGTTCACCTATTTTGTTGATAATGGAGTATCTGTCGAGTATCTTTTTTGAGCCAATCTTATATTTTTTTCTTCAGGTTGCCACCAATGAGAATACAGCTAGTGGACTAGTTTTGCTTGTCAGCAACCAAAACAAGAACAAGTCAATTCTTATCTGTACATATTCAATTTGTGGATGGTTGGAGGCTCTGTGTTCATGGTTTATATGGGACATCTTTCTATCTGGGCCATGGTGGTTGTGATTCAAATGTTTATGGAAACCGAGCTTTTTAACCTACTGTATGCTGTCTTATAGTTTCATGACGATGTTGAACTCAATGATGTTTTGCTCCTATTACATGTGAATGTTTCTTCTTCCTTTTATTTTGTTGCATCCTGTTTGAATACGTACGCTAAACTTGATTTCCTACTAAACTGAGCATTCACTACCTTGCCATTGCGTTGTGACCGGCACTCTCGCGCCAAGGCGCGTTTCTAATCTAGTATCAAATAGGACACTAGGAGAATTACGTGTGCAGTTATATTTAAACTTCCGCATAAAGGAATCAGTCAATTGGTAGTACTGAGGACACTTATCTTGTAAGAAGTCCTCCAGCTCGGCATTACGCACATACGCGTCAAATTCCTCCTTAAAGCCCGCTTTGACCATAAAATCATCGGATGGCCACTCACAAGCTCGTACATCTGCGTTCCTCGGCAATTCAACATCTTGCTCACGTATAGCAATCCTGGGTCCTTTCTTCACCGAGGAACCACCTTGGTACATTCTCCTAAGCATATTTCTTTTTCTGAAAATTTCTAAATTTTTTAGTAACTTCAAAATAAAAGTGCATAAAACTAAACAAGATTGATAGTAACTACTCCTACAAGTGCCTAGAGCCTATATCATGCATTGGAATTGCTTGGGACCTCAACAATTTAACATGAAAGCTCAAGAACAGGGTCACCAAGGCAGTAAGGATTTGCAAAGAATAAAGCACTAGAATAAAAACTAATTGGACCAATGGAGGAGTCACATACCAAGCAACAATCTCCCAAAGCAGTTTTGTGAATGGAGCTTTGACCAAGGGGATCGAAAATCGCAGCAAAATGATCTAGAACTCGTGCTTGAGCTGGATGGGGATTTTTTTGGGTAGAATATGAAGTGTGTGGGTGCTGGCATAAGTGGAGGGGGGCCACCAGGGGCCCACGAGACAGGAGGGCGTGCCCTATAGGGGGGGGGGTGTGCCCTCCACTCTCGTGGACTGGTGCTTGCCCCTCCTGCAGTGTTTTCAGTGCCTAAAATCCTCAAATAATCCAGAAAAAATAATACTAAATTTGCAGGGCATTTGAAGCACTTTTATTTTCGGACTATTTTTTAATGCACGGATAATTCAGAAAACAGACGGATAATACTATTTTTGCTTTATTTAATCTAAATAACAGAAAGTAAAAAGAGGGTACAGAAGGTTGTGCCTTCTAGTTTCATCCATCTCGTGATCGTCAAAATGAACCCACTAACAAGGTTGATCAAGTCTTGTTAACAAACTCATTCCGAATGGCATGGAACCAGAGAAATTTCGGATAACACTAAGTTACCTCAATGGGGATATGAAAATCCCCAACAATAAAAATATCATACTTTTTCTTGACAGTATGGAGAGGAAATTCAAAACCTCCTAAAATAATAGTTGGAACTTTTTCAATAGAATTGATGCTATGAACTTGAGATTGTTTCCTCGGAAAGTGTACCATATGCTCATTACCATTAACATGAAAAGTGACATTGCCTTTGTTGCAATCAATAACAGCCCCTGCAGTGTTCAAAAAGGGTCTACCAAGAATGATAGACATACTATCGTCCTCGGGAATATCAAGAATAACAAAGTCCGTTAAGATAGTGACATTTGCAACCACAATAGGCACATCCTCACAAATGCCGACAGGTATACCAGTTGATTTATCAGCCATTTGCAAAGATATTTCAGTAGGTGTCAACTTATTCAATTCAAGTCTACGATATAAAGAGAGAGGCATAACACTAACACCGGCTCCAAGATCACATAAAGCAGTTCTAACGTAATTTCTTTTAATGGAGCATGGTATAGTCGGTACCCCTGGATCTCCAAGCTTCTTTGGTATTCCACCCTTAAAAGTGTAATTAGCAAGCATGGTGGAAATTTCAGCTTCCGATATCTTTCTTTTGTTTGTAATGATATCCTTTATATACTTAGCATAAGGATTTACTTTTAGCATATCAGTTAAACGCATACATAAGAAAATAGGTCTAATCATTTCAGCAAAGCGCTCAAAATCCTCATCATTCTTTGACTTGGATGGTTTAGAAGGAAAGGGCATGAGTTTCTGAACCAATGGTTCTCTTTCTTTACCGTGCTTCCTAGGAACAAAGTCTCTCTTATCATAATGTTGATTCTTTGATTGTGGGTTATCAAGATCAACAGTAGGTTCAATCTCTAAATCATTGTTTTTGCTAGGTTGAGCATCAACATGAACATTATCATTAACATTATCACTAGGTTCATGTTCATCACCTGATTGTGTTTCAGCATCAGAGATAGAAATATCATTGGGATTCTCAGGTGTGTCTACAGTAGGTTCACTAGAAGCATGCAAAGTCGTATCATTTTTCTTTTTCTTCTTTTTGGAAGAACTAGGTGCCTCTAAATTATTTCTCTGAGAATCTTGCTCGATTCTCTTAGGGTGGCCTTCAGGATACAAAGGTTCCTGAGTCATTCTACCAGTTCTAGTAGCCACTCTAACAGCAAAGTCATTTTTATTATTTAATTCATCAAGCAAATAATTTTGAGCTTTAAGAACTTGCTCAGCTTGAGTAGCAACCATGGAAGCATATTTGCTAACGAGGTGAAGTTCATCTTTAACTCTAGCCATATTGTCACTTACACGTCCTATCTCGAAAGCATTATTCTTTAACTCTCTACCAACATAAGCATTAAAATTTTCTTGTCTAGCCATAAACTCATCAAATTCATCTAAGCATGGGCTATGAAATTTAGTAGAGGGGACTTCAACTTTATCATATCTATAGAGAGAATTTACCTTTACTACCTGTGTCGGGTTATCAAGACAATGTGGTTCTTCAATAGGCGGTATATTAAGACCATGTATTTCTTCAATAGGAGGTAAATTCTTAACATCTTCAGTTTTAATACCTTTTTCTTTCATTGATTTCTTTGCCTCTTGCATATCTTCAGGACTGAGAAATAAAACACCTCTCTTCTTTGGAGTAGGTTTAGGAATAGGCTCAGGAATTGGCTCAATTGGTTCAGGAATTGCTTCAGGAATAGGCTCAGGAAGAGTCCAATTATTTTCATTAGTCAACATATTATTCAATAATATTTCAGCTTCGTCGACTGTTCTTCCCCTGAAAACACAACCAGCACAACTATCCAAGTAGTCCTTGGAAGCATCAGTTAGTCCATTATAATAGATATCAAGTATTTCATTTTTCTTAAGAGGATGATCAGGCAAAGCATTAAGTAACCGGAGAAGCCTCCCCCAAGCTTGTGGGAGACTCTCTTCTTTGATTTGCACAAAATTATATATTTCCCGCAAGGCAGCTTGTTTCTTATGAGCAGGGAAATATTTAGCAGAGAAGTAATAAATCATATCCTGGGGACTACGCACACAGCCAGGAGCAAGAGAATTATACCAAGTTTTAGCATCACCCTTTAATGAGAACATAAATATCTTAAGGATATAAAAATAGCGAGACTTCTCATGATGAGTAAACAAGGTAGCTATATCATTCGACTTGGTAAGATGTGCCACAACAATTTCAGATTCAAGGCCATAAAAAGGATCAGATTCAACTAGAGTAATAATCTTAGGATCAACAGAGAATTCATAATCCTTATCAGTAACACAGATAGGTGAACTAGCAAAAGCAAGGCCAGGTTTCATTCTAGCATTAAGAGACTGCTGCTTCCATTTAGCTAATAATTTCTTAAGATCATATCTATCATTACAAGCAAAGATTTCCCTAGCAGCTTCTTCATTCATAACATAACCCTTAGGAACAACATGCAATACATAATCATTGGGAGAACCTTCATCATCACTATCATCAATAATAGCATCTTCAATATTTTCATTCCCCCTAACTCTAGCAAGTTGTTCATCAAGAAATTCACCCAATGGCAAAGTAGTCTCACGCACAAAAGTAGTTTCATCATGCATAGCAGAAGTGGCATCATCAATAACATGCGACATATCAGAATTCATAGCAGTAGCAGGTTTAGGTGTTGCAATCCTACTAATAACGGAAGGAGAATCTAGTGCAGAGCTAGATGGCAGTTCCTTACCTCCCCTCGTAGTTGAGGGAAAAATCTTGGTTTTAGCGTCTTTCAAGTTCTTCATAGTGATCAACAGATATAAATCCCAAGTGACTCAGAGAATAGAGCTATGCTCCCCGGCAACGGCGCCAGAAATTAGTCTTGATAACCCACAAGTGTAGGGGATCGCAACAGCTTTCAAGGGTGAAGTACAACCCAAATTTATTGATTCGACACAAGGGGAGCCAAAGAATATTCTTGAGTATTAGTAGTCGAGTTGTCAATTCAACCATTCCTAGATAACTTAGTATCTGCAGAAAGGTATTTAGTAGCAAGGTAGTATGATAATAATGGTAACAGTAACAATAGTAAAGATAAATGTTTTTGTGTTTTTGTAGCAGTTGTAACAGTAGCAACGGAAAAGTAAATAAGCGGAGGACAATATATGAAAAGCTCGTAGGCAATGGATCAGTGATGGATAATTATGCCGGATGCGATTCCTAATGTAATATCTATAACATAGGGTGATACAGAACTAGCTCCAATTCATCAATGTAATGTAGGCATGTATTCTGTAAATAGTCATACGTGCTTATGGAAAAGAACTTGCATGACATCTTTTGTCCTACCCTCCCGTGGCAGCGGGGTCCTAACGGAAACTAAGGGATATTAAGGCCTCCTTTTAAGAGAGAACCGAGCCAAAGCATTAACACATAGTGAATACATGAACTCCTCAAACTACGGTCATCACCGAGAAGTATCCCGATTATTGTCACTTCGGGGTTGTCGGATCATAACACATAATAGGTGACTATAGACTTGCAAGATAGGATCAAGAACACACATATATTCATGAAAACATAATAGGTTCATATCTGAAATCATGGCACTTGGGCCCTAGTGACAAGCATTAAGCATAGCAAAGTCATAGCAACATCAATCTCAGAACATAGTGGATACTAGGGATCAAACCCTAACAAAACTAACTTGATTACATGGTAAATCACATCCAACCCATCACCGTCCAGCAAGCCTACGATGGAATTACTCACTCACGACGGTGAGCATCATGAAATTGGTGATGGCGGATGGTTGATGATGACGACAGCGGCGAATCCCCCTCTCCGGAGCCCCGAACGGACTCCAGATCAGCCCACTCGAGAGAGATTAGGGCTTGGACGGAATATATGGAGTTGGTGTTGAGGTCGGTGGAGGTCCAGGGAGACCACGAGATAGGGGGGCACGCCCTACAGGGGGGGCGCCCCCTTGTCTCGTGGACAGGCTCTGGGCCCCCTGGTGTATTTCTTTCGCCCATAAATTCTTATTAATTCCAAAAAGTTCCTCCGTGGATTTTCAGGACATTCCGAGAACTTTTCTTTTCTACACATAAAACAACATCATGGCAGTTCTGCTGAAAACAGCGTCAGTCCGGGTTAGTTTCATTCAAATCATGCAAGTTAGAGTCCAAAACAAGGGTAAAACTGTTTGGAAAAGTAGATACGTTGGAGACGTATCAACTATCATGTTCCTAACTGTGTAGGCAATCCGCACTGGCGAATTCCTAACTCCCCAGTCAGAACAAATTCCTCAGAGACCAGAAGAACTTCGTCTCTGTCACTGAAGAATATGACTGAACTGTGAGAGATTTCCAATGGCTTTACTCGAAGGGATTGGTAGGTGTAGGATTTTGAGTTGAGCATCACTTGAAAATTTTTCCTTAGTATTTCCTCGACCCCCTTTAACAGTACGGTGTTTCCTATGACTCAAGAAAGAGAAAATGAAACAATGAAATACGGAGTCTTCACGCTTCATGTTCCTCGAATGATTGCCAAGTCTTCAAGGTCACACCAATTTCTTCACTTTCAAAATCTTCAGAAAGTCTTCAGAAATCCAAAGTCTTCAGTTGAAGAAGTTCATTTTTAGGGGTCGACTTTCTCAGTAAATATCAAACACCTCATAGACTTATAGACCTGTGTACACTCACAAACGCATCAGCCCCTTAACCTATAAGTCTTCAATACACCAAAATCACTAAGGGGCACTAGATGCACTTACAATCTCCCCCTTTTTGGTGATTGATGACAATATAGGTTAAGTTTTCAACGAGGATAAATATATGAAGTGTAAGTATTGACATTGAGGAATTTGATTGCAAGATATAGAAGAATTCCCCTTGAAGATGTGCATCATGAAATTTTTTGCTTTTGAAGCAATGCACACTTGAAGAGTATAATCATGGAGATCTCCCCCTATATCTTGTAATTCATACACGCATTTGACATAAATATGAAGAATTTGAAAGGCATGATGAAATATGGTGACTGATGTAATTCAGCATGTGTGTAATGACATTAATGAGGAATAAGCATGCAGAAGAACTCGATAAAAGTATCAGGCCACCATAGAGTTTAAGATTACAACTCGATCCAGCAAAGTCATCAAAAGAACGAGAGTTGTAACTTAGAAAAAAATGCCCATATAAGATAGACCCACTTGAAGACTAACTCAAATTTCTCCCCCTTTGTCATCGAATGACCAAAAGGGTTGAAACTGAGGACTAACACCCATGAAGAATATCATGATGATGGAGGAGTGCCAGTGTTGTCAGGGTCTTGAGTCGTTGTAGGGCCTGCTGCAGTGTCGTCCAAGTCTTCGTACTCGTCCGTGTCACGCAATGAAGAATATGAACTGGCGACCAAGGGAGGAACCTTGACCTTCTTGAGTTTCTTCGGTGGAGGAGCAGACCAGTCAAAGTCTTCCTTGAAGCCCATTTGCTTCAGATCTTCTTCACCATATAGATGTGACAGAATAGCCCAGGTGCGATCAAACACTTCATGGAGGTAGTAATGGTTTTTCTTCACTGCATTATGTGTAGAATTCATGTTGTGAAGAATAGATCCAAACTGACGCTTAGCCCATTTGTGGTTGCGATCCACCTTCTGGTGAAGACTTATAAGCAGTTCACGGCCAGTCATCACACGAGGAGCAGTAGCTTGAGGACTTGACTTGGTATCATTGGTAGCAGAATCATGAGTGGAAGAGTCATCATTGGTGGAGTAAGATGCAGCTTTGTGGAACTGACCATCCAATGGACGAATGCCTTACGGCTGGTGACTTGCCCTTCTCATCAGATGAGGAAATTGTCCGCTTGAGGACTTCAAGAGGGGGCAAGTAGCTGAGGTGATTATGAAAATCAGCCTTGTAGTTGAGTGAAGACCTTGTTCTGAGGAATCTCATGATCCACGGCGCGTAAGGCTTCAGCTCAAAAGGTGAAAGTGCAACATTCGCTAGAGTCCTCATGAAGAAATCATGATAGTTGATGGGGATTCCCTGCATTATGTTGAAAAGCATATTCTTCATCATCCCGATAACTTCTTCATTGGATGAGTCATGGCCTTTGATAGGACTCATGGTCTTCGTTAGAATGCGGTAGATGGTTCTAGGCACATAGAGTAATTCCTTCACAAGGAATTTGGTCCTTGAGGCTTGACCAGGCTTCAGCGGCTTCATGAGCACTTGCATATAGTGAGCAGTGAGTTCAGGCTCATCGTACAGATAGCGCGCACCTTCAGGTGGAGGACTGAGTGGCAAGGCATGAAGCAATTCAGACACCGGTGCCTTGTAGTGAGTATTTTCGGTCATCCAGTCCAACACGCAAGTGTTGATGTCATTAGCTTCACCAGTGATGTGCAGCATTGCATAGAACTGAAGAATGAGCTCTTCATTCCAGTCCACTATGTCAGTGCAAAAGTTGAGCAAGCCTGCATCATGAAGCATGCTGAGGACCGGAGAGAAGCAAGGCATTGATTCCATGTCCATGTGAGGAATATGCTCGTGGTCGAAGACTTTGTCCTTGTTGAAGAGTACCGAAGAATAGAAGTTGGTCTGGCTGGCAGTCCAGAAGCGCTTCCTTCTAAGACGGGCATTGTCATATGGGTTGAATTCAGTGAAGAACACATGCTCGCCGAAGAAATCATCAGCCTTGAATTTTGGCTTCTTTGAGAAGGGATCCTTTGGCTTGGGTTAAGGGGTGTCAGTGAGTTGCATTACCACCTCAGGAATCGCAATCTCAGGTTCCTCATGCTCTTCTGCAGCTTCAGCCTGGTTCTTTAATTCTTCATTTACAATTTCATCAACACTAGTGGATGGAATTTCTTCATGGACAGACGGGGTTGCTTGAGGTTCGTCAGGTCCCGTTTGCACTTCAGTAGCAGCAGGGGACTGAGGAATTGCTTGGAGCGGAGTGAACATTGGAGAGTTGGGGTGCTGACTGTCCCAAAACTCATCATTGAGCACAAGAGTGGTACAACCAATGTCCACATCCTCATCTTCCATTTCTTCAACACCTTCCTCTTCAGCAGTGAACTGAGGCATAGGTGAGGAAATAACTGGGGTTGAAGGAATCTTGTCCACTTTAATTTCTTCATCCAACTGCTCTGTCGAAGCAGCAGAAGGAGTTTCTTCATCTGATTCATTAGGAATCTCATAATCTTCACCAAAAGGAACAAGGTCCTTTGATGGCATGTAGGAGACATGAACGACACAATTGGATTTTCCGTTGAACTTGTCAGAGGCTTCATTTTCTTCGGAGCTGAAGAGTTTGATGAAGTTGATGCCTTCCTTTTCTTCATAGATGCACGCTCGACAGCCTTTGTCTTCTTTGCATCTGATGCAGATGGAAGGATTGGAGCTGGTGTAGGCGCAGGAGGTGCAGAGGACTTGGGTTCAATTTCTTCAGGCGCAACTGATGCTGTTGCCCTGACTTCTTCACTTTCTTCAGGTGCACCACTAGTTGATGCCCTGGCAATTTCTTCAGCGGCTGGAATGGAGTCATCAGCTCTGGTACTCTCATTTTCTTCAGAAGCCTGATTGTCTTCAGCGGTGCTGGCATGTTCTTCAGTAGGCTGAGCAGATGCTTCAGCCTGAGTAACTTCAATGTGCACAGTAGGAGCAACACTTGAAGTGAATTTCTTCGTCAGATTGACGAACCGCACCTTGGCGCCCTTCCAATCAGCATAGTAGCGATTTAATTCATCACTCAATTGCTTGATTTCAGCTTGCAATTCAATGAGTTGTTCAGTGGTGAGAGTGAGGACATTGTCCTTGAGGTAGTGCTTTTTCTTGTATTGCGCTTTCTTCAGCCTTCTGCCTTCTTCATATTTCCACTTCTCTTCCTCAATGAAGGCAGTAAGAACATGACTTTGACCCAGTGTGAGATTCATCTCAGGCAAAGGTGTGTTAGGGCCCTTGTGCCATAGGTCAATGAAATCGAGGATCAACTTTGGATCCAACATCAGTGGCACATTGCTGCCTTTGGCTCTAGCGGCCCTGGCTTGCCTGTCTTTGATGATTTTGGTAAGTTCTTCATCATCAGCCTCATCATCATTAGAGGGCACTTGGAAGGCTACCTGCTTCTTGTGAGGACTTGGTAGAAGGCTGCGTCCAGTAGTGGCCTTTTTCTTCAGCAGAGAGGGGCCAGCTGAAGATTTTGGTGCAGCTGAGGAACTTGCAGATGCTCCGGAGGCAATTGAGATGCCTTGGGTCCATTGGCATGTGGCGAGATGCACAGGTGCCGAGGATCTGGTCGGAGCAGCTGAAGACTTTGTCGGAGGAGCTGAAGACTTTGTAGGAGGAGGAGCAGACTGAGGAATTGGCCATGAGGGCTTTGAAGAATCTGGCCTTGAGGGCATTGCTGAGGAGCTTGGCCGTGAGGGCATTGAGGGAGAAGCGCTTGACTTATGAGCAGGCTTCTTAGGCATCGCCTTCTTCGGATGACTAGTGGAGGCCTCAGCAGAGGCAGCAGTAGAGTCTGCATTGAATTTCTTCACTGCTTCTTTTGCTTGCTTGGCCAGTTTGGCCTGGCGCTTTGCCCATTCATTAGCATAGTCCTCACTGCGCTTGAGGCTGGTGGGATCTGCCACTTGGCCTGGTGCCAATGGAGGTCTTGAGCATGGAGGGTTGAGCACGAATTTCTTCATATACTTGGGAGTAACATACCTGTACTACCTCCATTCTCGTGCCCATCTCCTCTCTAGCCGTTGTATGTGCTCCTTGCGCTAATTCTTGTCCTCCTTGCCAAACTTGGCCTCATTAGAAGTGCAGTATCCAGCATAAATGTCCTCAGGGATTTCAAATGCAGTATTGACCTCAGGCCTCTTTCCTCCCTTCTGTGGCTTCTTATCAGCCATTTTCTTCAGCTGAGGAATATGAACAACTGAGGTTTCTGAAGAGGTGTGCAACTTTTCTTCGAGGAACGCTGCAAATGAGTTAAGTTGATGAGAACCTAGTGATTCAGCAGCAGACATTTGTACCTGTGAACAGAGTATAGTTGCGAGGAATTTGGAGAGGTCATATGCGTTCTCAGAAGGTTTTTCAAAAAAGAATAGGTTTGAGGAATTTGACCAGATGAGTCTTGAGGAATTTCACTAAGCGTTCTTTGTCTTAGGTTCTAGAGTTGTATAGATCGAAAATCCATACAATTGAGGAATCTTGAACAAAAACATTGCTTAGAGAAACGAATCAAGAGCCGATGACATGTGAGGTGTTCATGTGTGTGAAGATTTGAAGAATAAACACCTTTGAAGATTTTCAATAAAACAAAAGAATCAAATAGGGTAGTAAAAGTAACTTTTAATTACCCGAGATGAAGAACAAAACAAACTGAGAAGTGTAGATGTGAAGTTCGTCAGTTCAGATCTTCCACGCCCTAACTTGGTAGAGGAAGACGGCTACGGCGGCGGCAGAGTGAAGAAATCCGCAACTGGCGCGAGTACGACAGTGACGAGGTTGAGGCCGTTAAGCTCTTCCTCACCGATGACGATGAAGTAGCGGCGGTGCTAGGGTTTCGGGAAGCTCGAGCAGGAGTGAGAGCGAGGGGAGTAAAAATTGAAGTGAGGAAGAGGCGGGGGTATTTATAGTGGAAGTGAAAAATTGTACGCCCGAAGATTTTGGACGAACGTGCCCCTGGCCCTTCTCATTCGCTTGACATGTGTCACCCACGTACTGAGAGTTGGCGATCGTGTAGGATCGTGGGTGAATAGATAAGTATTGTCGTGGGATGCGAAATGGTTTGAGAGGCAAAGCCGAAAATTCAGATCAGATATATTAAAATTTCCGTTCACAATTTCTTCAGCTGTCAAGGACACAATGAAGATTTTGAACGAGTTTCAAATAGAACGCACATGAAGAATTTGTGAATAGACCAGGTTGAGTTTAGCATAGAGGGGGAAGGGTCCGATCACATTCACTGAGCAGAAGAAATCAACTTGCAAAATTAGCAATAAGTGAATGTTTTAGAGGACATAAAACTCATACATATATTTTCAAATGAAGAACAACACCGGAAAGAGTGAAGACAATGCAAAGTTGAAGAATTTAAAAAAACTGAGGAATTTCAAAAACGAATAAAAACTCAAATTGAAGATTTTCAACTTTGGTTGGTGGCGTGACCCACCATATAAGAAAGCTGATTTCAGACACCGCGTACAATTGTCGTAGGGCTCCGAGAATCAATTTCTTAATTAATTTCTTCACACGGGTTAGTCTTCATTGATTGAAGAAAAACGTTACTTCATGTGTTGCGCATCTAAGTCATCAAGTCAGCATAAGTGTTAGGATGTGTGTCCATTTCAGAGAACATTAGAAGATTCTAGGATATTTAGCTCACACCGCGACTTGCTAAATCTCTTCTCATCCAAGGGCTTAGTGAAGATATCGGCCAGCTGATCTCCAGTGCTTGCGTGGTCGATGGAGATGTCTCCCTTCAACACATGATCACAAAAAAATGATGACGAATCTGGATGTGCTTGGTCTTTGAGTGCTGAACTGGGTTATGAGCAATCTTGATAGCACTCTCATTGTCGCAGTAGAGAGGCACATTCTTCACGTTGATGCCATAGTCCTTGAGTGTTTGCTTCATCCAAAGTAATTGAGCACAGCATGATCCAGCATCAATGTACTCAGCTTCTGCAGTTGAGAGTGATACACAGTTCTGTTTCTTCGAGGACCAACAGAGCAAAGATCGTCCGAGGAAATGATATGTGCCTGATGTAGACTTGCGGTCCATGCGACCGCCAGCATAGTCAGAGTCTGAATATCCAATGAGATCGAATGAAGAGCCCTTGGGATACCATAATCCAAGTGTTGGTGTGTGAGCTAGATATCGAAGAATATGCTTCAAAGCCTTATGGTGTGATTCCTTCGGTGTAGCTTGAAATCGGGCACACATGCAAACACTAAGCATAATATATGGCCTAGATGCACATAGATACAATAAAGAGCCAATCATGGAGCGTTATACCTTTTGATCGAAGTCTTTACCATTTTCATCAATGCATAGATGGCCATTTGTGGGCATTGGAATTTTGACCCCTTTGCAGTCTTGCATGCCGAATTTCCTCAATACGTCCTTGAGGTATTTCTCCTGAGAAATGAATATGCCATTGCGCTGTTGACGAATTTGAAGACCTAAAAAGAATTTCAACTCTCCCATCATAGACATTTGATATTCTTCACTCATTGTATAGGCAAATTCATCACTATAACGTCCATCAGTACAGCCAAAGATAATATCATCAACATATATTCGGCACACAAACAATTCATCATCATATGACTTAGTGAAAAGAGTAGGGTCGAGTGAACCGGGTTTGAAGCCTTTCTTCATGAGGAATTCCTTCAAAGTATCATACCACGCCCGAGGGGCTTGCTTGAGGCCATACAGGGCCTTGTTGAGTCTGAAGACTTTGTCAGGATCCTTTGGATCTTCAAAACCTGGGGGTTGAGCAACATATACTTCTTCCTCAAGCTTACCCGAATGCACTTTTCACATCCATTTGATATAAGGTGATATTATGATGGTTAGCATAAGCAAGTAATATGTGAATAGCCTCAAGTCTAGCAACAGGTGCAAAAGTTTCATCGAAATCAATTCCTTCAACCTGTGTGTAGCCTTGAGCTACAAGTTGTGCCTTATTCCTCACCACAAGGCCATTTTCATCTTGCTTGTTTCGATAGATCCACTTTGTGCCAATAATGTTCTGCTTGCGAGGATATGGACGTTTGACCAGTTCCCAGACATTGTTGAGCTCGAACTGATGTAATTCTTCTTGCATAGCTTGAATCCACTCAGGCTCTAGAAATGCTTCATCTATCTTAGTGGGCTCTGTGATAGAGACAAAAGCAAAGTGCCCACAAAAGTTAGACAAATGTGAAGCTTTTGAGCGTGTGAGAGGACCTGGTGCTTCAATGTCATCAATGATCTTCTCGACTTGCACTTCATTTGCAATACGAGGATGAGCGGGTTGTCTTCGAGGAATTTGATCCGCATTCTCTTCAGGAGCATTTTCCTCAGCACCATTTTCTTCAGGTGCGCCAGCTCAATGTTCATCACGTTCTGGAATGAATTCTTCAGCAGATTCTTCGATGGGAATGGCATCCTCAGTAGCCTTGAACTTGATAGATTCTTCAAGTGCTGGTTCATCTAACACAGAAGGTAGGTGCTCTCTTTGTGAGCCATTAGTCTCATTGAACCGCACATCTACAGTTTCAACAACTTTGTGAAGAACGCTGTTGAAGACTCTGTAGGTGTGCGAGTCCTTTCCATAACCAAGCATAAAACCCTCATGTGCTTTCGGTGCAAATTTAGAATTGTGATGAGGATCTCTAATCCAGCATTTAGCACCGAAGACTTTGAAGTAACTCACATTGGGTTTCTTATCAGCGAGGAGTTCATAGGCAGTCTTCTTGAAGAATTTGTGAAGATATACCCTATTGATGACGTGGCACGCAGTATAAATGGCCTCAATCCAGAATTGACGAGGTGTCTTGTATTCGTCAAGCATAGTGCAAGCCATCTCAACAAGGGTCCTGTTCTTCCGCTCCACGATGCCATTCTGCTGAGGAGTATAAGGAGCAGATAGCTCATGAGTAATACCAAGTTCATCAAGATAGCCATCAAGACCAGAATTCTTGAACTCGGTCCCACTGTCACTTCTGATGTGCTTGATCTTCACACCAAAGTTGGTTGAAGCCCTCGAGGAAAATCGTTTGAAGACTTCCTGCACCTCATGTTTGTAAGTGACAATGTGCACCCATGTTTAACGAGAATAATCATCAACAATAACAAACCCATATTGAGTTGCATCATTTAGAATTGCAGAATAATGATTAGGACCAAAGATATCCATGTGAAGCAATTCAAATGGTCGAGTGGTAGTCATGATAGTATTCGCTGGATGCTTGGCCTTTGTCATCTTTCTAGCTTCACAGGCTCCACATAAGTGATCCCTGAGGAATTTGATGTTCTCAATGCCAATGACATGCTTCTTCTTCGCAAGCGTGTGCAAATTCCTCATGCTTGCATGACCAAGTCGTCGATGCCATAGCCAGCCTTCTGAAGCTTTTGAAAGTAGGCATACGGCTGGTTGTGGTCCTATAGAGAAATCAAAAATGTACAAGTCTCCTCTCCTAAAGCCTTCGAGACTTTGGAATGGTCAGCTTCCATGATCACAACACAACGATATTTTCCAAAGACAACAACCATATCGAGATCACAAAGCATTGAGACAGACACGAGGTTGTATCCTAAGGACTCGACAAGCATGACTTTGTCCATGTGTCAATCCTTTGAGATCGCAACCTTACCTAGACCCAATACCTGACTTTTGCCTTTGTCAGCGAAGATTATATGCTTGAGATGCGACGGTGATAAAGGATCATCCATCAATAGATTCTTGTCACCAGTCATGTGATTCGTACATCCACTATCGAGGACCCACTCATTTGCTTTGGGTTGATCATCCTGCAGATGAATTAGTGCAACTTATGAACTCATATACTTCATCAGTGAAGGATATGACATCAATATCATTAGATCAATTTCATCAAGCAATATCACAGATAAAATAGTATGAGGATGTGAGAAATGAGAATTCATTTCTTCATGATTAGCCCGCGTCCTTTCAGGCACTGTTCAAGTCTCCAGCAAATTCTTCAGACGTTTTGAGCACGTCTGGAGACCTGACCCTGCATAAGAGATTAGTTCTTTTTCTTCACCACCCACATCTGAAGGGGTGGCAAAGAATTCATCACTCTGCGAGCACCATATGAGAAAGGTGGCATAGAAGCCAGTCCGCTTCGTTTCACATGAGAGGGGTTAGGGTAAGATATGAATAAGCAGAGAAATTCTTCGAGGACTTATGAACATAATGATTTGAAGAATAATGCTCATATTCATAGCCCTTAGCTCTACCCTGCGAAACAGAGGGGTTAGCACGATGATGATCATGTGAGGATTTTGATCCTGTTGAGGAATTTGATCCACATGAGGAATTTGGTCCGTATGAGGACTTGGATCCATATGAAGAATTAGGTTCATATGAAGAATTTGATCTGGGGTTCCTATTCTTCACAGGTGGTGTCATGAGGACATTCACTTGAAGACTTTCAAGACAACTTTTGGGAACCCAGATTTTCTTCATAGGGGAACCATTCCTGCAGTTAGTGCCAACATATCTAGCAAATACTTCACCATTCTAATTTTTGAACAGTTTATAGTTGGAGTCAAATGACTCAATAGAAGAATGAGGAGATTCACATGTAAAGCCAAATAAATTGGATGGATCAACTGGAGGTCCCTTTGCAGCAACCCATGAGGTTTTGGGGTACTGCTCAGGCTTCCAATATGTTCCATCAACATTGAGTTTCCTCTGAGGCTCTTTGAGGATCTGCTTTTTAAGCACATCACAAAGAATCTGATGCCCTTTGAGGCTTTTGTACATGCCTGTCGTGTAGAGTTCCTTTAGCCCTGCATCATCAGTGGTACTAGCAATGTCCTCAGATGAGGAATTAATGATAGCAGAGACAAGTGAAGAATTTGTAACATTAGAAGCATTTGAACATTCAGGTGAAGAATTAGCAGATTCACGTTCAATGCACTTCAGACATGGATGAACAAATTCTTCCCGAGTAGCGCTGATTTGTTGAGCAAGTAATGAATCGCGCTCCTTCTGAAGATCTTCATAACTCACTCTTAGCTTCTCAAGATATTGCTTTCTTTGAAGAAATTCATAAGAAAGCTTCTCATGATCAGATAAGAGAGTGTTATGACGACCTTGAAGGTTGTCAAACTTGGACTGAAGTCTCTGAAGATTATCAGTCAAGGTTTTAGTGCGGTCCATTTCTTCACCCAACATATCATCACTTTTATCTAGCATGTTTTGAAACTTTTCAAAAGCCTTTTGTTGTTTTACAGCAATCTTAGCAAGTTTAGAGTAACTGGGCTTGAGATTTTCATCCGATTCATCCTCACTAGATTCAGAGGAGGCGTATTTAGTTACCTTGGCACCCTTTGCCATGAAGCAATAGGTGGGAGCGTAGTCATCATTGCCTTCATCAGCCTTGTTGGTGAAGCCATTTTCTTCAGAATTGAAGATAGACTTGCTGACGAATGCAGTAGCGAGTGCTAGGCTCGCCACACCAGACATGGACTCCTCAGATGCCTCCTCGTCCTCATGTTCCTCAGATTCAGCCTCAGAGTCCATTTCCTTGCCAATGAATGCCCGAGCCTTCTTGGAGTTGATCTTCTTGTGAGATGAAAACTTCGAGGATTGTGATGATGAAGACTTTGAAGATTTCTTCTTCTTCTTGGTATCATCTGAACTATAATGCTTGTATTTCTTCTTCTTGAATTCCTTATCCCACTGAGGACAATCTTGAATGTAGTGACCAGGTTTCTTGCATTTGTGGCATAGCCTCTTCTTGTAGTGATTGGATGAGGAATCTTTGCTCCTTGAGGATTTTCCAAAGCAACCACGTCTTGAGAATTTCTAAAATTTCTTCAGGAGCAGTGCTAGTTCCTGGCTCAGTTCTTCAGGATCACCAAGGCTGCTAGCGGAGTCCTCTTCTTCAGACTCAGAGACTGCCTTGGCCTTCAGAGCACGTGGTTTGCCATAGCTCGAACCATATAGATCTCTCTTCTCAGCAAGCTGGAACTCATGAGTGTTTAGCCTCTCGAGGATATCAGCAGGATCAAGTGACTTGTAATCAGCACGCTCTTGAATCATTAGTGCCAGAGTGTCAAATGAAGAATCGAGCGATCTCAGCAATTTCTTCACCACCTCATGGTCGGTGATGTTAGTGGCGCCAAGCGCTTGAAGCTCATTTGAGATATCAGTGAGGCGATCGAAGGTTTGCTGAACATTTTATTGTCGAGTCTTTTGAAGCGGTTGAAGAGATTGTGAAGAACGTCAACACGAGAGTCACGTTGACATGAGACTCCTTCATTTACTTTGGAGAGCCTGTCCCAGATAAGCTTAGCAGTTTCCAAAGCACTCACTCTACCATATTTCCCTTTGCTCAGATGGCCACATATGATGTTCTTCGCTTGAGAATCGAGTTCTTGAATCTCTTCACATCAGCAGCATTCAGGGAAGGTGTGATTGAGGGAACACCATTTTCCACAACATACCAGAGATCGTTATCAATTGCCTCAAGATGCATTCGCATCTTATTCTTCCAATAGGGGTAGTCTGTTCCATCGAAGGTAGGACACCCAGCAGAGACCTTGATCATACCTGCGGTCGACATAACTAAAACTCCAGGAGGTTAAACCAAAACCACACAGAACAAGGGAGTACCTTGATCTGATACCAATTGAAAGTGCGTTATATCGACTAGAGGGGGGGGTGAATAGGCGATTTTTATGAATTCTTCATTGAGGAATTTGCTGGTGAGGAAATTCCTTAGCGAAGAACTAATTGCAGCGGAAATAAGTACTCAGAAGTAAACATAACATAACACAAGCACAATCATCATGATGAAATGAAGACAAGCACAGAGTACAGAAAGCGTAAACACATGATAACACAGGATGAAGACGAACAGACTGAAGAAATTGAACTGAGGAAATTGAGAAAGTCTTCAGTCAAAGTCTTCAAATAGATATGAACAAGCACACAACTGGTGAAATGAGGAATTAAAAGAGTTTAGTAAATAGAACTAGTAAGCTCGGTGAGGACAGTGATTTGGTAGACCAGTTCCAACTGCTGTCTCAATTGTACATCTGGTTGGAGCGGCTGAGTATTTAAACTTGAGGATACCCAGTCCCGGACACACAGTCCTCACCATATTCTCCTTGAGCTAAAGTCACATAGACCTCGCCCAATCACTCGTGGTAAGTCTTCAGGTGACTTCCGAACCTTCACAAACTCGGTCACTCGGCTATCCACAATTCCTCTTGGATGCTCTAGACCTTGACGCCTAACCGTCTCGAAGGAGCACATTTTTCAAAGGTAACAAGCATCGAATCCACGCAGGATCAATCTCTTCAGTGATGCTCAATCACTTTGGGGTTTTGTAGGTTTGGGTTTGGGTTTTCCTCACTTGATGATTTTCGCTCAAAGTCCTCGGAGGATGGGATGCTCTCAAATGACAAGTTCAGTTTCTCTCGGAGCAGCCAACCAACTAGTGGTTGTAGGGGGCGGCTATTTATAGCCGGGGAGCAGCCCGACATGATAAGACATAAATGCCCTTGTATGATATGACCATTAGGTGGGTAGATATTTTGGGACAGCTGGCGCATAACACATCAACGGTCGGAATATTTGACTCTCAAATTCCTCCGGGCTATCATGTTCCTCATTGTGTAGGCAATCCGCACTGGTGAATTCCTAACTCCTCAGTCAGAACAAATTCCTTAGAGACCAGAAGAACTTCATCTCTGTCACTGAAGAATATGAATGAACTGTGAGAGATTTCCAATGGCTTCACTCGAAGGGATTGATAGGTGTAGGATTTTGAGTTGAGCATCACTTGGAAAATTTTCCTTATTATTTCCTCGACCCCCTTTAACAGTACGGTGGTTCCTATGACTCAAGAAAGAGAAAATGAAACAATGAAATACAGAGTCTTCACGCTTCATGTTCCTCGAATGATTGCCAAGTCTTCAAGGTCACACCTATTTCTTCACTTTCAAAATCTTCAGAAATCCAAAGTCTTCAGTTGAAGAACTTCATTTTAGGGGTCGACTTTCTCTGTAAATATCAAACTCCTCATAGACTTATAGACCTGTGTACACTCACAAACGCATCAATCCCTTAACCTGTAAGTCTTCAATACACCAAAATCACTAAGGGGCACTAGATGCACTTACAATCCTTTGTCCTTGAAGGTCTGGAGTGATGCCACCAGTTTCTCTGTTACAACATTGGACCAATCATATGATGATATGTTACTTGCTGGTCCTTCTAGAGTTGCTAAGTAGTCGGGGCTAACGCAGTCATATGTCATTGGGCATAGAAATACCGCTGTTGCAAACATCACGAAAACCCATTGAAACACTTCTCTTGTCAGTTCTGGGGTTATGAGATCAGTTAACTCTCTGATGTATGGAGCATGCCCAGCACACCGAGTTTCAGACTTAACCTGACATCTGAAAGCTTTTGAGCATTTTCTAGGGAGAATCTGCCGGCCCAGTGGAATTCCTAAGATCTGGTGCATGGTGTACGAGTTGATGAGGAATTTGTATCCACTAGGAAGTATGAAACACCTAGAAGGGCAATCAAAATAGCGAACAAGCCAGCGAACGAAACACCTTGGAATCTCATGATAGCACAGATCTAGAAGGTATCCAAATCCAATATCTCTGACAAGCTGCTTTTGTGGTTCTGTTAGCTTTTTACAGTCAGTAATGAATTTCTGGAAGCGAAGTTTTGTGCTGAACTCTTCTTCATATTCACCCATTGTAACAGCTCTGTGGACAAAGATAAGAAATGACCTTTAGCAAATGTATTGTTGAACCACATGCTTTTCTGGCAGAAGCTTACATACAAACACTGAGTCACCAAAACAGAGACAAATATTTAAGCTGTGATTAAAAATGCAGCTAGAATGAGAGGCATTGATTTCCAAAGAAATTTCAACGACACACGCGAGATGAATGATAAAAAACACCTACTTCGAGGCAGCAAGCTGCTTCTTTGCCCTATACTCCTCAACAAGCTTTTTGTGTGCTGCACGTTTTAACTCGATCCTTAGTCTCTCTGTTTCTAGCTGGTCATGAACCATGAAATCTTAGGTGACAATCTCTGTGCCATCGACACACTGGGACTAAGTCTCCGATAGCTATGGGGTGGAGTCCATCTCATCGAACTCTACATAAGAGGTCACGAGACATCATCGTTACTAGGTCAGCTATGTAAGACAGTTGTTAGCAGTCCATGTGAGACCATCAGCAACAGCTTGGTCCATGTAAGACGGTTTCTAACTCTAAGTTAGTAATTGCTTTGCAAAAAGGGACGTAAGTCCTTTGGATCGGATCTATACAATCATTTGACCTGTGACCTCATGTTAGGGATCAGGATAGAGAATTTTGATTGCAGTTTCATTGAGCTCTGCAACTAATATAAGATGTGGTCACGAGAGTTCTTAAGTTTTCCATGGCTGGAGATATAACTCAACTTAGCAAAACCACGGTGCAAGCATGCAGTTGGCATGATTAAAATGAGGTCAGCTGAGTCCTAATTTTAAATCCATAATCCTTCTACTATTAAGACGGCACAACAGTTTGAGTACGGACCAGCTGAAGATAATTGGATCCGGAACTGATATTCAAATCGCGCCCCACCTGCTGTGTTGCGCAGATGCGGTGTGTACACAGCCCGCGGAATTGCTAGCACATGTAATTTTTTTGTTCAAACGTTGAATCGGTGGCATAATCATGGTGATGATGCAATGGATTACCTGAACAGGAGATCCACGGCAAGTGAGATGAAGGTGACCGATAATTTTTCAGTGACGAGCGAACTCTGCGGATGGATCAGGATTGGCTTTCCTTTGGAGAGCTAGAATGTGCCTCGCCTGTCGCCACCGATGCTAGATGGAGAGAGATCTGGAACTCATCTTGCGGATGACCCAACAAGTTAGTCAAATACTTGGAGGAACTATTTGAGAGCCCACATGTCAGTATGACTTCGAAGTCCACCTACCACATTTTCTCACCCAGATGGAGGTGCTCCTCGTAGGACTCATATAAGGCCGACCCCACAAGTTAGTGAGAGACTTAGAGGAATTAGTAACTGAGAGACACTTGTCAGTCTCGTCAACGGTCAAGTGAAGTCGACCTACCACATCTCATCATGCCGAAAAAACATGTGCATCTCTCATGCGTCCCAAAACTCACCCCACCTATCAGGTTATTCTTCTCCTGCACACAAAAAATTGAAGTAGCCTCTCTCTTTCTTTCTCTCTCTCTCTCTATCTTTCTCTCTCTCTCCGTCTCTCTTTCTCTTTTCTCTCTCTCCCAGATTCAAAATCATTGAAGGAGATCGCTGACATACTTCAGGGAAGCAGATCCCCCCACAATTTAGAAAGGTGTGAGTTTCGAACAATTAGCACATAAGATTCGGCAATCAAAGGTTAGTAAAAAAATTATCAACGCACCTTTGCGTGGCGATTCCTCATACACAAGATTCAATTCGTGGATGAATTTCTTGTGGTCGGGATTCATAGAATAAAACTATTTAGTTTTACATTGTAGCTCTGATTTGCGTTTGTTTTTTGTTTTGTGCACTCTCGTCCTTGTAATATGAGCTTCTTACTTTTGTTAGGTTTGAATGGTTATCTTTGTGTTAAGTGTTGCACAAGCAAACTAGCATCAGAGGATCTCACTTTGGCTGAGGTTGTAGTTTAATTAAAAATTAAAATATGTATATATCTATATATGTCAATTATATAGAAGTAAAAATATATCTCTGTTGCATGGTAAGTGTAATACGTTAGTAAGAAAGATTGAGATCGACTTTGAAAATTTTCAACACTGATACTGCAGGTTTATAACCTTTATATTTATTACGTCTCTTTTTTGGGCAGATGTTCAGGAGTGCGTCACCTTGTCAGGACAACAGGGACGGTCGGTCTTTGAACGGCATCGGTAAGGATTATGGGAGGCAGATTATAGTAAGGCAGTTGAACATTAGGGTTTGGTCTTTTATTTCTGGGGCGTTTGCTGTCAAGGTGCCACCACTGAGAACACCAATTAGTAGATCATTAAGAACAACAAAAATGATTAATATATCCTGGATGAATGCTGTAATATCTGTTTATCCTGTGCATCTACTATGCAGTTGAGTATCGAGAGGTGGAAGAAAAAAATCACTACAAAATGAGAAGAAGATCAAGGATGCAGATGCTGTCAAACACGCACATGCCATGCGGGCTGGAGTAATTGGAGTCAAGAGTGAGATACAAGTTCTTGGCAAACGTCCCAACCAGGAGCATGGTGTGCAGCAGACACCTGCGAAGAGGAGCATTCTAAGCAGCAGAGACTCCACTAAGCAGATTGTGCAGGTAACGACGAAAACTTCAAACGCTGGCTTTGAACGTACGTGGAAGTTTTACGTGCAATAATGAAGCGGGCGTTGTGTTTTATGTGCGACCACTAAACAGAGCGGACGTTGTGACGCCCCAACGTTTGAAGGCGGTCATAATGAAGCGGTACAGGGTAATAGAATTTGCGTTGATGCAAGCAGAAGGATCATTGGCAACAAAAGCATTGGTGTTCAAGGATTCGGTACGGTCTGCACAAGCAAGAAGAGACCAATGACAAAGTCAAACATAGTACGAATAAACTTTACTGTTTAGCAGCACCAGAAAGCAATACAGGTGACAACAAATACGAATGTGCAACAACATTTAAAGCAAATGTATATTTTTTGTGAGCAATTTTTTCTTTGTTTTCGTCTGGTATATTTAAACTGTAGTATCCTGCACAAGCAGGTGTACGAGCAAGGAAGCAAGTATCGCGGCAGTCCACGGATCGATGAAAACATAAGGCAAGATCCTTTGAAAGGATCACCTGTGGCGTTCAACATGAGGGATCCTTCCAAAGGATCTCCGATGGCATTCAGAATCGTTAGCGAAATTACCAATGCACGGAGGTTGTCGCCAAGATTTGCTGGACAAGAGAGGCATGGGAAAACAAAGGTGACGTTGGAACTATGCTTTTTCAATTCAACACACAAACAGTTTTATGGAAGAACAGGGTAAAGTGCAAAATAGGAGGACGGCTGTTCGTCTGGTACGGCTGTATGTGCAGTTGTTCTATTGTATAGGATGTTGTTGTGCCTCTCCGGTTGTATGGTGTAAGCAGAAGCACATCTGTGCCTCTTTGTCCAGATGTGTGTGTAGCATGGTCACGTTCCTGCTGATGGGTGTAATGTGAACAGTGCTTCTGGTGTACCGCTTATACTTGGTGAAGAGGCACGGGTATATATGGTTTTGGTATACCAGATGAGCCCTGATGAGTCATGTAAATCTTTTGTTTAGAAATTAAAAAAATGCATATGCTTCTTTGGATATCTAATTCTGTTTCATGCCATATGTTCAGGATTCGGCGGAGAGGATAACAGATGCGGCAAAGAAATATCATAGTTCTCCATCCATTTCGAAGGGAACGCAACATTCATAGCAACAAGTAGCATACAGTGCCAGCACGGATTGTATGGTAGAAGCAGCACAGTCCCTTGGTTGCACAAGTGCCGGAGAAACAGGGAGCAGCATTGCACAATGCGACAGTGGAGAGGCAGACTCATTTATGGATTTGACCATGCCATGCAGAAATGACGCTGCTGCGTGTGACAAACAACAGAGCAGCAGCAGCTCCGCTGTAAGTGGACCTGTGGCTGGCGATGAAACTGATGTCGTCAGAAGTGAATGCGATCAGACGAATGAAGACACAATAGACAGAATCACCATGGCTCCGCCGACCATTGTAGAGAAAGAAATGGACGACATGTTCAAAGAAGGCATATACCCAACGATTCAGGAGGTGACCGAAGCGCTCGAACTAGAGGGTGGTATGGTATTCGGATCATTGGATGAGTGCTTTTTCTTTTTCTGCAGATATGCGAGAAAGGTTGGCTTTGCTGCCAAGCGATCAACGAGCAGAAGATCGACGTATGATCAGCAGCTTGACAAGCAGGTGTTTCAGTGCATCAAGGAAGGGCAGAATAAAACAACGGAGAGACATGTTAAGGAGAGAAGGAGCAATTGCTTGATCCGGACAAGCTGCCCAGTCCAAATAACAACCAAGAGGGATGTAGATAGGAGGAAATGGTATCTGAAGAACGTGCGCCTAGAGCACAACCAGCAACTTCAGCCATCAGATTGGATGCTGAAGTTCATGAGATGCTATAAGAAGATGACACCTCAGGAGAAATTATTTATACAAGTGCTGCAGAAGGCGAGGTTAGAACCGAGGAAGGTTATGCAGATTTTTACTGCCATGGGGAAACCGAGGCAGAAATTATGTTCGACACAATTGACATACGCAACATTGCATGCCAGGACAGAGCTGGAAAGCACACCACTGATATCAAGGACACCATGAAACTGTTTGCCGATATGCAGAGGCGGAGGCCTAGATTCCACCATGTGGAAGAGACAAAGAACAACGTAGTGCGGAGCCTGTTCTGGACAGACTCCTTGTGCAAGATGAATTATGAGCTATATGGAGATTTCGTGTCTTTTGACACGACATTCTCTACGAATATATATGGCTTACCATTTGCACCAATTATAGGTGTCGACAACCATGGGTCGACCGTCCTGTTTGGAGTAGGCCTATTGAAGGATGAGAAAATAGGGCCATTCAAGTGGCTCCTAAACACGTTTGTAGAGGCAATGGGAGGTAAGGAGCCGAAATACATAATAACAGACCAGGACCAGGCAATGAAGACTGCAATAAAGGAAGCTCTTCCGAGAACGAGGCATAGGTTTTGCTGGTGGCATATTAGGAAGAACCTAAAGGAAAATAACGCAGCAGCGTTTGCGCAGCACCCAGGGATGTCTGATGATTTATTTTGAATTGTCAAAAACTCACTAAATCAAGACGAGTTTGAGCGTGCCTGGAAAGCGGCAATTTCTGCGCACAAGGTGGAAGGCAACAAACACCTGAACACGCTATGGGAACTCAGAAATTTTTGGGTGCCGGCTTACTTCAAGGACTGCTTCTATCCTTTCTCGTCAACAACCACTCGTAGTGAGAGCACGAATTCGATGTGGAAGAATTACGTTGACCACAAGGACACTATAAAAAGGTTTGTTGATGCGTATCACATGATTCAATAAAATTGCCTCGCCACGCTTGACAAGAAAAGACACCGAACATAAGAGAAGGCGCCATCACTAGAGACGGGTTTGCCGATTGAAAGACAAGCAAGTCAAGTATACACCAATGAAATTTTCAGGAAATTCCAGCTGAAGCTATGGAACCGGACTTACTTCAAGTGCTCTGACCTGGCAAAGGGGAGGCAGTATTTTAAAAAAAAGATTACTGAGCCTAGACAAAAAGTGTGGAAACCATATCCGGGTGAGGAATTTGACAGGTCTGAGTTCAGGGTAGATGTGGATGAGCAAAAAGAAATATACAGTTGCAGTTGCAAGAAAATGAGTAGGGATGGCATTCAGTGCTGCCATGTGCTTAAGGTGATGGACCAAATAGGCATGATCGATCAACTTCGAAAATCCTTTGTCATCCCGAGATGGACCAGGAATCTATCAGAGAGTCTGAAAGTTCTATGTACAAGTCAAGGTGATAGCATGACCACACAAGAAGATGAAACTATGAGATTCGGCCTCGCTTACGCTGAGTTGTCGGATATCTGTTCAAATGCTTGCAGAAAAGAGAAGGCACACAATGTTCTGCATGAGTGTATGGTAGATATGAAAATAAAAGTCATGGCGGCACTTGCTGAGGAACCAGACACATGCATTCTTGCCGAAACTTTCAAGAACCCTCCCATGAGTGGCTCAAAGGGAACGAAAAAAGGAGATCGAATCAAAGCTGGTTCTGAGAAGAAAGGAAAAGGCAACAAAGCCACATCCAAGTGCGACCGTTGTGGATTAAAGGGTCACAGGAAAACAAACTGCCCGGATAACCCAGAAGTACAGGAGAGGATGAGGATTGAAGAGGAGCAGAGGAAATCGTAGCAGGAGAAGAGGGCAAGGTCAATGAAATGGCTGACAACACCGACAATACCATCGAGGACATCAAACGGCTCAGGACAATGCACTCCAAGCCTAGGAGGAAGACATCAGACGCCAGCAACTCCAACGACCCCACTGACAGCAGGGAGCATTTACCAAAGTCTTGCATCTACGCCAGAATCGAACATCACACAAGCTAGGCACATAGAATGCATGCAAGGAAGCCCAGGACAAGGCACAGAATCTGTGCAGTCCATTTTCCGAAAGGAAAGGTCTGAGTGGATACTTTTTGGTACCGGAGAGCAGTACGAATAGAAAAAATAAAAGGTAATAATGCAGCTTAAACAGGACGTAAGCAAAAAGCAGTGATGACCGCAATCTTTTGCTTTGTTTTTATGTATGAATATTAATATTACATGTAAATAGGTTGAATAGCTATGCAGTAGGGTGGGGTTGCACAAGGGTCGAGAAGGAAGAATGGATCGCTGAACATTCAAAAACAAGGCTGCACGTGGAGCGATGAAATAGCAAGTGATCGGTGGGGAGGGCGGGCTGGTGTCGATTGTTTATTTTCTCGTGCTGTGGTTATAAGAACGGCTTGTAAGTTAATTTGTTGCAGTTACAGAAACAAAACAAATTTAAATAAGAACGCCTTTTGTTTCTTTATGTATTTTTACTCGGCGGAGAAAAATATCAGAGGCACAGGCCATGCCACTGGTGAGTGTTCAACCGTGACTCTCACGGTTGCATGGTAAACACACAGACGGGACTCTATGTAATACCACACCATGCCTCCATGTGTTTATGTCCCGTGCCTCTCCGTTCGAACGAGTCGACGGAATCGTTCGGAAGACAGACACAAGTTAACATGACTCTATATAATATCGCACGATGCCTTTGTGTGCTTCACACCCGTTCTTCCGGCGTGGAACACATTCTTTTAATGTATGTATGTGTCATGAAAAATGAAAACTCGGAGGGGCACACCCATGCCTGGTCTGCGTGTTTAACAATGCATATTGTATAATCAAAGCCGTGACTGTTCAATAGTGCATCTATACAACCATGCTTTCACCTTGTCGTGGCATCGTGACGTTCGTTCTCTGCCTGAAAAACGTGCCTTCCACAGCCGTCCTACTGTGCGCCTGACAAAGGAGCAACGCCAGCCGATAGAGTGCTTCTTCTATTAGTAAAAGCGTGGTCCTCGTTGCTTCACTTCGATGCGTTTGACACTGGCTCCTTGGTACAAAACCGTGGTTGTACAGAGTTCTTGCCCGTGCTTTTAAGGACAATGTCTCTTGGATTGAGAGAGTCAACAGAATCATTTGGAACACAAAGAGACACGAACGTAGACCCGAACTGTTCTAGATGCCTGTGTGGCATGTAGAATAGTGTGTTACAATGCCAAAGGCAGGACCGTGTGCCTGGTACGTGACAAGCCATGCGTCTGCCAGGCTTCATTGGTTTTGTCCGTGAGCGTTTGAGCAGAATCATCTGCAAAGCAGAGGCACTGATACATCCATTTTGCATCATGCTTTTATATCGATATTTATTGCATTATGGGCTGTTATTACATGTTATGTCACAACACTTATGGCTATTCTCTCTTATTTTACAAGGTTTATCATGAAGAGGGAGGATGCCGGCAGCTGGGATTCTGGATGGAAAAGGAGTAAATATTGGAAACCTATTCTGCACAGCTCCAAAAGACCTGCAACTCCACGAAAGTCATTTTTGGATTTAATAAGAATTATTGAGCAAAGAAAGTACCGTAGGGGGCCCATACCCTAGCCAGGAGGGTGGGGGGCGCCCCCTGTCTCCTGGGCCCCCTGGTGGCCCTCCGGTGCCCATCTTCTGCTATATGAGGTCTTTTACCCTGGAAAAAATTATAAGCAAGCTTACGGGATGAAACTCTGCTGCCACGAGGTGGAACCTTGGTGGAACCAATCTAGGGCTCCGACGGAGCTGTTCTGCCAGGAAAACTTCCCTCCGGGAGGGGGAAATCATCACCATCGTCATCACCAATGATACTCTCACTAGGAGGGGGTCAATCTCCATCAACATCTTCACCAGCACCATCCCCTTTCAAAACAATAGTTCATCTCTTGTATCCAATCTTGTATCAAAACCACAAATTGGTACATGTGGGTTGCTAGTAGTGTTGATTACTCCTTGTAGTTGATGCTAATTGGTTTACTTGGTGGAAGATCATATGTTCAGATCCTTAATGCATATTAATACCCCTCTGATAATGAACATGAATATGCTTTGTGAGTAGTTACGTTTGTTCCTGAGGACATGTGTGAAGGCATGCTATTAGTAGTCATGTGAATTTGGTATTCGTTCGATATTTTGATGAGATGTATGTTGTCTCTCCTCTAGTGGTGTTATGTGAACATCGACTACATGACACTTCACCATTATTTGGGCCTAGAGGAAGGCATTGGGAAGTAACAAGTAGATGATGGGTTGCTAGAGTGACAAAAGCTTAAACCCTAGTTTATGCGTTGCTTCGTAAGGGGCTGATTTGGATCCATATGTTTCATGCTATGCTTAGGTTTACCTTAATACTTCTTTTGTAGTTGCGGATGCTTGCAATAGGGGTTAATCATAAGTGGGATGCTTATCCAAGTAAGGGAAGTACCCAAGCACCGGTCCACCCACATATCAAACTATCAAAGTACCAAACACGAATCATATGAGCGTGATGAAAACTAGCTTGACGATAATTCCCATGTGTCCTCAGGAGCGCTTTTCTCATTATAAGAAATTGTCCAGGCTTGTCCTTTGCTACAAAAAGGATTGGGCCACCTTGCTGCACTTTATTTACTTTCATTGGTTGTTACTCGTTACAAATTATCTTATCACAAAACCATCTTTTACCTACAATTTCAGTGCTTGCAGAGAATACCTTACTGAAAACCGCTTGTCATTTCCTTCTGCTCCTCGTTGGGTTCAACACTCTTACTTATTGAAAGGACTACGATAGATCACCTATACTTGTGGGTCATCAAGACTCTTTTCTAGCACCGTTGCCGGGGAGTGAAGCGCCTTTGGTGAGTGGAACTTGGTAAGGAAACATTTATATAGTGTGCTGAAATTTTTTGTCACTTGTTACTATGGAAACTAATCGTTTGAGGGGCTTGTTCGGGGTATCTTCACCCCGACCAGAAGAGCAAAGAGTTGCTCCTCAACCTACTGAACCTATTGAAAATGTTTACTTTGAAATTCCTTCGGGTATGATAGAGAAACTGTTAGCTAATCCCTTTGCAGGAGATGGAACATTGCATCCCGATTTACACCTTATCTTTGTGGATGAAGTTTGTGGATTATTTAAGCTTGCAGGTATTCCCGATGATGTTGTTAAGAGGAAGGTTTTCCCTTTATCTTTGAAGGTAGACACATTGACATGGTATAGGCTATGTGATGATACGGGATCTTGGAACTATAAACGATTGAAGTTGGAATTTCACCAGAAGTTCTATCCTATGCATCTTGTTCACCATGATCGTAATTACATATATAATTTCTGGCCTCGCGAAGGAGATATCATCGCTCAAGCTTGGGGGAGGCTTAAGTCAATGTTATATTCATGCCCCAATCATGAGCTCTCAAGAGAAATGATTATTCAAAATGTTTATGCTCGGCTTTCTCTCAATGGTTGCACCATGCTCGATACTTCTTGTGTTGGTTCTTATATGCTGAAGACTACTGAATTCAAGTGGGATTTATTGGAAAGAATTCAATGCAACTCTGAAGATTGGGGTTTCGACAATGGTAAGGAGTTAGGTATAACACCTAAGTTTGATTGTGTTAAATCTTTTATGGATACCGATGCTTTTCGTGGATTTTGCGCTAAATATGGACTTGACTCTAAAATAGTAGCTTCCTTCTGTGAATCTTTTGCTGCTCACGTTGATCTCCCTAAGGAGAAGTGGTTTGAATATAATCCTCCCATTGAAGTAAAAGTAGTTGCACCTATTGCAGTTGAAGAAAAGACTATCACTTATAATGATCCTATTGTTCCTACTACTTATGTTGAGAAACCACCTTTTCCTGTTAGAATGAAGGATCATGCTAAAGCTTCAACTGTTGTTCATAAGAGTAATACTAGAACATATACACCTCCTGAGCAAATTAAAGTTGAACCTAGTATTTCTATGGTTAAATATCTCTTGGATGATAATAGAGATGGGCATGTTATTTATTTCTGTGATGAAGCTGCTAATATTGCTAGACCCGATGCTAAGATACATAGACCCGTTGTAGGCATGCCTGTTATTTCTGTTAAAATAGGAGATCATTGTTATCATGGCTTATGTGATATGGGTGGTAGTGCTAGTGCAATACCTTTTTCCTTATATGAAGAAATTATGCATGATATTGCACCCACCGAGTTAGAAGATATTGGTGTTACAATTAAGCTTGCTAATAGAGATACTATTTCACCATTTGGGATTGTTAGAGATGTTGAAGTCTTATGTGGGAAGGTTAAACACCCTGCTGATTTTCATGTTCTTGGTTCCCCACAAGATAGCTTTTGTCCCATTATATTTGGTAGACCCTTCTTGAATACTGTTAATGCTAAGATTGATTGTGAAAAGGATGTTGTCATGATTGGCTTGGATGATATGACTCATGAGTTTAATTTTGCTAAGTTTCATAGACAACCCCATGATAAAGAATAACCTAGTAAAGATGAAATAATTGGTCTATCTTCTATTGCCGTACCTCCTTCTGATCCGTTAGAACAATATTTGCTAGACCATGAAAATGATATGTTTATGAATGAAAGAAGGGAAATAGATGAAGTATTCCTTCAACAGGTTCCTATTTTGAAACACAATTTGCCTGTTGAAATCCTAGGGGACCCTCCTCCACCCAAGGGTGATCCCGTGTTTGAGCTAAAACCATTACCTGATAATCTTAAATATGATTATCTTGATGAAAAGAAGATATATCATGTTATTATTAGTGCTAACCTTTCAGAGCAGGAAGAGGAAAGATTATTGAAAACTCCGAAGAAGTACCGTGCTGCTATTGGATATACTGTGGATGATCTTAAGGGCATTAGTCCCACTCTATGCCAACACAAAATAAAAGTGGAGAAAGATACCAAACTAGTTAGAGATCCTCAATGACGCTTAAATCCTAAGATGAAAGAAGTTGTAAGAAAGGAGATACTAAACCTCCTTGAGGCAGGTATAATTTATCCCATTGTTGATAGTGAATGGGTAAGCCCTGTCCATTGCGTCCCTAAAAGGGGAGGTATTACTGTTGTTCCTAATGATAAAGATGAATTGATTCCGCAAAGAATTATTACAAGTTATAGGATGGTAATTGATTTCCGTAAGTTAAATAAAGATACTAAGAAAGATCATTACCCTTTACCTTTTATTGATCAAATGCTAGAAAGACTGTCCAAACATACACATTTCTGCTTTCTAGATGGTTATTCTGGTTTCTCTCAAATACATGTGTCAGCGGAAGATCAATCAAAAACTACTTTTACTTGCCCTTTCAGTACTTTTGCTTAGAGACGTATTCCTTTTGGTTTATGTAATGCACCTGCTACCTGTAAAAGATGCATAATGGCTATATTCTCTGACTTTTGTGAAAAGATTTGTGAGGTATTCATGGATGACTTCTCCGTTTATGGATCCTCTTTTGATGATTGCTTGAGCAACCTTGATCGAGTTTTGCAGAGATATGAAGACACTAGTCTCGTCCTGAATTGGGAAAAGTGTCACTTTATGGTTAATGAAGGCATTGTCTTGGGGCATAAAATTTCTGAAAGAGGTATTGAAGTTGATAAAGCTAAAGTTGATGCTATTGAAAAGATGCCATGTCCCAAGGACATTAAAGTTATAAGAAGTTTCCTTGGTCATGCCGGTTTTTATAGGAGGTTCATTAAGGAATTTTATAAAATCTCTAGACCTCTGAATAATTTATTGCAAAAAGATATTCCGTTTGTCTTTGATGATGATTGTGTAGAAGCATTTGAAATACTTAAGAAAGCTTTGATCACTGCACCTATTGTTCAGCCACCTGATTGGAATTTACGCTTTGTAATTATGTGTGATGCTAGTGATTATGCTATAGGTGTTGTTCTAGGGCAGAGAGTTGATAAGAAATTAAATGTTATTCAATATGCTAGTAAGACTCTTGATACTGCCCAGAGAAATTATGCTACTACTAAAAAAGAATTCTTGGCAGTTGTATTTGCTTGTGATAAGTTCAGACCTTACATTGTTGATTGTAAAGTCACTATTCACACTGATCATGCTGCTATTAAATATCTTATGGAAAAGAAAGATGCTAAACCTAGACTTATTAGATGGGTTCTCTTGCTTCAAGAATTTGATTTGCATATTATTGATAGAAAGGGAGCTGAGAACCCCATTGCAGACAACTTGTCTAGGCTAGAGAATGTTCTTGACGACCCACTACCTATTGATGATAGCTTTCCTGATGAACAATTAGTGGTCATTAATGCTTCTCGTACTGCTCCTTGGTATGCTGATTATGCTAATTACATTGTTGCTAAATTTATACCACCTAGTTTCACATACCAACAAAAGAAAAAGTTCTTTTATGATTTAAGACATTACTTCTGGGATGACCCACACCTTTATAAAGAAGGAGTAGATGGTGTTATTAGACGTTGTGTACCTGAGCATGAACAGGAACAGATCCTACGCAAGTGTCACTCCGAACCATATGGAGGACACCAGGCTGGAGACAGAACTGCACACAAGGTATTGCAATCCGGTTTTTATTGGCCTACTCTCTTCAAAGATGCCCATAAATTTGTCTTGTCCTGTGATGAATGTTAAAAAATTGGTAATATTAGTAGACGTCAAGAAATGCCTATGAATTATTCTCTTGTTATTGAACCATTTGATGTTTGGGGCCTTGATTATATGGGGCCTTTTCCTACCTCTAATGGATATACACATATTTTAGTTGCTGTTGATTACGTTACTAAGTGGATAGAAGCTATTCCAACTAGTAGTGCTGATCATAACACCTCTATTAAGATGCTTAAAGAAGTTATTTTTCCGAGGTTTGGAGTCCCTAGATATCTCATGACTGATGGTGGTTCACATTTTATTCATGGTGCTTTCCGTAAAATGCTTGCTAAGTATGATGTTAATCATAGAATTGCATCTCCTTATCACCCACAGTCCAGTGGTAAAGTAGAATTGAGCAATAGAGAGCTCAAATTAATTTTGCAAAAGACTGTTAATAGATCTAGAAAGAATTGGTCCAAGAAACTTGATGATGCATTATGGGCCTATAGAGCTGCATATAAAAATCCTATGGGTATGTCTCCGTATAAGATGGTTTATGGAAAAGCGTGTCACTTACCTCTTGAACTTGAACATAAGGCATATTGGGCCATTAAAGAGCTCAACTATGATTTCAAACTTGCCGGTGACAAGAGGTTATTTGACATTAGCTCACTTGATGAATGGAGTACCCAAGCATATGAGAATGCCAAGCTGTTTAAAGAAAAAGTGAAAAGATGGCATGACAAAAGGATACAAAAGCGTGAGTTTAACGTAGGTGATTATGTGTTGCTATTCAATTCTCGTTTAAGATTTTTTGCAGGAAAACTTCTCTCTAAATGGGAGGGTCCTTACGTTATCGAGGAAGTCTATCGTACCGGTGCCATAAAAATCAACAACTTCGAAGGCACAAGTTCGAGGGTGGTGAACGGTCAGAGAATCAAACAATATATCTCAGGTAATCCAATCAATGTTGAAACTAATATTATTGAGACCGTAACCCCGGAGGAATACATAAGGGACATGTCGGTGTCAAAACCGGCGGATCTCGGGTAGGGGGTCCCGAACTGTGCGTCTAGGCGGATGGTAACAGGAGACAAGGGACACGATGTTTTACCCAGGTTCAGGCCCTCTTGATGGAGGTAAAACCCTACGTCCTGCTTGATTAATATTGATGATGTGTGTTACAAGAGTAGATCTACCACGAGATCAAGGAGGCTAAACCCTAGAAGCTAGCCTATGGTATGATTGTTGTTCGTCCTACGGACTAAAGCCATCCGGTTTATATAGACACCGGAGAGGGCTAGGGTTACACAGAGTCGGTTACAATGTTAGGAGATCTACATATCCATATCGCCAAGCTTGCCTTCCACGCCAAGGAAAGTCCCATCCGGACACGGGACGAAGCCTTCAATCTTGTATATTCATAGTCTTGGAGTCCGGCCGATGATGATAGTTCGGCTATCCGGACACCCCCTAGTCCAGGACTCCCTCAGTAGCCCCTGAACCAGGCTTCAATGACGACGAGTCCGGCGCGCATATTGTCTTCGGCATTGCAAGGCGGGTTCCTCCTCCGAATAATTTATGGAAGATTGTGAACACCAGGATAGTGTCCGGCTCTGCAAAATAAATTCCACGCACCACCATAGAGAGAATAATATTTACACAAGTTCAATCTGCTGACGTATTCGGTGGCGTGACGTCACACTACTACCAAGCCTTTACTTGAATCGCTTTTATTGTACCACCTCAGCGTGTTTAGCGAAGCGGTTTCCTTGGCACGTCTTGTCGAAGCAGAGATCGTGTTTCCCTTTATTCCGGGATTCCCATCAATACGGACGTGGGTAACCCAACCGCGCCATTGATTGCGGCGCTTGGGAGATAAGCGAGTTTTATCAGGCCGGTGGGGACACATGTTTTTGTCCGCCCATATAAGGGGATAAAGATCTAACCCTTTTACCTGCACCTTCTTCCTCCTTGGCTTATCCATCTCCGTGAACTCGTGCTCCAGCGCCCAAGTCCGCACATCTCACCTCAACCTCCTCCAACTATGTCTGGAGCAGGAGGCAAGTGGATGGCCTCCTCTGTCACGGAGGGGCACATCCAGAAGCTGCGCAGCGCCGGATATTTGTCCAGCAACATCGCGCATCGGCTCCCCGACGAGGGAGAGCTCATCCCCACCCCCAGGCCCCATGAGAGGGTAGTATTTCTTCCCCATTTCCTCCGCGGACTGGGCTTCCCACTCCATCCCTTTGTCCGGGGGCTCATGTTCTACTACGGCCTGGATTTCCATGATCTGGCCCCGAATTTCATCCTCAACATCTCGGCGTTTATCGTCGTGTGTGAGGCCTTCCTCTGCATCCAGCCCCACTTCGGCTTGTGGCTCAAGACCTTCAGTGTCAAGCCGAAGGTTGTGAAGCGAAGCCAAGCGGAGTGCGGAGGCGCCATGGTGGGCAGGATGTCCAACGTTACTTGGCTTGAGGGCACTTTCGTGGAAACCATTAAGGGGTGGCAATCGGGGTGGTTCTACATCACCGAGCCGCGTGACCCTGAATGGGCAGCGGCCCCCGAATTCAGATCTGGCATCCCCACATGGCTCACCTCCTGGAAAGAGAGCGGCAGGACATGGGGTGATTCGGAGGAGCTGACCGGACTCCAAGCCTGCATCCAAAAGCTAGTGGACAAGAAGCTCAAGCTTGTCAACGTAGTCCGGGTCATGCTCATCTGCCGGATTCTCCCGTGCCAACGACGGGGCTTCAACATGTGGGAGTTCGATCTGGTGCAGCACCAGACTTTGAGCGGGCTCTTCGACACTACGTACGAAGATGTCTGGAAGGTGCTGTTCAAGGGCGCCGAGGCTCCCGCATCCGCTACCGAAGATCGCGGATTCAGCTCGCAGCGTCCGGCTGACGAGGTAAGTGATTTTGTCCTTTACGGGACGCTTGTTTTCCATAGTTTGACTCTATGCGGGATCTAAACTCCCTCTCCTTTGACAGGACTGGCTGGCGAAGGCCGAGCAGACTATCTGTCCGGCCCCATTGCCAGAGGACCCAGCGGACTCCCGCTCAATGGGGCTGCTGGCTCCGGCACCCCACGTGGTGCCGGAGAAGAAGGCCAAGAAGAAGGCCACGGGGACTCGGAAGAGTTCCCGTTTTCAGGTGTTATCGGATGATGACTCCGAGGCCGACTCCTCTCACAAAGGCGAGGAGGAGAAGAATAAAGCCTCTCCCCCAGCGGGGGGAGGGAAGAAAAGGAAGGCCTCCCCAACAAGAGAGGCCGAAGGGTCCAACAAGGGAAAAACTCTTTCCCCGGACTGCTCCGCCAATGCCAGTGACAACGACGAGGACTGGCCCCCAAGGGCCAAGCCCCTGGCGAGATCATAAGTATCCGGACTCCCGAATAACTTCATGGGTTTTCTTTCGCCGCATAATGTCTTTCTAATGCCGCATACAACCCTGCAGTCCGCCCAAGGATGATCTTCCCGCTTCATCGAGCGGGTCCTTAGGTGCGTCGGATATGGATTCTCTTCCGACCGCCTCCACCCCCTGTGATGCGGACGATGTCGAGGTGGGATCCTGGGAAGGGACCCACCAGGAGGAGGAGGCCTCGTAGGTGTCGCAGAACAACCTCCCGGACTTTGCACCGGACTCGGCCCCGAAACCCATAGCGGTTCCGGAGTCCGGCGGGCAGCCCCTTCGTAAGAAGGGCAAGACCGTGACGTCGGCAGCCTCCGTCCAACCGGAGGCGCCGGATAGCTTGTTGGAGGCGCTCAATGGTGCCTCCATCGAAGAGGAACACCACACTGTTATGAGTGCGGTGATTCAGAAGGTTCAACTCGCCAAGAGCGGGCTGACCGAAGCCTGCAGCAGCCTTCTAACAGGCCTTGAGGTAAGAATTTTGATATATGTAAAATAGTACCGCATAGACAGTAGCCCCTGATGCTCGGTTCGGTGTTCGAAAAGAAAAGCCGGATTGAGGATCTAAAAAGATATACGCAGGAGTCATAAAAATATGTCAATGTGGGATTGCAGGCTGTGCTGCTGACCTCTGCCGCACTGACTGCGGAGGTCAATACTTTGAAGGAAAGCCTCGAGCGGTCCGAGAACAAGCTCGACCGTGCCAAGAAGCAGCTCGAGGACAAGGAAGGTGAGTAATACCTTATTAAAATTGTACCTTAAAGAAAATGATTTGGTTGCAAGAAAAATGACAAGGATAACGTGGATATAGCAGGGGCCATAAACGAGGTGGTGACCCTGAAGGAGGCGGTGTCCGCAGCCGAACGTAATGCGGCCGCAGAACGCACCGAGCGAGAGAAGCAGGAGGCGCGGGTGGCGGAGGTACAGCAAGAGCTCCAGGCTCTCATGGAAAAACATGAGAGTTTGGAGCGTGACTCGAGGACTCGAGAGTCCGAGCTTGCGACGGCTCTTGAGAGTGCCAAAGCCGCTAAGGCCGAAGCCTATAAGGCCCTCTAGGAAGTCGAGGCATTGAATAAAATAGCTGCGGGTAAGGCGTTTTTCATGCAAAGTAAGCATGTGAGTGTGAATTACATATCACTTACCCAAATTCGGAGCTCTCCAGGAGCATTCACAGATCTGCCCCGCAGCGTGTCCGATGCTGCCGCTTTCTACAGGGCCGAGGAGGGGAGCTCGACGGAGAAGGTCTTCTGGTCTCAGTATGCTGAGGCCGGACATCCGGTGCCCCTTAGCGACCAGCTGAAGCAGCTGTTCGAGCTCCACAAGGTGGCCGAACAGGCCATGAAGGGCCTCATAGTTCGGATGTGGCTTAAGGAGGCCATGCCTGGGAGCTACTTCGGCCTGGTGCGGCGGCTGGTGGATGCGTGCCCGTGGGTTGAAGTCATCAAGCACTCCGCCTATATTGAAGGTGCCCGTCGGGCCCTTGCCCGCGCAAAGGTGCACTGGGGCAAGATGGATGCCCAGAAGCTTGTGACGGACGTGCCACCACAGGGCGAGGAGCATCGCACGCCCGAGATGTATTATAAGAGTGTCCTGAAGGGTGCCCGCATTATTGCGGGTGAGTGCTCCAAAGATGTAATATTTGAGTAGACTTGCATTTTGTTATCCTGTGCACTGAAAACTTAGTTCATATGCTCTAAGCAATGCTTGTTAATTTAAAATATTACCTTCTGTGCGGCTGTTTATCAAATCTGAGAGATGGCAAGTCGTCGGCTTCAGCCCCCATGCCACGAGTGCTGGGGTGTTCGGGATAAACTTGAGCACTCTTGTTCCCATTTTTGGGTCCATCTAGGGAGGCGCTCAACACAACGAACAAGGCAACCGGACTTATAATGCTTGAACACTCTCACTTAGCCATAGAATTCTATAATTTTAAATTCTGGTGAAGCCCCTACTCTTCGGAAGGCCGAATTTGGGGCGCTATCCACGCCTGGGCTAGACAAAGCTGGCTCCTCGCTCTAAGCGGCATAAGTCTTTAGGGACTCGCAAAAAACCTCTCAAACAGCGACCGGCTCTCGCCTCATCATGACAGTCAGTTTTAGCTTTCTCCACTGAGGCGCTCGCCCAGCTCAACTGGGGCACAATCACAGTGGTTCTCCCAGTGCTACCTTAGCCGATACACGGAACGTAAGGTACCAAAACATGGGATCCGGGCAAACCCAACTATTGACCCAAGACATGATTCGGAGCCGATGCATATAATGCTATAAGTTCGGGGTGCCGCACTTGTGAAAGTGTTCGAACTTATCACGCCATGATGCGGGAAACATAAGCCCCTGGTGTATTTAGCCGTACCAAAATGTACGGATGCAACATGTCATAAATGAACATATGTATAAGAAAGAAATGCAATTATAAGCAAAAAGGTGCTGCATTACTTATTCAAGAAAAGACTGCTGTGAATGCAGAACGATACAAATGGTGCGATAAGCAAGGGATGGGACTATGAAACATGTCCCCCTCCAGGGGGTAGGCTGCGGAATGGTGTATAAAACAGATTTAATGCTCGTAATGGAGACCACCTGGATATTTGTTGTAGCCTTTTTCCTTCCCTGGCTGTTGCATCGTGAGTTCGGCAGGTCTGCTGCCGGACAGGGCCTCTGACGAACGGAGTCCTGTGGGTAAAAATAAAAAGAAAAAAAGAGAAAAAGAACGACACACTTGAGAGCCCCTGGTGTGGTTGAGCCGCATTCTGGGCCTATCGTGGTCGTGCCCCTCTCCCCATGCCCATGGTATCTCCAAAGCGTAATGGTGTACGTGAAGGACCTGTCTTGACGTTTTGCAGGGGCTGGGGTTGGGGCCGCACTGCTACGCGTGCTCGGAACGTGCCAGGTGGTCTTGTTGTAGGTTACTCCGGGCGCGTTTAGCCGTGTCCGGTCGCTTAACGGCCGGACTCGAGAATTGCCTTAAGAGGCTGCACTGTACTTCTGCCGCGAGAGCCGCTGTATGTTCCTCCGTTCGGAGAGAGCGTTCAGTATTTCCGTTGACCGTGATGACTCCTCGAGGGCCTGGCATCTTGAGCTTGAGGTATGCATAGTGCGGCACCGCGTTGAACTTTGCAAACGCGTTACGTCCGAGCAGAGCATGATAGCCGCTGCGGAACGGAACTATGTCGAAGATTAACTCCTCACTTCGGAAGTTATCCGGGGATCCGAAGACCACTTCCAGTGTAACTGAGCCTGTACAATTGGCTTCTACACCTGGTATGAGGCCTTTAAAGGTTGTCTTGGTTGGTTTAATCCTTGAGGGGTCTATGCCCATTTTGCACACTGTATCCTGATAAAGCAGGTTCAGGCTGCTGCCGCCGTCCATCAGGACTCTGGTGAGGTGAAATCCATCGATGATTGGGTCTAAAACCAATGCGGCGAATCCAACGTGGCGGATGCTGGTGGGGTGGTCCCTTCGGTCAAAAGTGATCGGGCAGGAGGACCATGGATTGAACTTCGGGGCAACTGGCTCCATCATGTATACATCCCTGAGTGCACGCTTCCGCTCCCTTTTGGGTATGTGTGTTGCGTATATCATGTTCACCGTCCGCACTTGTGGGGGGAAACCCTTCTGTCCTCTATTGTTCGGCGGTTGGGTCTCTTCCTCGTCATCGTTATGCAGCCCCTTGTCGTTGTTTTCGGCAATTAACTTGCCTGCCTGCTTGAATACCCAACAGTCCCTGTTGGTGTGGTTGGCTGGCTTTTCGGGGGTGTCGTGTATCTGGCACGAGCGGTCGAGTATTCGGTCCAAATTGGACGGAGCCGGAGTAGTTCTTTTGAATGGATTTTTCCGCTGACCGGCTTTAGAGCCTCTGAATCCGGCATTGACTGTCGTATCTTCACTATTATCGCCGTTAATGCAGTGTTTGTTTTTGTTGCGACGCGACCTGCCATTACGGTCCTTGATATCCGGACTGCCAGAATTTTTGCTGAGGTTGTTGCTGCGTGCTAGCCAGCTGTCCTCACCCGCGCAGAAGCGGGTCATGAGTGATGTGAGGGCTGCCATGGATTTCGGCTTTTCCTGTCCCAGGTGCCGGGCAAGCCACTCGTCGCGGATGTTATGCTTGAAGGCCGCGAGGGCCTCCGCATCCGGACAATCGACGATTTGGTTTTTCTTGGTTAAGAACCGTGTCCAGAATTGTCTGGCCGATTCGTCTGGCTGCTGAATTATGTGGCTTAGGTCATCAACGTCTGGTGGTCGCACATACGTGCCTTGGAAGTTATCGAGGAATGCGGCTTCCAGGTCTTCCCAACTCCCGATTGACTCTGCTGGCAAGCTGTTAAGCCAATGCCGGGCTGGTCCTTTAAGTTTGAGTGGGAGATATTTGATGGCGTGAAGATCGTCACCGCGGGCCATGTGGATGTGGAGGAGATAGTCTTCGATCCAAACCGCGGGGTCTGTTGTGCCATCGTAAGATTCAATATTCACGGGTTTAAACCCTTCAGGGATTTGATGATCCATTACTTCATCTGTGAAGCATAGTGGGTGTGCGGCGCCTCTGTACTGGGCGATATCACGACGGAGCTCAAAAGAGTTTTGTCTATTTTGTTCGGCCCGGCCGGACTTACTGTGTCCGGCGCGACGGTTGTCATCGCGTATCATGGGGCGCCCACGCGATCCATAGATCGATCTTGATTGTCTTGCCTTATCCTCCAATATATCTCGCAAGTTCAGAGCGTTCCCCTGTGGCCTTGTGCTTTTCGAGCGATGCCAGGGTACGGTTCTAGTGAAGGGCCTAGAGGCCTCTCTGTCGCGACCACGGGGTGGTCGGTCAGCCGTATTGTCTGCTGGTGATGCAGGTTCATACGCCTCCTCCTCTAATCGAGGGAGCAGCTTGCGTTTAGGGTAGATTTTGGAGGGGCGTTCAAGCTCATGCTCTTTGGCCGCGAGGACTTCAGTCCATCTGTCGGCTAGCAGATCTTGATCAGCTCTAAGCTGTTGCTGCTTTTTCTTGAGGCTCTTTGCCGTGGCCATAAGCCTGCGTTTGAAACGCTCTTGTTCGACGGGATCCTCAGGCACGACGAATTCATCGTCGTCGAGGCTTGCCTCGTCTTCGGAGGGAGGCATATAATCCTCTACCTCTTCTTCTGCCGCTCTCTCATGAGGGATGGCGTCTCCGTCCTCCTGTGCTGAATCTTGCTGGAGTGGGTTGTCTTCGGCACTGTCTGGGGTGTTATTATCTCCAGTGCCGGAATCTTCATTCTTGCTGTGGCGGGATTTAGAGCGGCGCCGCTGACGCCGGCGCTTGGGCTGTTTCTTGGAGGGGTCATCCTCCGCTGTTCCTTCGCCATTACCATCCTTTGGGATATCCACCATGTATATGTCATATGATGAGGTGGCTTTCCAGTGCCCGGTAGGCGCTGGTTCTTGGTCATCTCCGGCATCATCGTCCATATCGTCGATGTCTTCAGAGTCGTAGTCTAGCATATTGGTTAGATCGTCGACAGTGGCTACTAACTGGGTGGTGGGTGGGCTTTGAATTTCTTCGTCGTCCGAATCCCAACCATCCTGACCGTAGTCCGGCCAGGGCTCTCCTGATAACGAGAGATACTTTAGCGAACTCAAGATGTCGCCGAAAGGTGAGTGTTGAAAGATGTCCGCAGCGGTGAACTCCATGATTGGCGCCCAATCGGATTCGATCGGAGGGGGTGCGGGAGGTTCTGAGTCCGGCGAGGAGTCCGGCACCTCGGAGTCACGAGCTTCATGAGGGACAAGGTCAGTGTTCGGCTCTATCTCCGTAGAGGTTGCATCCCCCGAGGCGGTGTCTAGCCACCCGTCCTCGATCTGCGCAGTCGGCTCCGAATTGAAGATTGGAGCAGACTCGAGTGCGGCCTCCAGGGTACTGTCCGGCTGCAGAGCTAAATCATGCCTGTCGTGACAGTGCGGCGCGCTTGGCTGTGGCTCGAATCCATCGAAGATCAAGTCCCTGCGGATGTCAGCCGTGAAGTTCAAACTTCCAAATCTGACCTGACGGCCAGGGGCGTAGCTTTCGATCTGCTCCAGATGGCCAAGCGAATTGGCCCGCAGTGCAAAGCCGCCGAACACGAAGATCTGTCCGGGGAGGAAGGTCTCACCCTGGACTGCGTCGTTGATGATGATCGAAGAAGCCATCGAGCCTATCGGTGACGACACAGAGGAACTCTCAATGAAAGCACCAATGTCGGTGTCAAAATCGGCGGATCTCGGGTAGGGGGTCCCGAACTGTGCGTCTAGGCGGATGGTAACAGGAGACAAGGGACACGATGTTTTACCCAGGTTCGGGCCCTCTTGATGGACGTAAAACCCTACGTCCTGCTTGATTAATATTGATGATGTGTGTTACAAGAGTAGATCTACCACAAGATCAAGGAGGCTAAACCCTAGAAGCTAGCCTATGGTATGATTGTTGTTCGTCCTATGGACTAAAGCCATCCGGTTTATATAGACACCGGAGAGGGCTAGGGTTACACAGAGTCGGTTACAATGGTAGGAGATCTACATATCCGTATCGCCAAGCTTGCCTTCCATGCCAAGGAAAGTCCATCCGGACACGGGACGAAGTCTTCAATCTTGTATCTTCATAGTCTTGGAGTCTGGCCGATGATGATAGTTTGGCTATCCGGACACCCCCTAGTCCAGGACTCCCTCAGGACACTTTCCAGAACGTTTCAGACTCCAAAAAGGAATAGGTATATGGTGCGGTAAGTAAACGGACTCCAAAACAATTCTAATGACAATTTCTCTCAGTTTTGGAATATTTAAGAATTTTGAAAAGAAAGAAGTAATCCTGGAAGGACACGAGGCCTCCACGAGGGTGGAGGGCGCGCCCACTCTTACTGGGCATGCCCCCCTATCTCGTGGGCACCTCGTGTGCCTCCCGAACCCCGTTTTCTTGCACCTTACATATTTTGGTCGGTAAAAATTCACTATATAATTTGCCGAAAGTTTTGACCAGCGTATCACGCAATTATCCTCTGTTTTCGTTTCGAGCTGTTTTTTGACAGATCTAGAGCACTATGACGTCTCCAAGAACTCCCAAGGACAAGTTTTTCAAGAGGGTTATCAACCCCTATCTTGCAGAGGTGTTGCAACACCCTCAAACCATTGAGATGCATGAGGGGGTGCTGCACATCCGCGACGTGGAGGGACCCAGGCGTACCGGAAGTGTGGAGACAGAGCTTGAAGCTATGGAACAACAAGTTTTCAAGTGCCAAGAGATGGTGGAGCGTGGACTCAACGCCAACCAGATGATGATCACGGAGTTCACCAACAACCACAAGCTGGATGCCAAGGACATTGGGGAGACCATCTTCAAGCTTCATGAGAAAATCGAGCATCTCCAAGCCCAGATCTATGACCTGCAAAACCAAAACTGTGAGTATGAATATAGATTCAAGAGGATGAGTTTGGCTGCAGATTTGAGCATCCCGGAGACTCGATCATCCTTCTATGATGGTGAGCCTATGCCTTGGAAGATGGATGACAAGCCTACATCATCAACAACTCCTTCAACACCAACTCTGAAGAAGGAGACATAATAACATGGGTATGGTTACTCCCCTTGGCAACTGCCAAGCTTGGGGGAGGTGCCCAGGTATCGTATCGCCATCACACTCCTATTTTTACCATTTTATTTAGTTTGAACCTTTTGGTAATATCTAGATCTAGTAGAATAAAGTTTTGGTATGAATTAGTTTTGAGTTTTGCTTTGTGATCCTTCTATGTAATCGAGTCTGTGAGCTATCTATAATAAAGATTAGTGTTGAGTCAAGGGCTTTGCTATCTTGCCATGATCTTAAGAAAATAAAAAGAATAAAAGAGTTTATATTGATCTTATGGATAGTAATGACTTCACATATAGGAGGTATGACTCTTAAAAGTTGTTGAGAGTTGACATACATAGTTTTGGTCATCGTTGCAATTAATAGGAAGTAATAAGGAAAGAGAGGATTTCACATATAAATATACTATCTGGACATCCTTTATAATTGTGAGCACTCATTAAAGTATGACATGCTAAAGAGTTGATGTTGGACAAGGAAGACGACGTAATGGTTTATGTTTTCTCACATCTCAGTTAAAGTATATTGTCATGGATCGTCCAACATGTTGAGCTTGCCTTTCCCCCTCATGCTAGCCAAATTCCTTGCACCAAGTAGAGATACTACTTGTGCTTCCAAATATCCTCAAACCCAATTTTGCCATGAGAGTTCACCATATCTACCTATGGATTGAGTAAGATCCTTCAAGTAAGTAGTCATCGGTGCAAGCAATAAAAATTTCTCTCTAAATATGCATGACTTATTAGTGCAGAGAAAATAAGCTTTATACGATTTTGTTATGGAAGCAATAAAAGCGACGGACTGCATAATAAAGGTCCATATACAAGTGGCAATATGAAGTGACATTCTTTTGCATTAAGATTTTGTGCATCCAACCATTAAAGCGCATGACAACCTCTGCTTCCCTCTGCGAAGGGCCTATCTTTTACTTTATGTCTTTTACTTTATGCAAGAGTCAAGGTGATCTCCACCTTTCCATTTTTCATTTTATCCTTTGGCAAGCACCTCGTGTTGGAAAGATCCTGATACATATATCCAACTTGATGTTCGTTAGCATGGACTATTATTGTTGACATTACCCAAAGGTGAATACGTTCGGAGGCAACACTATAAGCCCCTATCTCTCTTAGTGTCTGATTAAAACTCTATTACCATAAGTATTGCGTGAGTGTTAGGAATTGTAGAAGACTATATGATAGTTGAGTATGTGGACTTGCTGAAAAGCTCTATTCTTGACTCTTTCTAGTGTTATGATAAATTGCAATTCCTTCAATGACTGAGATTATAGTTTGTTAGTTTTCAATGAAGTTTGTGGACCATACTTGACATTGTGAATAGATTGTTACTTGAGAGTAAGAAATCATCTGACAAAATCTATATATGTTGCTGTTATAAGAATGATCATGATGCCCTCATGTCCGTATTTTATTTTTATCAACACCTCTATCTCTAAACATGTGGACATATTTTTCGATTTCGGCTTCCGCTTGAGGACAAGCGAGGTCTAAGCTTGGGGGAGTTAATACATCCATTTTGCAGCATGCTTTTATATCGATATTTATTGCATTATGGGCTGTTATTACACATTATGTCACAACACTTATGGCTATTCTCTCTTATTTTACAAGGTTTATCATGAAGAGGGAGGACGCCGACAACTAGGATTCTAGCTGGAAAAGGAGCAAATATTGGAAACCTATTCTGCACAGCTCCAAAAGACCTGCAACTCCACGAAAGTCATTTTTGGATTTAATAAGAGTTATTGAGAAAAGAAAGTACTGTAGGGGGGCCACACCCAGGCCAGAAGGGTGGGGGGTGCCCCGCCCCCCTACTGGGCGCGGCCCCCTGTCTCCTGGGCCCCCTGGTGGCCCTCCGGTGCCCATCTTCTGCTATATGAGGTCTTTTACCCTGGAAAAAATCATAACCAAGAGGGCAAGACTCGTGCCACCGACGACGCATTCCTCTGGGTGTTTGGCGGTACCGGCGGGGACCGGTGAGCGTCCGCCCACCGAATCTAAGGAGCACGAGGAAAAAAACTCGTTCGGACTGCAACAGCGATCTCCCGGACGTTATTCTAGGTGAGATCATCTCTCGTCTCCCCATCAAGGATAGCAACTGTACTCGCATCCTCGCTCGTCGGTGGCGTCCTTTATGGCCCACCGCTCCTCTGAATCTCGACTGGCGTGAGATCCCTGCCGCTCGTCTTTTTAAGCCTCTCGAAACAGTTCATATCTAGAAAATCTCTGTGGCGCCTCCTACCTGGGAGCTCGCCCGCGAAAGGCACTTCGGAACTCGGTGCCCTCGCAAATCTGGCACTGACGATACGACCATTTCGGAAGCCATCCTCTCCGCCCATGGGGGCGTAGTTCACCATCTATGCATACCGGCGTGCTACCTCCAGTCCAGACCCTCCGCCGTTGATGCCTGGCTGAAATCATCCAAACTAAACAATCTCCAGGTGCTCGAGTTCTATTACACGTTCCCAGATTTCGTGAGAGAGTGTGTCGTACGACCACTCACACAGCCATCATCCGCGCCTTTTGCACCGGCGTCGTTCTCTCGGTTTGCATCCTCCCTACACACCACCACCTTTGCTCTTTGCCAAATACCAGACAGTTATGTTCAGGCTCTTAAACTACCACTGCTCAAGAGACTTTCACTTGTGGACGTTGGTATATCAGACATCTCGCTTGAAAGCATCATCCACTCTAGTTGCCCCGCACTCCGGTGCCTACTGCTTACTTGGAATATGGAAAGCTGTGGCAAACGAATAAACTCACGTAACCTTGTAAGCATTGGAATTCGCTGTGGACATGGCGAACTTGTTATAGAGGATGCCCCGTCACTTCACCGGTTGCTTAACGATATTCTCAGCAGCAACTTGCAGATAATTGTCATGTCTGCACCTAAACTGGAGACTGTGGGCAAATTCCATGATTTTTTCTCTGAATCCAAGGTCACGCGTAACCCTACAGTTATCCAAGTACCTAGTGTTCAGCTGCATTTGTCTGAGTAAACAAATTTCATGTAATAGAACCTTTTGTTCAATTTTTAAAATCATTGTGCGTGCACCATACAGGGTTTGCCGGCAGTCAGCCTGTCAACGGTGCTTCAAACGGTCAAGACTTTGCTCGTCAAGGTGTGTTTTGAAGTGGACGCCACCGTTTCCCTGATGCAATGCTTTTGAAGCCTTGAGAACTTGTTTATCGAGGTGATGATTCTCACACACATTGAAAGCCCATAACATGCATAATGTACTACTTCTACTGTATGTCTTAAAAAGCTTGTCTTACATTCGTCTGTATATTGATACACCCGTGGGTAGACATGTTTTAGTATTACATACAGCCGTATCTACAAAAAATCCAATAAATACTTTACACTGGATGCTCTTTCGACAGAATCTCTATTTTTAGAGCTTAAGTATTTTCGTTCTTCATGTACATCTAGGGAGGATTCTGTTGCGGAGAAACAAATATATGGCGTCGTAAGCACCAACCATTTGTCAAACGAGATGACTTTCGTTTGAAGACAGTAATGCTGGATGACTATGAACCCTGCCTGGTAAATATTGAATTTGTGAGATTCTTTGTTCTGAGTGCAAGCAAGCTTGAGACCATGAGGCTTAACTATCGTTTCGACCAAGAGCTCACGGAAGAATTTTATGAAAAGCATCAAAAGGATCTTATGTGGCACAAAAAGGCTTCTGAATGTGCTCGCCTTATATTACCAGGAGCATGCAAGCACCGGTTCTTTTATTTAAAACTCACACGTGTTGAATACCTGGATCTGACGGACCCATTCAGCTGTGACTGCTGAACACAAAGCTGGAGTAATTTGTTCAAGCTTGCAGGGTTACATGTTGTTGCGCCCTTTTGAACGTGCGTTTTGTCTAAACATGAACAAATAACCCTTGTAATATTTTGTATCGTCTGTAAGCTTGCCATAACAATCCTTGACCAGAAAGTGTTGTGATTGTGCAAATGAAAGTGTTGTGACTGTGCAAACGTCCGTGCCTTCAAGCACATTGAATGTTTCAGTGGAAAGATTCGGAGTATTTTACCGGCACGACACTGACTCTTCGTTAGTACAGTACCATGTTCCCACTGATAATGAACTCGTCAGTGGGAACCTTTCCAATACCGAAGCAAGTCCGTGATTCGTAGGCCAATAAAACCGTGTGTCTCGTGACATGACGGCTTTTCTTCGTCTTGGGGTCAGACTTTGTCTAGAAACTTCACAATTGTGCTTTTCTAACTGAGTACCAAGAAGGTTGGTACATGTACATGTAGAAGCCTTACTTCGGTGCCTTCTGCGCACACTTTTGTGGACCCAGAGAGGGTTTATGCTATGCCAGGCCTGGAGAAACGCCATGCCCGTGCATGTAGTGGCTCCCCAATAGTGCCTCCGGCGCCCGCCTGCATCTACGTGCCTCACGTGACATAAGCCGTGACTGTTAAGTTCCCGTGGAACTAGACGCCCGCGGGTCTAGAGAGCTTGCAACAGTGTCTCTCCAGCAGAGCATTCTCATCACACTTTTGTGCATCCATTGGGTTGACACTCGTGCCTAAGAGGCTTCATTACCATGCCTCCGGTGTTTCAATACACGTGCCTCACATGACACCAGCCGTGACCCTTGTGGTTGCAGAGAATACACGCCCGTGCCTCCATAGCTGAGTATTCGGATCCATGCCTCTGCCACCGTCATTTTGTGCATTTAGAGGGTTGACAATCGTACGTCCCTGTAGAGGCTAGACTTCGGTGCCTCCGGAGCCTGCACCCTTGTGCCTCACGTGCCACAAGCCGTGGCTTTTACTTTCCCCTGGAGACACACGACACATGGATCCAGAGACTCCACAATCGTGTCTTTTCAATTGAGAGTTTGCTGTCATGCCTCTGCCACCACACTTTTGTGCATCCAGGGAGTTGATACCTAAGTCTGTAGAGGCTTCAATGGGGTCCGTGCCTGCACAGACTGCAATTAGGTGCCTCTAGCGCCTGCACAGACTACAATTAGGTGCCTCTAGCGCCTGCACACACGTGCCTCACATGACACTTGCCACCGTGTCCTGGCTCTTTAACTGAGTATGCCAACCCAGAGAAGGTTACTGACTTCGGCGCCTTCTGCACACACTTTTCTGCACCCAGAGAGGGTTTATGCTGAGCCAGGCCTGGAGAAACGCAACGCCCGTGCGTGTAGTGGCTCCCCAACAGTGCCTCCGGCGCCTGCATCTACGTGCTTCACGTCACATAAGCCGTGACTATTAGGTGCCCGTGGAACGAGACGCCTGCTGGTCCAGAGAGCTCACAACGGTGTCTCTCGAGCTGAACATTCTCACCACAGTTTTGTATAACCATTTCGGTTGACACTCGTGCCTAAGAGGCTTCATATCGGTGCCTCCGGTGTTTCAATACACGTGCCTCACATGACACTTGCCGTGACCGTTGTGGTTGCAGAGAATACACACCCGTGCCTCCATAGCTGAGTATTCAGATCCATGCCTCTGCCACCATAATTTTATGCATCCACATGGTTGACAATCGTACGTGCCTATAGAGGATAAACTTCCGTGCCCCTGGAGTCTGCACCCTTGTGCCTCACGTGCCACGAGCCGTGGCTTTTATGTTCCCCTGGAGACACATGGCACGTGGATCCAGAGACTCCACAACCGTGTCTTTTCAACTGAGAGTTCGCAGCCATGCCTCTGCCACCACACTTTTGTGCATCCAGGGAGTTGATACCTATGTTTGTAGAGGCTTCAATGGGGTCGGTGCCTCCACAGACTGCAATTAGGTGCCTCCAGCGCCTGCACGCACGTGCCTCACATGACACTTGCCACCGTGTCGTGGCTCCACACCACCGTGTCTCTACAGACCGCACAACCGTGCGTCCTTAACTGAGTATGCCGAACCTTGCCTCTCCCACCAAACTTCTCTTGTATCTGGACAGTTGATAGCCATACCTCGCCAAGACGCACGTCTGTCGAAGCTGTGACTATTCCACCATGTCTGTCAAAATCTTCCAGATTAGGTACGTATATATATTGTCATCTTTGTTAATTGTAAAACCCTAACCCTCTTCCCAGATCCAACACACAGAGAGCTGCAACAAAGGCCGCACGAGCTCTGCAATGGAGATGAAGAAGCGTGCCTCTAGCGACAAGAAGACGAGGTTCGCAACTGTACCTGTGCCCTCTAAGCTCGTTAAGAGGAGCGACCGTGGCCCGCCCACTGGATCCGAAAACCATGTTGAGTCTGGTCCAGACCGCATCAGCGATCTCCCATCCGCCATCCTTGGCGAGATCATCTCTCGTCTGCCCATAAAGGAAGGCATGTGCGCACAAGTACTCGCATCTCGGTGGCGCCGCATATGGCGCACCGCATCACTCGATATCGACTTCCGTGTGATCCTTCATACTCGTTCTATGAGATCTCTGGAAAAAATATGTTGCCAAATCATCCGCGTTCTCCCGGGCAAGCAAATCGTCCAGGAAAAATACGTCAGAACTCAATGCCGACATCTTAGTTGCAACTGTCGTGGAGAATCTGTCGCCGATGGCTTCAGTCTTCCTGTATCTGTCCTCTCCATTCACGAGGTCCCGGTTCGCCGCCTCTGCATCCCGACAAGCTACCTCCAGTGCCAACCTTGTGGCGTCGATGAGTTGTTCCTATCTCAGAATCTGGACCAACTCCAGGTTTTAGAGTTCTATCATATATTCACAAATTTCTTCTACACAGGGCCATCAACACGCAGAATCCCTTCTTCTATGCCGTCGCCACCAGCATCCATCTCTAGATTTCTCTCGTCTCACCACACCGTCACCTTCGCCATGTGCAAACTAGAAGACAATCTAGTAGAAATGCTTTGCCTCCCACTCCTCAGGAGACTTTCGCTGGTGGAGGTTTATATATCGGATGTCTCCTTGCGGAAGTTCATCCACCACGGTTGCCCTGCCCTGCAGTGCCTGCTGCTTGTTTGCAACAAGAAATTCTGCTGTCCACGAATAAACTCAGCTAGGGTTATAAGCATTTGCATTCATTCCGATGGAGGAAAACTGATCATTGAGGATGCGCCTTGCCTCCGGATACTGCTACATGATTCTGTAGATGCACACCTACAAATAACAGTTGTGTCCGCGCCTGTGTTGGACACACTGGGGAAAATTTCTGAATTTCCCAACGAAACAAATATTGTCATTGGGTCTACAGTTATTCAGGTACTGCCTCTGCATGTTATTTTGACCTGCGTTATTCAAAAGCACTTGAGGTTCACATCCATGAGCTAATAATATCTCGTTATGTGCTCAATGAAGGGTCTCTGCATAAGTAGCCTACACGCGGTGCTGGATTCTTTCAAGACCTTGTTTATCTCACAGACATGCTTTAACCTGGATGAGATTGTTGACTTGCTGTGATGCTTTCAATGCTTGCAAAACTTGTTTATCGAGGTGATGGTTTCACATGCGTTGAAAGCCCACGCACAATATACATAATATACTGGCACTAACTGCTCAGTTTGCTCTTTATGTGTGTTTAGCAGGGAGGATGGGATCAAAGAGGTATAACAAATGAATGTCACCAAAAGCAGTTGGTGTTTATCAATAATCCCGACATTTGTTTGAGGGCATTAACGCTGGAAGACTATGAAGTCACAGATGCAAACACTGCATTTGTGACATTCTTTATTCTCAATGCTAGGATGCTACTTACAATCAGGCTTAAGTTTGGCCTGCACAGAGATTTCACTCGTGAATTTTACAAACGGCAAGAAGAGGCACTTCAGATGGACAACAGGGCTTCTAATTGGGCCAAGCTTAAATTAACAACAACTTGCAAGCATATGCACATGGATTTAAAAAACACAGGTGTTGAATATCTGGATTTTCCAGATCCATTCAACTGTGGATGCTGAAAATAGGTCTGGAGAGATGTACTTGCTATATTGAATGAGTGCATTGTGTAAACATGGTCAAACAATTTTCACTCATTTTGCATTGTACTGTCTGTAAGCTTTTTTTTGTTGAGGCAGTAAACTCATGTTTTTAAAATTAGGAATATAAACGTTTATGCTGTTTGTTTTCAATATTGATCATATGTTTCTGGACCCAATGATAAAAGAAATCAGCTCGCACATATGCTCAAAAATCAAACTAGTATCCTCTTGTTTATCTTAGTTATTTGCCATGAAATTTTGTCTTTTAAAAGCAACATGTGTCGACTGCAAACCTGCAACTGCTGCAACCGCGCCTCTCCGAAGGACGTTCGTGCACCCCACAGGAAACGAACGGGCATCGAGAGGTTGTGAAAATCATACGTCCGTGTGAACGCGTCACTAAAAACATTTGGAATGCTATGATAATGACTTAAGGTCAGCAATGAACCTCCAATCACTTTTTAGATGTTGGGTTTCCATTATCATTATCATATTGAACAAAACTCATGCATCCGAAGAATTCGTCAAAGCAAAAGATTGCATGCCCCTTTTAATTGCAGGCACCGTGTCCCTCTGAGAGGCCGTGTCAGAAATGAACAATTCAGAAAACACTAGCACGGTCTTGGGTCATTTAAACACTAGCACGAATAGTTTTTCAAGATAATAAAATTTTCCTGGTGTTGAGAATTTCATATAACCGTTGTTTTGCAACGTATTCCAGGGGAAACCATGTGCTCTGATATATGTACCAACTTCGGCTGCTCTAGATTGGAGTCAGGCGTTCTTCACAGCGCGATAACAGTGCATCTTCCTCGATGCTTCAAGACATGCCTGGTAAGCAGAAATGTTTGCCACCCCATGCTGCCCATCACTTACTACCAACTAGTGTATCTTTCTAATCGAGGAAATAAAAATTTCTAGCATATTGTTGGAATGGAATGCCTACATTTAAGCATTTAATGATATGTTTTCAATTTTTGATGTACCTTGTTTTATCAAACAGCAACATGTTAAAAACAATTGGTACATATATGATAAGCGCTATCTGTCTTGGTTATACATGTCGGTATTCAAGGATTCCTTCTTGCCGGTTTGAAGATTTTTTTCTTGCGCAGTATGTGCCGTGCTATTGCAGGTAGCAAGTCACTTCTTCAATCTATCAGTGGAAAGAGCAAGCATTTCAAGAAGAAGGAAAACAAAGGAATCCAGTACTGATCACCAATGAGGATCTGTCATATGAGAGCCGCATCACCGATGAACCTAACCGGTCAAAAATTCATGGACCTGGCTGGGAAAAGTTAATTAGTGACTACGATCTTTGTTATCGAGATCTAATCATCATAAACCTGGATACTAGGAGTCTGTCCATTGAGATAGATCTGAGACTCAGTGATTCTCGAGGAGGTCACAGGCCCCTTCCCAAACCATCACTAGGTAAGTGCACCAACTTCCATACTGTTTTATCAATTACATTTATCAGCATACTTTGGTGCTCCTACCCCTGTCCACTAAATGAATGTCATACTTACAGTCAAAGTTATTTCGAAAATGTTTTATGCAACTCTGTTGATTATCATCCCAACTTGATCACATGCATTGAACTTAACCATTCCTTTTAAATTTAAATATCGAGTTCATCTGTTTAAACAAATTTGTTTGAAAATGAGTTATTTTTTCCCATGCAGCTCTTGATTTTCTAAATGACTCGGAGAGGGAGTACATTGGGAAAATAGTGTTTGGTCGAGGCGTAAACCTCTCATACAGACAATTTGGATAGATGATATACTATGTGTTTGAGTCTGACGACTTCCCCACAATACCCTTTGTGCAGCGTCTAAACGTCACTAATGTCATAAATGGCCGCCTAGTTAGTCATTGAATATTTGTTTTGATCCACTGCCATGGTTTTGTTTGCTATTTTCAATGTTTTATGTCCTTGTACATTGATTTTATCAAGTAATATCGGTACAATCTGTAGAGAATCCCGTCTGTCATTGTGAGGCTTCTAAAGATGAACCTGGGATATCTACCTCAAAACGGTGGAATCATCCTAATAGAGATGTATGATGCAATAGACATTAGCACAACGTACTCCATACGAACCGATGGCATAATGGAGGTGACAGGTTTTTCAGATTTTGCCCGGGAAGCTCAGCTGAGGGTTGGTTCAATTGTCCTTGTCACAATTGAAAACCGGTGGCCAACACTGGGAAACATGAAATTGCTGCGGATGATAATCAACGACCTTTCCTGATAGAGCGTTGCCGGCGGCTATACTTCCTAGTTCAGTAATTTATGTCTGTTTTTTGAACAGGTTGTACACACCAGTTTTGTTATTTAGTTATGTCATGGTATGTAACTGAGCATATAATTATGTCCAAGAGGACGGCGGTGAAAATTTCATGTCAAAAAGGTGAAACACTTACGTGGGTTACTTTATTTATCTCTGATAATAATAAAAGGATTCGCTGACTAATAATGGAGAATGAATGGCTGTGGTGAAGTATCTTTCAGAATAGTTTAGTGACGTTGCTAGCTCCCCACGTCAGTAGTATACATAATTTTCACTATGGTGCTTCGCAGAATAGTGTCATGCCAAGTAGTTTGTTGTGATGACCTCAAGCATACACCTCCTAAAAACCTAGCGCCTTCCCCTATGGCTCAGTCACCTTAAACATCCATGCCTTTACAAACTGTCACTTAAAACATTTGACAGAACACGGGCACGGATTGACATCCATGCAATCACATAGCTTCATGTCCGTGCCTCACGTAGCATCATACCTGTGCCTCTAGCTGTGCTTCTCGCTGTATAAGTGCGTTTCGCAGCTGCATGCCCACGCCCCTTGTTTCTTCTCGTTGTTTCTGCCCATCTCGTACTTGCAACTATTTCAGACATGATCATGCCCTGTTCCGTCGGCACATTCATGCCTCTCATAGTGAATTGAAAAACATTCCGGAAAATAGTAACGGACGCCTATTGTCAATCCTCACGTCACATACATTCGACGTTCATTCCTTTGTCAAAGAAGTAATTGTCGTGCCTTTGCCAAAAAACATATAAGTGTAAAACGATTCTTCCTACACTTGTAAAACCCAGAATGCCCTAGATAAATGTCGAATCCCACCTTGTGGTAAAACCATGGAGACCGGTGCTTCTCAGAAACACATCTATGGCTTTTTGCGCATGTAGTTGAGTGCACTGCTATTTGTTCGTGCCCGTGCCTCACGTAGCACCATAGCACGAATTGACATCCGTGCAATCACGTAACTTCATCTTTGTGCCTCACGTAGCACCGTATCTGTGCCTCCAGTTGCGCATCTTGTTGTATAAGTGCTTATTGCAGCTGCATGTCCACGCCCCTCGTTGCTTCTCGTTCTTTCTATCCATCTCGTAGCATCAGTTGCAACACAGACACACAACAGTGCCTCCTATAAAGCACATCACTTATACAACGAGAGTGCAAAAACTTAACATTTGACAGCAAACTCAATGTATCACTGAAAACAATTGCCACGACCAGTGAATGTACCATGCCTGTGTGTCTGAGAGTTAAACCAGCCACTTCAACCATGCTTCTCTTGGTTAGAGACTTGTGCACGAGATAAATTGTAAAAGTTAACATTTGATAGCAAACTACGCAAGACAATGATCATCTCCCCGACTTGCTGGAGATACGACGGTTCTTAAAAACATAACTGCTGATTTTATTTTTATTTCTTATAAAGAAAAACCACGATCAAAAACCCAGGACGCGCACAACCACACCGTCAGGGAGACGAAACCACGATCTAGAACCCACGATGTGCACAACCGCATCGACAGTGAGATCGTGCACTCCTTTGCCGCTTCCCCGCCCTTAAATTTAGACTTCCGTTGTGGACTTGTCTCCCACAAAGAACAGAAATCACCATTGCGCTCCCACTCACTGTTCCCCATGAAATACCAGGTTGCAGGAGGACAAACTGCTCCAGGCCATGGGATTCACCAGGGAATTCGAGGTGCAGGCCCACGGCAACACCAAGTTGCACGTGATCCACACCAACGACTTGCACAAGGTGGCCACCATCATCGAGCAGTACGAGCAACACCTCAAATTCGAGCGCCACAAGATCGTCGGACTTGATGTGGAGTACACCAACGACGTTGGCGAAGATCAGAAACCAGCCCTCGTCCACCTCTCCATCGGCAAGGATCATCCGATGCTGCTCTTTCAACTGAGCACCGCCGACAAGAACTGCACCAGGTTCGACAACTTCCTCGCCGACCCCAGGTACACGTCTGCTGGCTTCTCCATCGGCGGTGACATAGAGATGCTCGGCCGCGTCGAACTTGAGATTGCCCCCTTCGTCGACATCCAGAAAGAATGGAGGGTGCCTACAGCTGCCAAGCCCCTGGACCCCCTTGGCGATGTCTCAGGCATCCTTGTCCACGACTACTACAACGACATGAAGAAGAAGATCACCAACGCAGAACACAGGTGTTGGGCATGCATGCCCCTGTCCATGAGGCACATCGAGTACGCGGCAAAAGATGCTTATGCTGCGTACGAGATATGGAAGCCACCTCACCACCATCCAGGAAGGGCTCCGCCGAGCAAAACTTGAGAAGGAGCAGTCCAAGAAGCGCGCAAGGTCCTGGGGCGACTACGACTACTGAAGCAGGTGGTCCCGGCCAAGAAAAGTATCTAGAAGATTGCTCATGCCATTCTAGATTTCTCGTTAGATTTGCTTTCTCTCAAGACTGCCATTTGCTTGTTCTAAATTTAGATTTGCTTGTGTCGCAGTTAACCTTGTAGTTTGCTTGCAGTTTACATATCTTCTAAACAAGTTTCTTTGCAGTGCAATGTTGGAGTTCTCTATTATTAGAATATATTGGCGTGAACTGAAAAAATAAACACAGTACAGATGCTATACGATTAGCGTAACGCACATGCACTAGTACCTTTGTGGATGCATCGTCGAAATGCAGGGACAACAATTGCAAAACCATTGCACACACAATGTTCTAACAAACCATTGCACACACAATATTAAAAATCATTCGTATGCAACACTTTAGAAAAACATTTTGAATACAGAGGTAGTTAGGTGTTTATTCTCCTTGCAAAAACATTTCTTACGCCCGTGACCCTCAGAGAAGAACACACAGAGGAACGGTTGTCCGTCAATAACACCAACTACTTAAAACACCCACTGAGGCACTTCTGTGCCTCCACTCCTATGGGGACCGTGTGTAAATTGGCTTCACATCCGTTAATGAGGCCGAATGCCTCCGAAGACACATGGAACTCATAGGCCATGGCCCCCGCAATGAAAACGTGTCAATGAAAGCTTCTTGAAAACAGAGGCACACCTTCACGTGCTTGCATCACGATCCTTCGCGTCCGTACCTCCCTTAGAATCACGTCCGTGCCTTACGGCCAGCTTCCGACGTATCGGGTCGATGAAGATTTGCTTCCTTCTTAACATGGGACGTGACTATCGCAGAGGCATAGGCTCCATCCTACACCTTCGTGCCTCGACAAGTACGCCGACCGTGCTTGTAACTGTGAAGCGTATAGGACACCTTAGGGACAACCTTGCAACTATTTCAGACATAACCATGCATGTTCCGTCAACACATTCATGCCTCTCACATTTAATTGAAAAACATTCCGGAAAAACACTAACGGACACCTATTGTCAATCCTCACGTCACGTACATTCGACATACATTCCTTCGTCACACAAGTAATAGTCGTGCCTCTGCCACAAAACATATTAGTGGAAAACGATTCTTCTTACACTTGTAAAACCCAGATTGCCCTGGATAAATGTCGAATCCCACCTTGCGGTAAAAACACTGAGGCCGGTGCTTCTCAGAAACACATCTGTGGCTTTTTGCGTATGTAGTTGAGTGCACGGCTATTTGTTCGTGCCCATGCCTCACGTCGCACCATAGCACGAATTGACATCCATACAATCACGTAGCTTCAACTCCGTGCCTAACGTAGCATCGTATCTATGCCTCTTGTTGCGCATCTCGTTGTATGAGTGCTTCTTGCAGCTGCATGTCCACGCCTCTCATTGCTTCTCGTTCTTTCTGTCCATCTGGTGGCGTCTGTTGCAACACAGACACACAACAGTGCCTCTGAAGAAACACATCACTGCTCCTCCCAGCGAATGTATCAAGAAAACAATTGCTACTCCCAATGAATGTACCACACCCGTGTGTTTGAGAGTTAAACCAACCACTTCAAGCATGCTTCTCTTGGTCAGAGACTTGTGTCTCTACATACTACCCCTGCATGCCTCACTAGATAAATTGTAAAAGTTAACATTTGACAGCAAACTACGCAAGACAACGATCATCTCCATGACTTGCTGGAGATACAACGGTTGTTAAAAACATAAATGCTAATTTTATTTTTATTTTTTATAAAGAAAAAACATGAACCAAAACCCACGATGTGCATAACCACATCGACAGTGAGATCATGCACTCCTTTGCTGCTTCCCTGCCCTTAAATTTAGACTTCCGCCGCGGCCTTCTCACACACAAACAATAGAAATCGCCATTGCGCTCCCACTCACCGTTCCCCATGAAATACCAGGTTGCAGGAGGACCAACTGCTCTAGGCCATGGGATTCACCAGGGAATTCAAGGAGGTGCAGGCCCACGGCAACACCAAGTTGCACATGATCCACACCAACGACTTGCACAAGGCGGCGACCACCATTGAGCAGTATGAGCGACACCTCCAGTTCGAGCGCCACAAGATCGTCGGAGTTGATGTGAACTACACCAACGACCATGGCGAAGATCAGAAACCCGCCCTCATCCAGCTCTCCATCGGCAAGGATCATCTGATGCTTCTCTTCCAACTGAGCGCGGCCGACAAGAACTGCACCAAGTTCGACAACTTCCTTGCTTACCCCAGGTACACGTTTGTTGGCTTCTCCATCGACGGCGACATAGAGATGCTCGGTCGCGTCGGATTGGAGATCGCCCACTTCGTCGACATCCAGAAAGAATGGAGGGTGCTTACATCTACCAAGCCTCTGGACTCCCTTGGGGACGTCTCAGGCATCCTTGTCCGTGACGTAGAGCTCACCAACGCAGAGTACCAGCACTGGGCGTGCATGCCCATGTCCATGAGGCACATCGAGTACACAACAAAGGACGCTTACACTGCGTACGAGATATGGAGCTGCCTCACCATCATCCAGGAAGGGCTTCGCCGGGCAAAACTCGACAAGGAGCAGACCAGGAAGCGCACTAGGTCCTGTGGCGACTACGACTACTGAAGTAGGTGGTCCCGGCCAACAAAAGTATCTAGAATATTTCTCACGCCATTCTTGATTTCTCATTAGATTTGCTTTCTCTCAAGACTGCCATTTTCTTGTTATAAATTTAGGTTTGCTTGTGTCGCAGTTAACCTTGTAGTTTGCTTGCAGTTTACATGTCTTTTGCACAAGTTTATTTCCAGTGCACCACATACGCACGTATGTTCCTATGTGCCTCTGATACCAAGGGGACCGTGCGTAACTTGGCTTCAACTCGTTTTACGCAACATTCTAGACATCAACCAAAAGATTCACCTTCTCTCTAATAAGTTCATTAATGAGGCCTAATGCCTTCGAAAACACATGGAGCTCATAGTCCATGCCCCCTCCAATGAAAACGTGTGAATGAAAGCTTCTTTAAAGCAGAGGCACACTGTCATGTCCTTGCATCACGATCCTTTTGCGTCCGTACCTCCCCTAGAATCACGTCCGTGCCTCCAGTTCATTACGTGCGTGCCTCTACATCAGGTAAAACTGTACCTTCGTCGTGCGTAACATGTTAGGAAAGTTGCCGACAACAAAAACATCAGCAAACCGAGCATTACATCCACCCCACTGGCACTAAACGTGACATCATCGAAAACGCAGAGGCAGGAGCGTGCCTTACGGCCAGCTTCTGACGTATCGGGTCTGAAGATTTGCTTCCTTCTTAGTATGGGACGTGACTATCACAGAGGCAAAGGCTCAATCCTTCACCTCTGTGCCTCGACAAGAACGACGGTCGTGCTTGTAATAGTGAAGTGTATAGATGATACATTAAGGAGACATTAGGGACCACCTTGCACCTATTTCATACGTGACCGTGCCCGTTCCGTCGGCACATTCATGCCTCTCACAAAAGTAATAGCTGTGCCTCTGCCACACAACATATAAGTGAAAACAATTCTTTCTACACTTCTAAAACCCAGAATGCCCTGGATAAATGTCGAATCCCATCTTGCGGGAAAACCATGCAAGACGGTGCTTCTCAGAAGCACATCTATGGCTTGGCATTCAAATCTAACCACACTAAAATCTCTAGAATCAAATATGTGCCCCAGTTGAGACGTTTATTTTGTACTTGAAACTGCAATCTATAATAAAACAATACAATGTAATAAAACGTATGCCTTCCGACCCAAATATGGTACTGGAAACTGCAATTTGTAATAAAACATACACCTTCCGTCACAAATTAATTGGCTCAACCTTGTACTAACCAGTACAATGTGAATTGTACTTTTTTTTGAAGTTCAATGTGAATTGTATTGCCTGGTACGAAGTTACTGCAAAGTTGACACATTTATTTTGGGACGGGGTTGTACTACTACTTAAGAATAAAACACGTTTGCTTGACAAGGAAACGAAATTGTCTCCATTCTGACATCGACGATTTCTTGACATTGTTCAACCTTTACAGGCATACAAAACATGGAAAGCATCAAAACCATGGAAAAGCAAACATCTACCAACAAAACTACACTACTCCCCGTCGTCGGAGATGTCCACTATCTCCATTATGACATCGACGGTGTTGGCCTCCGCCTCCTACTCTGCATCCAGCTCGTCGAAGAGCACATCAGTCTTCGCATGTTCTTCCTGGAGGAAGCGCCGGTTGGACTCCACATACACCTCATCTTGGATGGACTCTAGGATAGTGGTCTGCTCCGCCATCATGGCCGACTCACCGAGATAGAACTCCGCCTCGTCTTCCTCATCCTCGTCGTCCTCGTCGTTCTCATCATCCTCGTCCACTCCTTCCTCGTCATCCTCGTCCACGCCTTCCTCGTCGTCCTCGTCATCCTCGTCCACGCCTTCCTCGTCGTCCTCGTCATACTCGCCCACGCCTTCCTCGTCGTCCTTGTCATCCACGTCCACACCTTCTTCGTCGTCCTCGTCGACACCTTCCTCGTCGTCCTCCTCATCCTCGTCCATGCCTTCTTTGTCGTCCTTGTCATCCTCGTCAACGCCTTCCTCGTACTCCTCGTCATCCTC
>NC_041383.1:721350348-721398953 GCF_002162155.2 Triticum dicoccoides
CCACTGGATCAACTCCCTGCATGAGCTCCGACGCATCCCCCTCCACTTCCTCCACCTTCCCAATATACTCCGGCCCCGGCGAGTCCGGAGACATGCCCGCTGCGACCCGAGCGGCGCGCCTCGAATGTATGTCCTCCTGCAACTGAAAGCGGAGCTCGGGAGTAAGCATCGCGTAAGTAGTTATCTTGTGCCGAACCATGGCGGGGAACGTCACAAACGAAAAGAGGAAGATGGATGATTTCCTAGGATTGCCGGCGAAAGAGGGAGAAGCAGGATGATGTCTATTGGTGGCGGACGCCGCTCAGCTTAAATAACTGCTCCTTGACCTCGGGCAAGGAGCTAGAACGGTGACACGTGATGTTCACTTCGTCGACGGATGAGACGGCCGTCAGTCCTTTTGGATTCCGCAACGTCGACACGTGGCATTCACTATATTAAATATCTCCACCTCCTCCAGAGCGGCGTCACTGGAGGAAACACCCGTCGGACCCTTGGATTTCCGAAGCGGCGTCCACCCGGTGTTCACACGACGCCCGTCGAACGGTGGGGTTTTTGCAATCAACACATGAATGTGACACTGTGTAACGCATAACCGTGCCTCTCCTGGCTTCATAGTTGTGCCTTTCAGTGCGAATGATTCAACAGAATCATTTGGAACACCAAGACAAACTAACGTCAGTCTACACAATGACACGCCGTGCCTTCCTGGGACCCATGACCGTGCAAAGAATATACCACACCAGCGTCTCTCGAATAGGCCATTCCGTGCCTCACAGAGTAAAGAGTGGGTGTTCACATCTGAACCAGTTCCACTGGGACTCCCCAATTAAAGAAAGAACCTGACGTTGCCTCTGTGCGCTGAACGCCCGTGCCTCTCCATCTGATCGAGTCGACGGAATCATTCGGAAGTCAAACATGTTGGAAAGTGACTCTGTATTATACGACAGCATGCCTTTTAACACTTCATTCTCGTGCCTGTGACCCTTAACACTGGCACGAACGTCCACACCATCGTCGGTGCACAAGTCATATCGCTACCTGGTACAGAACTGTAGCTGTAGTCACTTCACGCCCGTGCTTCTAATAAAAGAAGCGTCACGCAACTCAGCACAAAGCCGTGGCTTTTAAAAACAAGGAAATTACGCTTTTAAACACCTCGACTCTCGAACCGGACACTCGCAAAGTAAATATTTAGCGTTAACATCTAAACCCATTCCGCTTTGTTTCAACAATAAACTTACGAAACATGACTCTCCGACAGACCCAACCATGCCCTCATGGCATTCATGTCCGTGCCTCTTCTTCTGAACGAGTGAACAGAATCATTTCGAACACAAATATAGGCGAACGTGACTCTATATAAAACCACGTCATCTGGAACACCAAGACAAACTAACGTCACTCTACACAGTACACCGCCGTGCCTTCCTGGAACCCAGGACCGTGCGAAGAATATACCACACCAACGTCTCTCGAATAGGCCATTCTGTGCCTCACAGAGTAGACAGTGGGTGTTCACATCTGAACCAATTTCGTTGGGTCTCCCCAATTAAACAAAGAACCTGACGGTGCCTTTGTGCGCTGAACGCCCGTGCCTGTCCGTCTGATCGAGTCGACGGAATCATTCGGAACTCAAACACACGGGAATGTGACTCTATATTATACGACAACATGCCTTTTAGCGCTTCACGCCCGTGCATGTGACCCTTAACACTGCCACGAACGTCCATGCCATCGTCAGTGCACAAGTCATCATCCACGGCTATATTCACTTCACGCCCATGCTTCTCATAAAAGAAGCGTGACATAACTCAGTACAGAACCGTGGCTTTTAAAAACAAGGAACTTACGCTTTTAAACAACTCGACTCTCGAATTGGCCACTCATGAAGTAAACAACTAGCGTTAACATCTAAACCCATCCTGCTTTCTTGCCATGATAAATGTACGAATGTGACTATGGGAAAGACGAAACCATGCCCCCATGGGATTCACGTGCGTGCCTATTTTTTCTCAATGAGTCAACGAAAACATTTCGAACACAAATACAGGCGAACGTGACTCTATATAAAACCACACCATGAATCTGTGGGATGCAAAGCCCGTGTCTGTGACACGAAACACTGCAACACAGAAAATCCACGAACGTACATGCCTTCATCAGTACGTCATTACAATACTAGGTTCACAACTGTGGATGCAAAGACTTCATGTCTCGTCCATCATAAGTAATGGCGCCTAATTACAATGATACTCGAAACCAAAATACATTTTGTTAATAAGGTAGTTGACAGCGAAATTTCACAAGACAAGGTAAGAAACTCCACTCTACTGCTTAACAAGACCAGACGCACACAATAGCCAGGGACGCTGCTGTATACCTAGTCCCCACCGACCTTGTTGCGTGTTTGCTCCCGGCGCAGTTCATCAATCTCCTTCTTCAGCGCCTTCATATTCTCGTCATGTTGCTTCAAAGTTGCGGCCAATTCCTGCAACGACCGGGTGTGCTCTTCAAGGAGATTTCTCGTCTCAACCGTAATTTCTACGATCCTGGCATTCACCTTCTCCAAATCTTCAATTGTTTCCTGGCAAAGCTTCTTCCACGCGTAGGTGATCTCGAGCAGCTGCTCGTACGTTTTGTCAGCCTTTGGAATTGAAACCAAAGCATTCATCTCGTCGACCAGGTTATTGAGAGTAACTAACAAGGACCTCACAACACTTGCCGTCACCGCCCCGCTCACCATTCCCTTCTCTCTCGAGCCATAGCTGCTCCCCAATCTACAGCAGGGGACTTCTGTTCAAGACCATGATGCAGACTAACCCTACCTCCAATTGACTGTAAATCAGCATCAGCTAGACACACCCGCATCAAATTAGGAGTCAGCTGATTGCAATAAATCATGTTTCACAAACTAAATCAAAGCAGCCGAAAGAAAGAAAAAATGAATGAAGTAGAAGCAGAAACATGGTGAACTTACAGATGAGGAACCCTCGTGAGCCGGGATCTCCTCCCGCGACAGGGCACGGCGGTCTTGAGTAGTCTCCTTCTGCCCGGCCATGGCGGAGATGGTCAGTGAATAGAGATGAGCAAGACGAATGGAAGGCCTGGCGGCTGACGAAGGGAGGAATAGAATGTGGCTAGGGTTTCGAGACTCCGTCCGTCCGCCTTAAATAGTGAGAGCCTGGCCTCGGGCGACGTGCCAGAGCAGCGTCACCGAAGGAGATGCCCGACGGACCATTAAGTTTTTGGAGCGGTGCCACATGGCGTTCACTCCCGAATTTGAAGAGACGCTCGTCGAACCGTTGGGTTTCCGTGATAAATGCATGAATGTGACTCTTGATAAAGCATAACCATGCCTCTCTGCGCTGCACGGATGTGCCTGCCGTTGCAAACGGTTCAACAGAATCATTTGGAACACGAGAACAACATAACGTGACTCTTCACAATACCACGTCGTCACTTCCTAGGACCCACCACGGTGCAAAGAATACACCACCGCAGCTTCTCTCGAACAAGCCATTCCGTGCCTCACCGAGTAAACAATGAGTGTTCACATCTGAACCCTTTCCGCTGGGTTTTCGCAATTAAAGAACGGAATGTGACTGTGGGTAAGACCAAACGGTGCCTCTCTGCTGGGTTTCCATCTGATCGAGTCAACAGAATTATTCGGAACACAAACACAGACGAGCATGACTCTATATAATACCACACCATGCCCGTGCCTCTCCCATCTAATCGAGTCCACACCTCTATCGAGTAATATACGCAATAAAGAAGCGTGACTGTACTTTTGAAAACAAGGAAACAAGCTTTTAAAAATAGTGTCTCTCACATAGGCCATTCGGTGCCTCACAGATTCACTAGTAAGTGTTGGCGTCTCAACCCATTCCGCTGGGTTAAAAAAATGAATGTGATTGTGCGTAATGCAAAGCTATGCCTCTGTGGGCTTACTGGCCGTGCCTCTCCTTCTGATCGAGTCAATGGAAGCACTCGGAAAAGAAAGACAGGGGAGTGTGACTCTATATTATACGGCACCATGCCTCTTAGCGCTTCACGCCTGTGCCTGTGACCCTTAACAATACCACGAACGTCCACGGCATTGTCAGTACACAACTCATATCGCTGTCTGGTACAGAGCCGCGGCTGTATTCACTTCACCCCCGTGCTTCTAGTAAAAGAAGCGTGACGCAACTCAGTACAAAACCGTGGCCTTTAAAAACAAGGAACTTACGATTTTAAACAACTCGAATCTCGAATCGGCCACTCACAAAGTAAACAGCTAGCGTGAACATCTAAACCCATTCTGCTTTCTTTCCGTGATAAATGTACGAACGTAACTATGCGAAAGACGAAACCATGCCCCCATGGGATTCACCTGCGTGCGTGCCTATTTTTCTGAATGAGTCAACAGAATCATTTCGAACACAAATACAGGCGAAGGTGACTCTATATTAAACCACACCATGAATTTGTGGGATGCAAGCCCGTGTCCGTGACCCAAAACACTACAACACACAAAAGCCACGAACGTACACGCCTACATCAGTACGCAAGTCATTACTGTACTAGGTTCACAACCGTGGATGCAGAGACTTCACGTTCCGTGCATCATAAGTAACGGCGCCTAATTACAATGATACTCAAAACCAAAATACATTTTGTTAACAAAGTAGATGACAGAGAAATTTCACAAGACAAGGTAAGAAACTCCACTCCACTACTTAACAACACCAGACGCACACAACAGCCAGGGACACTGCTGTATATCTAGTCCCCACCGACCTTCTTGTTGGTTTTCTCCCGGCGCAGTTCATCAATCTCCTCCTTCAGCGCCTTCATATTCTCTTCATGTCGCTTCACAGCTGACATCGATTCCTCCAACGACCGAGTGTGCTCTTCAAGGAGATTACTCTGCACAGCCGTAATTTCTACAATCCTGGCATTGGCCTTCTCCAAGTCTTCTCTTGTTTCCTGATAGAACTGCTGCCATTTGTAGGTGACCTCCAGCAACTCCTTGTACGTTCTATCAACCTTTGCAATTGAAACCAAGGCATTCATCCCATTGACGAGGTTAATGAGAGTAGCTCCAACTGACTGTAAATCAGTATTAGCAAGACACACCGGCATGAAATTAGGAATCAGCTAACCACAACAATTCATGTTTCACAAACTAAATCAAGTAGGAGAAACAAAGATAAAACAAATGAAGGAAAACCAGAAATAGGGTGAACTTATAGACGAGGAACCCTCACCGACCGGGATCTCCTCCCGTGACAGGGCATGGCGGTCCGGAGAAGTCTTCTTCTTCCCAGCCATGGCGGAGACGGTCAAAGGATAGAGAGGAGCAAGAGAAATGGAAGGCCTGGCGGCGGACAAAGGTAGGAGTAGGACGTGGCTAGGGTTTCGAGACTCCGTCTGTCCGCCTTAAATAGCCGAAGGATCACCTCGGACGATGAGCCAGAGCGGCACCACCGAAGGAGACACCCGTCGGACCATTGGGTTTCCGAAACGTACACTCCATCATGAGTATGCAAGTCATGGTGCCACTTAACACATAATCTTTATTCTTTGTAATTCTACACCATGCCTTTGTGGGCTTCATGCCCATGCCTCTGACCCGAAATATTGCAACATAGAGAGCCACGAAAGTCCATGAGTTTAAGAGTACAAATCATGACCCTACTTACTACAGAACCGAGACTACATGGAAAATAGTTCCGTGTTTTTCATATTCATGTCTCTCGAATCTGCCATGCTTTCACCTTCATGTTTTGGCACCGTGACGTGCGTTCTTTTCTTCAAAACATGCCTTCCAGATCGACATGACTGCGTGCCTAATGTGACTCAGCCTAATGGAAAAATGTGCCTAAATAGACTGGACGCCCGTGCGTATCCAAGTGAATGAGTAAGCGGAATCATTTGAACCAAAACTACACACGGTTCGCAAAAACGTGCTACCCGCGGGCGAACGAAGTGCCTCTGGTGGAAGCACAACCGTGCTCCTACTGCTAACACGCGACATCCATGACCCTAGCCTACCCATCTACATTTACCAACAAACGAAACAATGCCCGTGCCTCTCCATCTGGTCGAGTCGACGGAATTATTCTGAACACAAACACAGACGAGCGTGACTCTATATAATGCCACACCATGCCTATGCCTCGCCATCAGATCGAGTCAATGCCTTTATCGAGTACTGGAGGTAACAACAACAAAGAACCGTGACTGTGCTTTTGAAAACAATGAAACAAGCTTTTAAAAACAGCTTCAACAGTGAGTGTTTGCATCTCAACCCATTCCGTTGGGTTACCCCAACTAAAGAAACGAACGTGACTCTGGCTATAATAAGAAGACTTGCCTCTGCCGGATTCACATCCATTCCTCTCCAAGAGAATGAGTGAGTGCAATCATTTGGAAATACCAAAAGCATACACCCATGGTAATGAGACTCTGACTGTGTGTAATGCAACCCTATGCATCTGTGGGCTGACCGGCCGTGCCTCTCCGTCTAAACGAGTCGACAGAAGCATTCAAAACAGAAACACGGGCGAGTGTGCCTCTGTATAAAACAGCACCATGCCTTTGTGGGACGCACACCAGTGCCCGTGACCAGAAATATTGCCGAGAGGCATGAAAGTCCACGCGTTTATGAGTACCAGTCATGACGCTACTTAGTACAGAATCATGGCTATACAGACTTCAGTTCCGTGTTTTGCTTGAAAAACGTGGCATCGTGATGTGCGTTCTTTGCTTGAAAAACGTGCCTTCTACATCCACGCATCTGTGCGCCTAACAAGCAAGGAACGAACCCTGATGGTGCCTTTGTGGACTGAATGCCCATGCCTCTCCGTCTGATCGATTCGACAGAATTATTCGGAACACAAACACACAGGAGCGTGACTCTATATTATACGGTAGCATGCCTTTTAGCGCTTCACGCCCGTGCATGTGACCCTTAACACTGCCACGAACATCCTCGCCATCGTCAGTGCACAAGTCATGTCGCTACCTGGTACAGAACCGTGGCTGTATTCACTTCACGCCCGTGCTTCTAATAAAAGAAGCGCCACACAACTCAGCACAAAGCCGTGGCTTTTAAAAACAAGGAGCTTATGCTTTTAAACACCTCGACTGTCGATTCGGCCACTCGCAAAGTAAACTTTTAGCGTTAACATCATTCCGCTTTGTTTCCATAATAAATGTACGAAACGTGACGCTCCGACAGACCCTACCATCCCCTCATGGCATTCATGTCCATGCCTCTTCTTCTGAACGAGTCAACGGAATCATTTCAAACACAAATACAGGATACCATGTCGTGCCTTCCTCGGACCCATGACCGTGCGAAGAATATACCACACCAACGTCTCTCGAATAGGCCATTCCGTGCCTCACAGAGTAAACAGTGGGTGTTCACCATGACTTCAAACCAAATTGTGCCTTTGTGCGATTAACGCCCGTGCCTCTCCATCTGATCGAGTCAACGGAAGCATTCGAAACAGAAACACGGGCGAGTGTGACTCTGTATAAAACAACACCATGGCTTTGTGGGCCGCACGCCAGTGCCTTTGACCCGAAATATTGCAGAGAGGCGCGAAAGTCCACATGTTTATGAGTACAAGTCATGACACTACCTAGTACAGAACCGTGGCTATATGGACTTCAGGTCCGTGTTTTTCTTGAAAAACATGGCATCGTGATGTGCGTTCTTTGCTTGAAAAACATGCCTTCTACATCCATGCGTCTATGCGCCTAACAAGCAAGGAACGAACCCTGACGGTGCCTTTGTGGGCTGAACGCCCGTGCCTCTCCGCCTGATTGAGTCAACGGAATTATTCGGAACACAAACACACGGGAGTGTGACTCTATATTATATAGTAGCATGCCTTCTAGAGCTTCACGCCCGTGCCTGTGACCCTTAACACTGCCACGAACATCCACGCCATCGTCAGTGCACAAGTCATGTCCCTACCTGGTACAGAACCGTGGATGTATTCACTTCACGCCCGTGCTTCTAATAAAAGAAGTGCCGCGCAACTCAGCACAAAGCCGTGGCTTTTAAAAACAAGGAGCTTACGCTTATAAACACCTCGACTGTCGAACTGGCCACTCGCAAAGTAAACTTTTAGCGTTAACATCTAAACCCATTCCACTTTGTTTCCATAATAAACATACAAAACGTGACGCTGCGACAGACCCAGCCATGCCCTCATGGCATTCATGTCCATGCCTCTTCTTCTAAACGAGTCAACGGAATCATTTCGAACACAAATACAAGATACCATGCCGTGCCTTCCTCGGACCCATGACCGGGCGAAGAATATACCACACCAGTGCCTCATAGAGTAAACAGTAGGTGTTCACCATGACTGTGCCTTTGTGCGATTAACGCCCGTGCCTCTCCATCTGATCGAGTCGACGGAAGCATTCGAAACAGAAACACGGGCGAGTGTGACTCTGTATAAAATAGCACCATGGCTTTGTGGGCCTCACACCAGTGCCTGTGACCCGAAATATTGCAGAGAGGCGCGAAAGTCCACGCGTTTATGAGTACAAGTCATGACACTACCTAGTACAGAACCGTGGCTATACGGACTTCAGGTCCGTGTTTTGCTTAAAAAACGTGGCATCGTGATGTGCGTTCTTTTCTTGAAAAACGTACCATCTACATCCGTTGGGACTCCCCAATTAAAGAAAGAACCTGACGGTGCCTTTGTGGGCTGAACGCCCGTGCCTCTCCGTCTGATCGAGTCGACGGAATCATTCGGAACACAAACACACGGGAGCGTGACTCTATATTATACGGCAGCCATGCCATTTAGCGCTTCACGCCCGTGCCTGTGACCCTTAACACTGCCACTAACGTCCACGCCATTGTCATTGCACAAGTAATATTGCTACCTGGTATAGAACCGTGGCTGTATTCACTTGACGTCCGTGCCTCTAATAAATGAAGTGCGACGTAACACCAGTACAGAACTGTGGCCTTTAAAACAAGGAACTTACGCATTTAAACACCACGACTCTCGAATCGGCCATCCTGTCCCACACAAAGTAAACAGTTAGCGTTAAGATCTAAATCCATTATGCTTTGTTTCAACAATAAACATACGAACGTGACTCTGTGAACCATGTGCCCATGGCATTCAGGTCTGTGCTCTGCGAGTCAACAGAATCATTTCAATATCGAATAGGCCATCCAGTGCCTCACAGAGTAAACAGTTGGTGTTCACATCTGAACCAATGCCGCTGGATCTCCCCAGTTAAAGAACGAACCTGACGGTGCCTCTGTCGGTGTAAATATGAACATGGCGTCCATGCCATCGTCAATGCACAAGTCACATTGCTACCTGATACAGAACCGTGGCTGTATTCACTTGTGCCTCTAATAAATGAAGCACGACGCAACTCAGTACAGAACCGTGGCTTTTAAAAACACGCGACTCTCGAATCGGCCATCCCGTCCCTCACAAAGTAAATAGTTAGCCAACGTGACTCTATATAAAACCACACCATGACTTTGCAAGCCCGTGCCTCTGACACGAAACACTGCAACACAGAAAAGCCACGAACGTACATGTCATACTTGGTCCAGAACCGTGGGTGCAGAGATTTCAGGTCCCGTTCTTCATAAGTAACAACGCCTAATTACAAATATACTGGAAACCAAAATATATCTTCTTAACAAAGTAACTGACAAAGAAATTTCACAACACAAAATAAGAAACTCCAGCCCACTGCTTAACAACATCAGATGCACACAACAGCCAGGCACGCTGCTGTATACTTATACCCCACCAAACTTCTTGTTGGTTTACTCCCCACACAGTTCATCAGTCAGCTCCTTCATATACTCGCCACGTTGCTTAACAACTGCCACCGATTCCTCCAACAACCGGACATGTTCCTTAAGGAGATTTTCCTTCTCAACCATAATTTCTACAATAGTGGCGTTCTCCTTCTCCAAATTTGATCTTGTTTTCTCGAAGAGCTTTTGATCTCCATCAGTTGCTCGTAAGTGTTTTCAACCTTTGGAATTGAAAACAAAGCATTCATCTGATGGAGCGGGTTATTGAGAGTAGTTAACAGGGAGCTAACAGTTTGTTCGCCTCCAAGACGAGTTAGCTGGCTTCAAGCAAAGCCAGCCCGCAAGGCCTGCCCATCGCCACGGGACCTCGTAGCACTTGCCGTCTCTGCCCCGCTCACAATTCCCTTCTTCTTTCTTGAGCCACAACTGGTCCCCAATTCTACAGCAGGGGACTTCTGTTGAAGACCATGATGCAGCCTAACCCTAACTCCTATAGACTGTAAATCAGTGTCAGCAAGACACGCCCACATCAAATTAGGAATCAAATAACCACCACAATTCATGTTTCACAAACTAAATCAAAGGAGAAGCAAAGAAAAAACAAGTGAAGGAAAACCAGAAACAGGGTGAACTTACAAATGAGGAACCCTCGCCGGCCGAGATCTCCTCCCATGACAGGGCATGGCGGTCCAGAGAAGTCTTCTTCTGCCCAACCATGGCGGAGACGGTCAAAGGATAGAGAGGAGCAAGAGAAATGGAAGACCTGGCGGCGGACAAAGGGAGGAGTAGGATGTGGCTAGGGTTTTGAGACTCCGTCTGTCCGCCTTAAATAGCTGGAGGATCACCTTGGATGACGAGCCAGAGCGGCGCCACCGGAGGAGACGCCCGTTTGACCATTGGGTTTTTGGAGCGGCACCACATGGTGTTCACACCCGAATACGAGGAGATGCTAGTCGATCCGTTGGGTTTCCGCAATAAACGAACGAATGTGACTCTGCACCATGGCACTCTGGGTTGCACGGTTGTGCCTGCCCTTGCAAATAATAACGTGAGTCTTCACAATACAACGCCGTGGATTCCTGGAACCGACGACCGTGCAAAGATTATACCACAGCAGCGACTCTTGAACAAGCCATTCCGTGCCTCACCGAGTAAACAGTGAGTGTTCATATCTGACCCCTTTCCGCTGGGTTTTCACAATTAAAGAAATGAATGTGACTGTGGGTAATGCCAAACTGTGCCTTTGTGGGATTGACGCCCGTGCCTCTCCATCTGATCGAGTCGACAGAATTATTCGAAACACAAACACAGACGAGCGTGACTCTATATAATACCACACCATGCCCGTGGCTCTCCATCTGAACAAGTCCACGCCTGTATCGAGTAATATATGTAACATCAAGAAAGAAGCGTGGCTGTGCTTTTAAAAACAAGGAAATAACCTTTTTTTAGGGTCGGAAATAACCTTTTAAAAACAGTGTTTCTCACATAGTCCATTCGGTGCGTCACAGAGTCAATAGTGAGTGTTCGCATCTCAACCCATTCTGGTGGGTTACCCCAATTAAAGAAATGAACGTAATTGTGCGTAATGCAAAGCTATGCCTTTGCGGGCTCACCGGCAGTGCCTCTCCTTCTGTTTGAGTCGACGGAAGCATTCAGAATAGAAACTAGGTGAGTGTGACTCTATATAAAATTGGACCATGCCTTTTTGAGTTTCACAACCGTGCATGTCGCCCCAAACATACAATCTGTCATGAGTACGCAAGTCATGGCGCCACTTAACATAGAACCGTGATTCTTTGTAATTCCACACCATGCCTGCCTCTGACACGAAATATTGCAACACAGAGAGCCACGAAAGTCCACGAGTTTAAGATTACAAATCATGACCCTACTTACTGCAGAACCGAGACTACATGGACTTTAGTTCCGTGTTTTTCATATTCGTGTCTCTAGAATCTATCATGCTTTCACCTTCATGTTTTGGCACCGTGACGTGTGTTCTTTGCTTGAAAAACGTGACTTCTACATCGACGCAACTGTGTGCATAACATGACTCAGCCTAATGGAAAATGTGCCTCAATAGACTCCATGCCCGTCTTATCCAAGTGAACGAGTAAGTGGAATCATTTGAACCAAAACTACGCACGGTTCGCAAAAACGTGCTCCTCGCGGGCGAACGAAGTGCCTCTGGTGGAAGCACAACCGTGCTCCAACTGCTAACACGTGACATCCATGACCCTAGCCTACTCATCTACATGTACCAACAAACGAAACAACACAATGACAATGGAACACATAAATGCCGTACAGATTCATGGTAGTACAAAAGGCCACATGCCCCAACGCAACAGAAAAACACGCTACAAGCTCTCTGCCTACACTCCAGCAATGTTCTTGATCAGCTAGTGGCTGAGCACATCTTCAATCTCCTTCTTCGTCGCCTCATAACTTTCCTCCACAGCAGCAAAGGAATCCTCCACCAGGCTCTTGTACTTGACGAGGACCTCAGCCTTCTCATCCATAAGCTGCCCCACTTTGCCCGACAGCTTCTGCACCAACGCATGGCACTCCTCATACAGATTCTTCAAGCGGGCGGCCTCCCGATCCTTTTGGTTGAGATTGTTGAGAAGCTTCTCATTCTCACACACATATCGAACTATGAGACCAGTGGACTTCTCCATAGAGGCATTGCTCTGCTTCAGCAACTTCTCCAAGCGAGCGATGAACTGCTGCTGCTTAATTAGCTCATCGAGCAAGTCATCACTGGCTAAGGAATTATGTACGGCCATCTTTCCGAGATCGTCTCCATGGCGAATGCACTTGTGGGAGGAATCGCATCCACGCGAGAGATCGTTCGACACCTGGGCAACGGGGCAGGATATTCCTGCCGCCGCTACAGCGTAGCGGCGGCACCTCTCCCTTCTTTCCGCGGCTTTTGTCCTCGCTGCCTGGTTGCTTGAACACCCAGAACCCCTCTTACCGGCCATGGTGCAAGCAAGCAGCTACCAGCAAGAAAGAGGTGCCTGTCTCTGGAGAATTATGGACGTGGGGTATTCGATGAGTAGGTAGCTTTTTATAACATACGCACACCAGTCAGATGGTCAAACAAAGTAACCGCCGCCTCGAATTCTCCCAATCTCTCTTAAATACCTCGAACTCTGAATGCCTGGGGAACACCCGTACTATCATTTCTTCTCCCCGTGCGTTCCTCCACACCACAACCACTCAACTTCTTTCCAATGGTCCATATATATTCAACAGAAAACATCTAAAACACAGTTAATTTTTTGTGTACGTCTGTCTGTATTACAGAGAACTTACTATCGAATTCATACCATTATCCATTGACATTTTTTGTTTTGAAATGATATTTATATCAAAATCTTACTCCAGGTGACTCGTTCATGACGCTACTTAGTACAGAACCGTGGATATACGGACTTCAGGTCCGTGTTTTGCTTGAAAAACGTGGCACGATGATGTGTGTTCTTTGCTTGAAAAACATGCCTTCTACATCCACGCGTCTATACGCCTAACAAGCAAGGAACGACCCCTGACGGTGCCTTTGCGGGCTGAACACTCGTGCCTCTCCGTCTGATCGAGTCGATGGAATTATTCGGAACACAAACACACGGGAGCGTGATTCTATATTATATGGTAGAATGCCTTTTAGCGCTTCACGCCCGTGCCTGTGACCCTTAACACTGTCACGAACATCCACGCCATCGCCAGTGTACAAGTCATGTCGCTACCTGGTACAGAGCCATGGCTGTATTCACTTCATGCCCGTGCTTCTAATAAAAGAAGCGCCACACAACTCAGCACAAAGTCGTGGCTTTTAAAAACAAGGAGCTTACGCTTTTAAACACCTCGACTGTCGAACCAGCCACTCGCAAAGTAAACTTTTAGCGTTAACATCTAAACCCATTTCGCTTTGTATCCATAATAAACATAAAAACCATGATGCTCCGACAGACCCAACCATGCCCTCATGACATTCATGTCTGTGCCTTTTCTTCTAAGCGAGTCAACAGAATCATTTCGAACACAAATACAGGATACCATGCCGTGCCTTCGCGGGACCCATGACCGTGCGGAGAATATATTGCACTAGTGTCTCTCGAATAGGCCATTCCATGCCTCACAGAGTAAACAGTGGGTGTTCACCATGAGTTCGAACCAAACTGTGCCTTTGTTCGATTAATGCCTGTCGGCGTTCTGGGAATGGGCGTCCCCAAACTTGCCTGCCTGCGGCCTACGGCGTGGCTCGAGCAGTGGCCCAGTGCGGCCCATCTTCATCAACTCAAGCTCAAGACCCTTGCGAGGGGCCAAGCCTCGCGGGGTGGACGACAGGGAGCTTCCTCGGGGGCAGCCTCGTCAGGTTGGCTCACGAGGAGGCGGAGAGATCAAGGCGGGGGTACCTCGTGAGGTGCCCGTGATGCAAGCCATGACGACTGAGGCCAGGCGGGTGCCAGGCGGGCGCCGGCCTGCGCAGTGTCCTTGTTTCCCCTTTGGTGCAAAGGGGGCAAGCATAGGCCAAGGAATCAGCCAAAGGCTACCATTTCGGTGCAACAAGACCAAGACCAGCAGAACGGCAGGATGGAGGTCACCGTGGAGCCCAACACGGCGTCATCGTCAGAGTCTTTAGCAGGCGAGGACCAACTTTAGTCAGGATAAGTGTACTAGATGTTCCCCTTCAAAATGGTGAATTGTTGGCGCCCTTCCCGCTCAATATTTGGGAAGAGGACCAGGGCCTCGCTCTATAAATAGGGCTAGCCACCACAATAGAAAAGGACCCTAGAGGCAACACCTCCACAAGAACATCCCTCGCGAGGCTGTTCTTCCCTTGTATTATTCATCATCAGCCCTAGAGGCAATCCACCACACCACACACTGGAGTAGGGTATTACACCACAATGGTGGCCTAAACCAGTATAAATCTCGTGTCTCTTGCGTCGTTCATCTTTGCTAGCCTAGATCCTTAGCGAGGCGACGAGACGTGAGTTGGTAGAGGAGAGATCTTCGCCCGCACCCCAGAGTTCGAACCTCAAGGGTCTACCGGAACCCGCAATCCGACATTTGGCGCACCAGGTAGGGGTGCGCCGGAATTGCATCTTCCGCCGTCATGCGTTCCGTCGTCCGTCGCATCCATGTCTGACGCTCATCGAGCCCGAGCCGAGCACTGGGCTGCTCTCGCGGCCCATGTCGCCCAGACGGCCCCCGTCGGCAGGCCTCCCCGTCGTTCCCCGTCGCCTGCCGCCCACGCCACCACCGGCCCAGCGGGGAACGAGCAGCAGGCGTCATCACTGCATCCCTCGGTGCGGCGGGAAGGCTGCACCGCTACCCTGTCGCTGACTCCAGCAGGCTCGTCGTTGCACACTCGTCGCGCTCCCGCGGACGCGCACGCCGCGCTGCTCCTGGCACGTGAGCTCCTGCACTACCGCCCCATCGACGACCTCTAAGACGACTGGCTTGCCCACATCACCGAGCTCGTCAGCGCCGCAGGGGGTTCCCCTGCGCTGTCCCTCTCGCTGCATCGCCCTCCGTCCTGTGCAGGCAACGCAGCTCCGGAGGCGCCTCCACCGCCTCCCCCTCAAGAATTCTCCCTTGCCCCAAGGCGCGCGGCCCTTGGACGGGACCCGACGCGTCCAGCGCCCGTGCAGCAAGAAAGAGCTGCCAAGAGATCCCTCACCCTCAGGAAGGTGCTCGCGTGCTCCCCGCACCGGCACGTCATGACCGCGCTCATGTTCCAGCACGCCAAGACCCCACGCTGTTCCTCGCGGCAGCGCGCGGAGACCTCCAAGATCAAGCCCTTCATCACCAAAGGCCCCCTGTGGCCACTGCAGGCTGCCGTGCCTTCACCTCTGAGCTGCGTAGCTTGGCCTGGCCAGGCAAGTTCAAGCCAGATCTGCCTCCTCGCTATGACGGCACTGCTGACCCCATGGAGTTCCTCCAGCTCTATGAGTTGGGCATCGAGGCGGCCAACGGGGATGAAAAGGTCATGGCGAATTGGTTTCCCATGGCGCTCAAGGATGGCGCCCATACATGGCTCCTCAACCTGCCTCCCAGCACGATCTCCTCTTGGGACGAGATGCGCACTCGCTTCATCGCCAACTTCCAGGGCACTCGTGACCGGCCCCCGGCCATGAGTGACTTGTGCCGCATCAAGCAACAGCCAGAAGAGACCCTGCAAAAGTACATCCAAATGCTTCAACAACGCCCGGCTCGAGATCCCCAGGGTGACTAAGGAGGCCATCATCTCTGCCTTCTCCGACGGCGTTCGCGACATCAAGATGAAGGAAGAACTGGCAATCCACGAGGACTTGTGCACCTCTCTGGAGCTGTTTAACTTGGCGACCAAGTGTGCCAGGGCTAAGGAAGGGCGCCTCTCCCTCCTCGAGCTTCCAGCTGCTGATCCTAAAGAGAAGAAGCCAAAGGCCAAGGACGTGAAGCGCAAAGGAGCAGCCGTGCTCGCAGCCGAGCCAGACACTAAGTGTGGCAGAGATCAGCCGGAGTCGTCCAAGGGCAGCCGGTACTGCGTGTACTATGACCTCCACACCCACAACACCAATGAATGCCAGGAGCTCAGGGCTGTGCGAGATGAACGTATCGGCCAACGCCCTGAGCGTAACGATCGGGGCTATGGCCGAGGAGGAGGAAGAGGTGGAGGACGATGGGAAGACGGTGGCCCTCGCCAAGGGTGGCGCGACCGACCTCGAGAGGACCGCTAGCAGGGCCAGCCTCACGAGGGGGGTTGGAGGGATCAGGCTCGCGAGGATCGCCCGCAAGGAAATGCAGGCCTACCTCCGCTGCTGCCACCACCAAGGAGGAATGAAGACCAGCATCAGGTCGAGGGGGCTGGGGGCTTCCAGGAGCCACGCGCAATTGCTTGCATCCTAGGCGGAGCTCAAGCCCCGGCCTCTCAGCGCATCTTCAAGAAGTTTGCTCGCGAGGTGAATGCGGTCCTCCCAAAAACCGAAGCCTCGTGCCCTCTCAGGTGGTCCACGTGTGCCATCACGTTCAGTTCAGCGGATCAACTAAAGTGCGCAGCAACGGCTGGTGTTCTCCCGATGCTCTGCTCCCCAGTCATCAGCAACGTGCAGGTCACAAGGACCCTCATAGATGGTGGAGCAGGACTCAATGTGTTGTTTGTTGAAACTTTTAACAATCTCCAAGTGCCGTATGATCAGCTTCAGCCAACCAAGCCCTTCTCAGGAGTCACTGATGGTTCTACCATCCCGAGAGGGCAGGTCCGCCTCCCTGTCACCTACGGACAGCGCAAAAACTACCGCACTAAACTCATCGACTTCGACGTCGCCCACATTCGCCTGCCCTACAACGCCATCCTTGGATATCTGGCCCTGGCCAAGTTTATGGCGGTGACTCACCATGGCTACAATGTCCTCAAGATGCCAGGAAGCAGTGGACTCATCACAGTCCCATGTGAGGAGAAGGATGCAGTGTGTTCTCTCGAGCGTGCCTTCCACGCCGCGGCAATCGAAGACCCAGATCACAGGAGCAAGGGCCTTCCAGAGGCACTCCCTAAGAAGAAGAAGACATCACCTGGTCCGAACCATCAGAAGGCAGGCACCTCCAAGGGCGCCGCGCCAGGATCCGCGCCCGTCCAAGGGGCGCCTCCCTCTGTCGCGTAGGAAGGCGCGCCCGGCGCCCTCCTCGGGCAAGGCTCGGGGGCTCTCTCTTGGAGGGCCACCGACTTTGCCAAGGTCACGAGGGAGGCGCTCGGGCACCACTTGGAGGCGTGTTTCAAAGCACGTTTTCCTCAGGATGGTATGAGGCAAGGAGGGTCAAACCCTCAGGAGTTCATCGCAAGAAACACTCGGGAGCTGCAGGAGTCAAGAATCATGCGCGGCAGCCGCCGCTTACCCTCCATAGCTCCCCATCCAGGCGAGGATGTTGAGATGTGCATCTACATCGACGTACCAGGGCTCAACCGAGCCGCATCTCAGGAGCGCCTCTGGCCCTCGCGCGTGGGACGTTGCGAGGGTCCACCCCACAGCTACGTTCGCACGCCTTTCGGCCTGCCGAACGCGGTCGCCACTCATCAGCGCCTGCTGAGGAGCATTCTGGAGGCTCAGGAGGTCAGGCATTGCGCAGTCCTGGCGGAGATGGAGATGGTCCTTGAAGAGCCGCCTACGCCCCGGAGCCTCCCGAGGGTCTGGGCCCTGGGGGCTCATGAGGATCGGCTTCCACACCACGCTCCGTCCGCTACCTCAACATTCCTCCATCTCCAATGGTATCAGGTGACACCTTTCAAGTTCCATTTCAGCTGGGAGCGCCCCCAGGGCTGCATCAGTCCCAGGCCGCGTGGGTCCGTCCCTGCGGCATGTATCTCTTTTGTTCATGTCTTTAGATTACTTTGTTGGAGGTGCCCCTCGGGCTGCATTATAACCAAGCCGCTCGGGCCAGACCCAGTGGCGTGTATCGCTCTCGCACCTGTCTAAGTTAATCTAACCTTCCATGCCTAACCTACCTGGCTTGATCGCCCACTCGATTGATGCCGACCTTTGGGGTTGCTCTCCCTGGCACGACGCTTGCGCATGGGTCCGTCCCTACAACGTCGACAAACCTGAGTGGCGGAGCTCTGGCCATGGCAGCCCTGCATGGTGCCACCCCACCAGGCCCTCAGTGCCCTCATCACTCCCCCAGATCAACCAGTGGCTGTCTGACGACTGTGATGGCGACTCTCGCTTTTCTCGTGACAAGTTTACAGGGACTCTCTAAGGGACAGCGTCGGGCGAGGCCTCCGCGGCCCCTCTTCCTCTCTCACCCGCACAAACTGCTTGTGCGTTAAAAGGGGGGCGCCCGAGCATCGCGACTCACGGGCTCTTACTGGCCCTCCAGCCCTCACCTCCTGGCCTTGTCCACGGCATCGCGACCTGGCATACCAGCAACGGCTGAGCTCGCTCGGGGGCTGGGACCCGAGGACATAGAGCATGAAGGGGAGTGTGGGGGAGAAGGAGGAGGCTCGCGAAGACCTCACCGGGCAACCCCTTAGCTGCTGGCGCGCGGGCCTGGCGCAGCGCTGAGAAATGGCTTCAAGCTCCTGAGATAAGTCATTCTCCGGAAGTACTAGCTATCGCAACACCAACTTTGCACCTAATGCAGCCCCGTAATGGCGACGTTGCGCTCCTTTCTCGCCGAGCGGTGGCTGCTTGAGCGCTAAAGGGGACCTCCCGAGCATCGCGCCTCGGGGGCTCTTACTGGACCTCGGGCCGCTCACCTCCTGGCCTTGACCACGGTATCGCGACCTGGCATACCAGCGACGGCTGAAGACGGCCTGGGGACCGGGACCTGTCAGCGCAGAGCACCAAGCCCTCATGAGGTTAGAAAGGAGGGACCAAGCTGAGACGGGACGAGCATCTCACACTACTTCACGATGAGGATCATATTGACAAAAGAGACTACATACACTTTACAAGCCCCCGCAGGGTGTGTTCTTGGTTCCTCCCAGGAACAAGAGACGCAAATCCTAAGGAGCCCTAACTACGGGAATCATAGCGGCAGACGCCATCATCAACAGTGGGCCACGTGGGGCTGGCGCCAACCTCATCCAGATCAGCCGCGCCGACCGTCAGGCGCGCCGGCTCTGCTTCGGGCGCGGCATGAGCTCGGTGGCTCGTAGCTGTCGTCGCTCGTCTCCGAAGTCAGGAGAAGTTCGGGGGAGTCGCTGGACCCTCTGGCACGGTCGCTACTGCCAGAGGAGCTGCTGGAGGGGCGAGCGGTGGGCCTGATCCTCGTCGTTCCGGAGCTCCGGCCGCTGCCTCTGGGGCAGCACTCCAGCTGGCGTCCTTCCTCATCGAAGACGTTGAAGAACATCATGGAGGCGCCATCGTACTCCAGATGGATCGCTAGGGTGCCGTCCGTTCGGCAGACCCTGACGATCTCACCCCAACCTCGGGTCATGAAGACCCTGCCGGGCGCAACAGCTTCGACCTCCGCTTCGGTCGCGGGGTTGCGGCAGTAGGCATGCTGCAGCCATAGCTCCCGAGGCCCCCTCGGTGGTATCTCGAAGGCGAAGGAAGCAGGTAGGCGGATCTAAGAGCTCGGAGGCATGGCGGCGTGAAGCACGAGCTCGCGGGAGGAGTTCACAGCATGGACTCCAGGGGGGACGACGCGCACCGCCATGATCCATCGGCGACACCGGCGATGCGGGTGGCGCCGCTCGACGCCCTCCTCCCCAGGGTCCTTGGCCTGGGCGTAAAAGGGCAACGGGTATCCAGGAGGAGGCTGCTCGTACCAAGGCCTCGACACCTCCTGCCGGGCACCCTCGTCTCGGCAGCGGGGGACCGGCCGCTTCTTCAGCAGAAGTGGGATGGGCCCCTCTCGGGGGGCCTTCCCTTTCTCTTCGGCCGAGAACCGGCGGATCGACGCCATTGTCAACGAGTTGAAGGAGGAGGTGAAGAAGCGGAGGCGGAGCAAGAAGAGATGGACTGGAAGGGCTCGCGCCGTTCCGTACTTATAGCCGGAGGAGGCCAACCGTCGGCCTCCACGATCACAAGTAATCATGACCCGTTTTGCATGCAGGGACTTGTCTTGTCGGACAGTTGTCGGGGCATCATGGGGAAGCGGAGACGCCCATGTCCAATCAACCGCCACGCGGCTCCCAAGGCCGCAGGCTGTTGGGGCCCACGGCGCTTCGCGCTTGCCACTTCTCTTCTCTACTAAGCCAAGCCCGGGCGCGCCTTGGGCCCGGGGGCTACTGTTGTCGTTTTGGGAACGGGGGTCCCCAGACTTGCCTGTCTACAGCCTGCGGCGTGGCTCGAGCAGTGGCCCAGTGCGGCCCATCTTCATCAACTCAAGCTCAAGATCCTCGCGAGGGGCCAAGCCTCACGGGGCGGATGATAGGGAGCTCCCTCGGGGGCAGCCTCGTCAGGTTGGCTCGCGAGGAGGCGGAGAGATCAAGGCGGGGGTACCTCATGAGGTGCCCGTGACGCAAGACATGACGATGAGCCCAGGCGGGCGCCAGACGGGAGCCGGCCTGTGCAGTGTCCTTGTTTCCCCTTTGGTGCAAAGGGGGCAAGCACAGGCCAAGGCATGAGGCAAAGACTACCATTTCGGTGCAACAAGACCAAGACCAGCAGAACAGCAGGATGGAGGTCACCGTGGAGCCCAACACGGCGTCATCGTTAGAGTCTTTAGCAGGCGAGGACCAACTTTAGTCAGGATAAGTGTACTAGATGTTCCCCTTCAAAATGGCGAATTGTTGGCGCCCTTCTCGCTCAATATTTGGGAAGAGGACGAGGGCCTCGCTCTATAAATAGGGCTAGCCACCACAGTAGAAAAGGATCCAGATCCAATCCTTCCCAAGAGGCAAAACCTCCACAAGAACATCCCTCGCGAGGCTGTTCTTCCCTTGGATTATTCATCATCAGCCCCAGAGGCAATCCACCACACCACACACTGGAGTAGGGTATTACACCACAATGGTGGCCTGAACCAGTATAAATCTCGTGTCTCTTGCGTTGTTCATCTTCGCTAGCCTAGATCCTTAGCGAGGCAATGAGACGTGAGTTGGTAGAGGAGAGATCTTCGCGCGCACCCCAGAGTTCGAACCTCAAGGGTCTGCCAGAACCCGCAATCCGACAACGCCCGTGCCTCTCCATCTGATCGAGTCGACGGAATTATTCTGAACACAAACACAAGCGAGCGTGACTCTATATTATACCATTTCCAAATATAAGTCTTAACGGAATCATTTCGAACACAAATACAGGAATGAACTTGCATGCATCTCCAGGTGACACCTTAGTGAAAATGTCCGTAACACACGCAGGCACGAACGTGACTCCCTCTAATAACAAAGAGTGCCTCCCTAGAACGCAGCACCGTGACGCTCCACAACAAAGGAACGAGATGACAAGGAAAACATTTACATACACAGCATCTGGGATGTGCCTATTGCATTAGTAACACAATGCCAACTCGGCTACACTTCCACGCACCTCACAGTGACTCGCCAGAGAAAATGCACGTAACACACGCGTGGACAAACGTGACTCTGGCTAATAAGAAGACTTGCCTCCGCTGGATTCACGTCCATTCCTCTCCAAGAGAACGAGTGAGCGGAATCATTTGGAAATACCAAAAGCATACACTCGTGGTATAACGAGACTCTTACAAATGCGTTAACATGCTTCCCTTCTTGAGTTCATGTCCATGCCTCTCTGATTGAACTGGTGACCAGAATCATTTGGAACACAAAGAACCATGAAACGTGACTCCCTCTAATAACAAACAGTGCCTCCCTGGAACGCAGCACCGTGACGCTCCACAACAAAGGAACGAGATGACAAGGAAAACATTTACATACACAGCATCAGGGATGTGCCTGTTGCATTAGTAACACAGTGCCAACTCGACTACACTTCCACGCACCTCACAGTGACTCGCCAGAGAAAATGCACGTAACACACACGTGGACAAACGTGACTCTGGCTAATAAGAAGACTTGCCTCTGCCAGATTCACGTCCATTCCTCTCCAAGAGAATGATTGAGCGGAATCATTTGGAAATACCAAAAGCATACACCCATGGTATAACGAGACTCTGACCAATGCGTTAACATGCTTCCCTTCTTGAGTTCATGTCCATGCCTCTCTGATTGAACTGGCGATTAGAATCATTTGGAACACAAAGAACCATGAAACGTGACTCTGAGTAACTCCAAACCATGCCCCTGTGCATCACACAACAACAGTAAAATCAAGAAATGCTAACATCCCACAGACTAAGAGTTAAGATGGCAAGCAAAAAAACAAGCTCATCGAAGTACACAGAAATTTGCACCACTCTTGATGTCCAAACGGACGGTCTAAGATTCGAGAAGCTTTGCCTTTTTCCATAGGAGGATGAGCGCTGGTGGCCTCACTTCCATGCGCCTCACCGTGAAACGTCATAGAAAATGTTTGTAACACTCGCAGGCACGAACGTGACTCTGGGTAACACCAAACCATGCCACCGTGGATGTCACCACACTAAAATAAAAACGCTCTGGGAGTTGAGCAAGCAAGGAAAAAACAAGAACATCAAAGCCCACAGAAAGTTACACCAATCTTGATGTCCATACGGACGGTCGAAGATTCAAGACGGTTCCACCATTTCCCTCTCTCCCTCCACTACTTTCTTGCTTTTGCTCTCGCACTGAAAATCTCGAACACTTCACCAGTTCTCCTCTCTTGAACACCCTCATCTCTCCTTCTACCCCCATTGTCCAATCCAGTAGACCAACCAAAAATCCAAATCGCGTTCGCCTCACCCACGAGCTGCCATCCACTTCGAGATACAGGCAGTCGGTCGGTGCCCGCGAAAGCATCAAAAACCTCTCCCGGCGGCGGTGGCGACTGACGACGATGACCCGTGCTCGCGGCGGAGGTACCAACAGAGAGCAAGGACAAAAACAAGCCAATGGATGCGATGAATCCCTCACAAGCAATCGAAGGTAAAAATTTTTAATCCATTACATTCCATTACCACAGGTCGATCAAAGCGATTTCCCCCCTTTTTTACGGACATGAACCCTAACCGCCACACAAAACCATGTTTCCAAAAAGTCTGTCTAGACTTTTCTAGCAAAATTGAAATAAGGTAGGCATGCGTGCAATAGGATGCTACCCTTACCCGTCACAGAAATCTGCTCGCAACAAATTTTCCTAAAACGTACTGTGCATGCCAGAACTATCTAGGACACTGCTCTATATTCAAACCATGAGAGCATCCTTAAATTCAAAACCTGGTATTTATAGGAGATTCTATATATCCGTTGATTGTACCTGTTTCATATTACGTGCCTCTCTCGTATTAACATCCGTGCTACAATAATAGATCTAGCTGGGTGCTTATAGCATGAAACAACATGTGCCTCTCCAACAATGTCATTTTTTGTCCACGGGATGCATCTCCTCTTTTTGCTGTGAAATTCAATTATGCTTCTATTGCTCCTAACACCTAGGCATTTTTATGCAGCAAGGACTGGTCATAAGGAAAATAGGGTACCTGCGGAACAGTCTGCCGTGCAGCAAGGTACAATAAAAGGCTCACACAATCCATATAACAAAAACTATGTAGCAGCAGCAATAAGTTAACCAATTACGTCCACACAATCCTGGGAAATTACACTTCGATGAAATTTTTCACACACTATGTGTATTATTATTCATCCGAGAGCATTTTATCTTACCCTCTAAACCTTACAGTTATCGCTCCAATTTATAGAATATCATTTGTAGTGTATTTTTTCCTATAAAAAGGGACTTCCCCTCACTGATATGGATTTGACAGCAGACATACTGCTCACACCTGACCCTAATTTCTATCACTGATTGGCCAAACCAAGAGTTAGTGGGAAGACTTGATATAACAAGAAAACAATGGATTGATCGCCTTTTTAGGTCAGGAAATGAAAGAAAAGGGCTATCTTATGAATCTATGTAGATTAAGTTTTAGATTCTTTTTGTGCAGTCGTGGAAGACATAGTTTTAAAACTATATCCCATTTGTTTCGATGTTACTTCGTAATCCTTTTGTTACATAATCATCGTGCAGGTGACGGAGGAGGAGATATTGAATTTTTTTTGTCTGGACTTAATAGTGCATATCCAGAAAAACCAATCATCTCTCCTGACCCGTCAGAAAAAAGAACGAAGCAGAACATGGAGAACGAAGCACCCGAGAAAGTGCCAGCACTAGCTTCCAGCAGGGAGGGCAACAAAAAGCAAGTGACTAGCAGCAGAAAAGAGGAGCAATCAGAAACCAAGATTGTCATTCCTCCTAGAGCAAAAAGACAAAAGAGAAAGGACAAAACTCAACTCATCAGCAATGGTGCTACCTTGCAGTAGCAGCGGCCAAGTCGTCTAATGATACTCCCGCCAACAGTTCCACGCGTCGACAATGAACTAAATAAAGCCAAGAATAAAAACAAAAGACAACAGTTGGAAGAAGGCGAGGATGATGCCAGCAAAGAGTCAAAGCGTGATGCTGCTGACGACGACGATGGCACAAAACATGATGATGATGTCATTCATTTAGAGGGTGATGGCGCCGCAGGGGACAACATTGGCGCCACAGAGGACAGCAACGATGATGTAAAACACATTTTCTCTACAGATTTTTGCTACCGCTATTCACCCATGAAAACCAAACCATCCTCTATAACAAAACCGTCTTTTTCTTAGCAGGTAAAACCAAGAAAGAAGCACACAAAGAGGAGAAAGACAAGTGGAAAAGAATTAGCAGAACCAACGGATGATGAACATGAGGCAACAACAAATAAGGACAAATGCGAAATCAAGGCAGGAGCAGCATTTGATAATGTCAATAGAGCATGGAAATTACTTGAAGAACGTCACCGGCGAGATGTTAGGACAGCCGGGTTTGGAAGCATAGAGGAATGCCAAATAAAGCGCTCCATCTGCAAACCGCTTGCAGCACACATCTACGACAAATTCAACACAAAAAGCATGACAATAACCTTCGGTGAAGCTGATCAGCAGAAAGAACGAAACGCAAAAGTCAGCACCAAGGCCACAGATTTCCACCAATACAATGAGCGAACTGGTCACAGAACTTGGCCTCAATAAAATGGATTTCCATCACGACGATCTGTTCAAAGAACTAGAAAAATTGGTGAAAGAATATGACGAACAATCAAACTGGAAATCATTTAAAATATTTTTCCTTATTTTTTTCCACAATGTTGTCTGTGGAACAACCTCCCCGACCTTCAGCAAACAAGTCATTATGGTCAAGGACTTGGACTATCCAGAAATGGCAAGGATGGATTTTTGCCAAGTAATCGTCGAAAGTATTCAGGAAGGAGCCAAGATATGGTAGAAGCACAGGTTGTTGCCTCAGGAAGAAAAGAACAAAAAGCATCTCGATGGTTTGGCAGAGGGACCAGTAATAATGTACCTCGACTGCCGGCTGCTGCCGACCAACACAAAAGAAATGCGCAAGATTGCCAACACAATCGACAAGACATCATTACCGCGAGTAAACCACCTAAACGAGAGTGACCTAAAGAAAATAGCTAGAGCAGACATGAAAAAGGACAGAAAAGCAAGACCAGATGACTATGTATTTGGCAAGATAAAGGTATAGCCCTATTGAATATATATGCATTATCCCTTATAAAAATGATTTCCCGTCTAACCAATTCCATTCTGCCGAAACAATGCAGACATGGAAAGGAACAGCAGAGAGGATCTTCTATGCCAGCATAACAACACCATCGTATTCAATACAGATGATACCAGCACAACAACAGGAGCACCAACAGACGACCAAGCTACTACCACCTCCAACCAAGCGCCAGGATGAAGCACATGTCAGCACGAGTGGAAGCAAGGAACCAGTCACATGCACCAGCACAGGATCATATGAAATATTCGGAAGGATAGAAGAAATGTTGAAACAAGTACTCGAGGAAACAAAACAGATACCTGCAATAACGACCAGGGCTAGACACCAATGCAGCGAACAAGAGGAGGAATTAGATGAAAGAATGAAGAACTCAGTGGTGCAACATACAACGGCCTTGATTTATTCTCTTGAAGAACATAGAGAATTTCAGAACATTGTTTGCAGAGTGAGCTTACCAGAAGAGATGATGCTGAAGTTGCAGGATCGAGCAGACGCAGGAGCGACAGAACACTTCTACATGGAAAAACCACACGAAAGAAGTCGTAGCCGCAGCAGAACCAGGAGGGAGGAGAAAAAGAAAGAAGGAATAACAAGACCAACAAAACAAACATGAAGGGAAGAAAAGAATAACAAAATCAAGAACACAGACCTCGAGAATTAGCCAGAAGGAGACAAAAGAACATAACAAGATGCAAAAAGAGCAAAGCAAGGAGCACGTATCAACCAACACAGCAAGTGTCGAAGGGCAGCAAGAACAAGGTAGAAAAGTAGCTAAAGAAGCATAGAATCAAGACGAGAAACAGGTATATGAGAACAAATACATCATCCATGTGACTCGAAAGCGATGCTTTCAAACTTGAAGTTAAAAAATCTGTCTTCGATTATGTCAGGGACAAGGCAACAGAACGCCACCGAAACATAAAGGCCAACAGTAGTATGCCATCAAGAACACCGAGCAAGAGGATGGAAGCAATACAACAAGCAACCCAACAACAGATAATGCTCCCTCAAGAGCGTCAACAGGAGTAGTACAAGAGACGAACAGGACCGAAGGCAGCAAAGACGTGAGTATAAAAAATCAGTCTCTTCTTTCTAAAAAGTCTCTTCTCTCTAAACTAGAAATGGTCTAGAGTTAACTAACAAATCTGCAACAAAATATACACTCAGCCGGACAAGTATCATATCGATTCTCCCGCAAACGAGGCACGGGCTGATCTAGCATCGACCATTAACAGCACGGCAGAAAAACAAGAAGAAAACAACAAAGAAGAGGTAAAACTTCCAAACCCACTTTTCCCAAATACCGTCAACTCATATTGTTTCATCTATCAGGTATTACAAGCACATCAAAGAGAAGAGGATGCCCATGCAAAACACAAAGTTGATATAGAAGAGCTTTTGAGCACAAGAGCATTTTAGATGACCGATACAGGGGAGAAAGCCTCAGACACTCCACTCGGTGACACACCCAAGGCTGGCATACAAAGCAAAGAAAAAGTGGACGGACAAACGGATATCCCAACCACCAGCGCAAAGGTAAAATTCAACAAGAACCATTTTTCCAAAATTTATAAGAAATGTACTGCCCAGTACAACCTGTCACAGTAATACAAGAATTACAAGCAATGAATCATGCTTTTCCTTTTTCATGAAACGCAGGAAACAAACAAGGACGGTCATGGAAAAGAGCGGCAAGGAGTAGAAACAGAACCACCCAAAAAACAAGGGCAAATGGTGACTAAAATGGTACCCAGTACGCCGACCAAAGAGCAGTCTTCACGTGACAAGCACAACCGAGAAGAGATGCCACCAGCATCAAAGACCAACAAGGTAAAGCTACGCGCACCTGAACCTACAACGTTAAAACAAAAAATTTAATGCATGCACAGATGAAGTCCAACTTTATTTACATTTTTTGATTGAACACAAAAAAGAAACAAATGAAGCAGAAGATGTGCCTCAAAAAGCGATAGAAAGTGCTGCTACCACTCAAAAATGTACTAAAACTCTAGAAGACAGAGAAGAAGTGACACGCACGGCACCAGAGAGATTGAACATGGAGGTCAAGCAACAAAACCTCTTTCTATAGCATATAAAAAAATGCATCCGCCAGAAAGAAACACAGAAACATTTTAATTACTTTTCGCGTTCCAACAGATGCAAGAAACAGAGGAGCGCACCAATATTCAAGACCAACAAACACAACAACACAAGGGAATGGAGCAAGCAGAAGACCAAGCCACAAAACCTTCGCTGTCCGGGCAAGAAATAACAGGGATGGCAACATCGACGCAAAAGATTGAAAAGGTGAAGTGAGATAACCCGCTTTTAAGGAAATTAGAAATTTGAGTGAACAAAGACACAAATACAGTCTCATTTACCTACCTCTATGTCTCAACAGCCACAAGACAAAAACAACGACACCATGGATGAACAAAAAGAAAAAGATCCAGAGGAGGTGCCAAAATCTCCACTCACCGAAGAAAATGTTGAAGAGGAAGCACCGGCGAAAACGACTGAAAAGGTGAAGCTACAATAAAAGAGTTCAAATACACACTAAACATTTGAGTATTTTTCTTAGGGAACGGACACTGAACTACAATGAAAATAACGAGCATATTTATTTATTTTTTAACTACGCTTTTGCATGATAACACAGAAACCTCAACAAGACAAGCACGCAGACACAAGCAAAGAAGCAAAGGGCCACAGTGCATTGGAAAACCATGCAGCAAACATTCCAGAGAGAGAGTCAGACAACAACAAGAAAAAGGCCGCACCATCGGACAAGAAACATTGTGCTGTAAAAGATGTTGCCACCACAAACACGACGGTAACCCAGGACAGCACTCAAACAGAGCATGAACCGTTGATCATACAAAACCTGGCCATCGAAGAAGGCACAAAAGATGAAGGGATCGAACGCCTGTACAACAATGTCATGACAGCGAATAAGGACAAAGGGTAAGTTCATGTTACGACCAAAGAATTATTTTCTGCCAATGATTTCCTCCCTTAAACATTTTATATGTATACATGTTGTTGTTGAGGCATATTTATTTATTTATTTATTTATATATGTTGCAGGCATGAGATTTTAATAAATACAGAGACGTCAACAGTAACGGTCAGCCACATGGCACAAAGCTTCGACATTGGAAAGCCAGTGCACATCGAAACCATGGCAGTCATGCTACAGATGTTGAAAAAGAAACTCAGGGGCACAAAGAGAAAGATTCTATCAAGATACAACACCGTAAGTAGAGCTCAAGTTTCAACAATGAATATCACTCTATCGATCAATCAACCTTTCTGTACAATTGAATTTACAAATTTCTTCTACGCACATGTGACAAAACAAGCAGGCATCGATACGCATGGCCAACCAAGAAGGTCCATTGGAATTGAAAAATAAAGACGAAGCACACATCAGAGACAAGAAAATTCCTAAAAGGCTTAAAAGATTCCTTGATCTGGAAGAAGGAGAGCAACTACAAGATTTCGACATGGTAAGCACATCTCATGTTCCAGATAAGAGATACAATCTCGGCACTACAACTCCATCTAACGATCAACAAATCATGACTAAATCCAAGAAGGATCCCTTATTTATTTATTTTGCATTTTTGCAGTTCTTTCTACCAGTTTGCATAGGCGGGCATGTTCAACAAAAAAAAGACCTGTGGGCCACTACTTCGTTGTTATAATTAACATGAAAAAAGAGCTCTTTGAACTCCTTGACTCTTTACTGGATGAATATACAGGCACAATGGACTACTTCAACACAGTAGCAAGAAGAGTAAAGAGGATATGGAAGCAAATAAGCCCATTGCTGCAACTGTCTCCAGGTAATATTGACTATTTCGAAAAGGTCAAAATGAAGGTGCCACTTCAGGGGGAAACGTAAGCAGTACAAGCCTTTCTCTGTTTCCTTACTCACTGTAACAATTATTAATGCAATCCATAAAAACATAGGACGTTAGGACAACTTCACCTAAACTGCCCAACCATCTTTGGACAGCGACAATAATCAATCATCCTTCTACCTGCAGACTCGACTATACGTTCTATATGTTCATGAACGCAAAGCACTACACAGATGATGGAGAAACAGTGTTAGTAACAGAGGAACAAGTCCTAGAGTTGAGAAAGAAAATCCTCTATCAAATAATCAGCCAATACAGAGATACGGCCGCACTGTCATTAATCAACTACACTGCAGGTTTCTCTTACTAAAGACAACTAAGTAAAATTCTACTTATGTAATTTTCAGAGACACACCAATAAGTTTTTATTTTTTATTTTAACAGATCTGCTGAAATCTGAGGTCGATATGGAAGACAGTGAAATGCAACGAATACATTGTGACATAATTCAACAAGAGATTCCTCCAACTCCCGAGCACATTGGGACGAGCACTCAAGAGATAAAAGTTATTGGCATCAATGACACAAGCACCGATGAGGAGAAAGAAGATTATAATGCGAGCACCAAGGATACCACCAAGGTGTCTGAAGAAGCACTCACGGAAGAACAAGCCCAGACATATGCTAGTTTATAGAGGGAACAACACGCGCAGCCAGACACTGATTTACAAAAGGAAGATGAAGGAAAAGATCCACCGATAGAACCAGACAGACCACCCCCAGATAAAAACAATGAAGGCATAACACGCTCTCCTTTAGAAGTGGATAACATGACAAAGAGCGTACCAACTCGCCAACAACAGCTTTCCAAATAGAACATGAACCCTCTTGGCGAAGATCGCATATCAGGAACATCACCAGAGGCAGAACATGCACAAGAAGAAAAGCAGCAGAAAGAGAAGATTTTAGTAGAAAAGATACTTCAAAAGAGGAAACGCGATGCTGAAGTCTCAGTAGAATCGAGCATCAAAAACAACTCACAAAAGGACACACCAACACCTGGGCAGCTTAACGAGAAGGCGCAGTTAGGTCACGACAAGAAAAAGGCAAGGCATCTTGCAAGAGTGCAGACAAGTTCCCAAAAACCCTCGACAATTCAACCACATGAGATCAGCTCAGCAAACATAATATCAACTAAGAGGCCATTCAAGCGAGCAAGCAAGGAAATTGAGAAAGTCAACGCTCCACCACTTGTTCCAGGAGATTTCATTTACAAAGAAAAGGCCATGCAACTCTATAGATATCTGAAGAGCCGACAAGGACAGAAAGAATGCGGACGGTAAGAAGATTCTCCTTGTTCCATGGAAACGATTACACAGAGATGCACATTCTCTAACATCCAACTAACCATTCACTCACCTACTTGTAAACCCTCCTTACTTGCAGAGAACAGTTATATAAAAGCTCAAAGCGCGAAGGCTACATTTCAGGAAAATCCTTCATGGAACAAGCAGGGAAAGGAGATGCACAAACGGAGGGCTCCATGCTAAACACGTTACTATACGAATGGACAGAACAGGAACAGTTCAACCCAGACATCACAATTGTACTCCCTACAGAATTCGCAAATGTATGCATACCTCACCCACAAAAACACCACTGTCATTACTATGGTAGAATATTTAACTAATACCACACACTCTCTTTCTTGAAGATGGTGCTAGGTCTCAATTAGAATAGAGGAGAGCTATCAGAATTCAACGAAGACGATGCACTACAAGCATTTGAACAACTCGTGCGAGGTAAAAACACCCTGCATTCGAAGATGGTAAGTCCAGAACTATTATTAAACACATGCCTTATTCTCCTTGAGCTTCAATAAGTAATTGAAATTCAATTTTTACATCAACAACGATCTCCTCTCTCAACGTAGATCATGATACCCCATCACACAGACAACCACTACATGCTATATATAATGAACAAGTACAGAGATAGCATCGACATCCTTGACTCATGGAACTATGTAAACTACACCGATTTGTCTTGGAGTAAACACCATGTACATCGAGCAGAACTGGTACGTACATTTTGTACATTGATTTATTCTTTTCCTCGTGATAGTATGATACTCTTACTTTTATCAATGCCACATCCAAACAACAAAACCAAAATGCAATCATAGATGAGAAGGATGTCGGTGCCGATGAACAAGTACCACCAACTAAAACACAAGAACGAACCAGACTGGGCAAGGATAGCAGAAAGGCCTCACAGGGTCTGCACACCAAAGCAAGAAGGAACACAATGCGGACACTTCACGGCCCAATTTGTGAAACATTGGAATGGGAAAGAACTTGTCAAGGACAAAGAGGATTTTCATGTAAGTTACCAGTACATACACATCAAATTACTTGATTTCTTTAGTACCGCAATTAGTTTATTCACAATGGTGGACAACACGTAACTATAAACCATACATTTTGACATGCCTGCAGCCCAGCAAGGTGGATGTCGAATGGAAACCAGAGTATGTATTCACACTCATATTCGGTAAAACCAACCAAATAAAGCACCATCAACTTCCTGAAAAAATCAAAGTTTTCAAACCAGAGACTATAAACCTTTTTAAGCCCATGAAAGGTAATATAACTATTTTCATTTTTTCCATCAGTCAACATGACAGGAGCTTCAAATATATCTTTTAGAAACAACAGCCACAATTTTTTATCTGTTTTGACAGAGCGAGATGAAAAAAACCAGCATCAATCAAGGAGCACCAACAAATACCCGCAACACTGGCATTCGTTTAGACATGTGCATAAGGCAAACGAGCTCTACGACATAGTCATGAGTGACACATGGCAGGACAAATTCAAAAGGTGACTTGGATCCTTTTGCAACTGAAATTAGTTAAAGTTAGGAGGCAATCACACAAATAAGACAGAAACTAGAAAGAACCTTGAATTCCTGTTTATCAGCTTGCTTGTTAATGACTTACTCAACAAAATTTTCTTCTACTATTTTGCCAGTAAGCAGAAAAGTAGTATTCTCGAGAGATCAACCACAGGGGAACAGCACAACTCTCACTGGATCAAACCTTAAGGAAATATTTGATCCTGCAAACAAGAAAAAATGTCAAGGAATGGAAATGAAGGTGCTTGATGAGTTAGCAGAAGCATGGGAGGGAAGCAAGCAAACTACACACAAAAGACATAGACTATTATTAGGCCCAAGCTTTGCAGAGGTAAATTTAAAAAAAATACAATGATCATACAAACTCATCTTTTTGCAACGATTGTATAATCTCTTGGCACCGATCTATTCTTTCTAATTCATTTTTATGGTTTTTTATTTGTTGCCTACAGAATATTCTGGGTTTAAAGGATAAAAGAAAATCTATGGCGGACTTCAGAGATGATTTCACACGAGAGAAGGATACCTTGGTTCCTTTGTTCCTTAAGAAATGTCAATTAGACAAGCTCAAAACAGCAAAAATGGTAATAGCGTTAAAACCATATTCTTAACTCTCCTCTAACAATAAAACTCTCCTCTAACAAAATAAAAATAAGCATTTCAAACACAATACTATATTCTAAACTATCCTCTAACAATAAAACTTTTGTACCGCAGGTATTCATGCCATTTGAAAAGGAAGACCGATACACACTATTAGTGCTCGACAAATATAGAAGGAAGCTTCAAATCATCAAGCCTGAAGAAACCTCTCTTGAAGAATTGAAGAGGCAAGAATACCTGAAAAAACAACATGCTCACCACGTGCATGATGGCAAGCTAAGTAAGCAAATTGTTGACATGGAAATCAATGAAGCCAACAAAGAAAAGGAGCATAACAAATACCACAACCATAAAGACAAACTGGTAAGAATTGTAAATAACCGCGTCTTTCAGTTTTACAAATTACACTACATGTGTGACAACCTGGTTTTTTTCCTCTTCTTCTTTGCTTGATTTTCAGTTGAGTTGGTTTTGAGTTTGGAATGTTTGAATCATTTCATTTGGACTTAACCACTTGGGTACCCCTTGATTTTCACCCAAGTGTTCCCTCTCCTCCTCTCAACCATCATTTCACCCTGGCCAACCCAAAAATATTGTTTGGAATATTTTTCTTACATGAAAAATATTCATTTTCGCTTCCAAAACCCTAGCTAACCCTTTGAGATCCAAAGCAACCCTAGTTTTTCTTGCCCCAAAAATCCTGATAAAAATCTCAATTATTCTTTGGACCCTAGGGCACCTTTCTGAGCAAAAATATTTCACCACTCTTTGGAATATTTTGGCTACATAAAATAAAGTCACTTCTGGGTAGAAATGGTAGCTTCTACAGCAACTACCTTTTTACTAGCTCCATTGTAGCTGGTTTTCCCTGTGCCTATTTACCTTAGTAAGAGATAGTAAAACCCCAAAGCTCAGCCCTTGAATCCCAGTGGTTTGACCACAGTAACTCTCCAAAGTTACTATCCAATAACTTGTTAGCAGCACAAGTTTACTTCTACTGCACCTGGAACCTAACCAAACCATGGTAACAACTCAGTTTACTAAGGACTACATGCCAGACATCTTTGTTAGTGCATAGGGTGGCCTGATGTCACAGTTCACACAGTGAACACGTTCGTGCGGGCATGTTGGCATGTAATACGCGCGCTCTGCGCGTCGCCAGCGCCTCTGTGGAGCGTGTGCTCGCTGCCCAGCCGGCCAGAGCATGCCACACCTCGCCACCATCTTCGTATCCACCTCCATAACTCCCCCTGCCGCTCGCTGACGTAGGAGCTCACCGCAGCGAGCACAGGCACGGTCCAGCCAACGGCACAGTGCGCGCGCACTATGTTCATCGCTTTCCCCCTCGCTCCTGTGCTCATCCGCACCCGCGCACAGTTCCTGCGTGAACTCTGTCGTCTTCTCCCTCTCCCTCTGGCGCCGTTCGTCACCGGGCGCCGTGGACAGGTGTCCTCCGACGGAGCCCGAGCCCTCCTCGCCCCGCCAATAAAAGCAGCCACCCGCAGCCTCTTGGAGCACCCCAGCCACTCCCACTCCCTCCTATAGCCAGTAGAAGCCGCAGCCCGGCCGGGCAGGCCGCGGGCTGCCGTCCCAGAGCCTTGCTCACCAGCGATCCCCTCCGGATCGTTCCCGCAGCTCTGGCCCCTCCCAAGCCAAGGCGACCCCGCCAGGGCCTCCGCCTCTCCTCCGTGAAGCCAACCCACCCCCTGGAGCCCCTGGAGTCGCCCCAAGCTGCCGTCTTCTTCATCTCCGACAACCTCCGCCCTGTGCCTCTGCTGGAAAGGTCAAATCCGACGTTATCCGATCACCGCTAGCTACGCTACAGGTACGGGCAGGTGCGCAAACATCGTCTCTGTCGATCCCTCCCTCTCGTTTGACTCCAAGAAGCCTCACCGTCGGTGTATGCTCCGGTGAAGCGCTGCCTCCCTTTGTTTCCCTCTCCCCTCCCTCCGGCCTGACTAGGAGGGCCCGCTGGTCAGCCACTCATTACGCACGCGAAGCGGTATGAGTGATGGCGCCCCGGGTGTTTACGCTTTCGACGTCACCCCCCCTGTTTAATTATTTCAAATTCATTTAAATTCCAGGAAACTTCAAATGGCCACAACTTTTTATCTATAAGGCCAAATGTATTGATTCTTTTTGCATTGTGTTCTGTGTCCAAAAATCTAATAGCACCCAAAAGATGGGATTTTTCCTTGCTGTCTAGATTTTTTGGTAATTTTCAGAAGTTTCTTGATGTTTTCTCTTTGTGGTTTTGAATATTTTCATAAGAGCCAGCTTGTCTTGAGGATCACCAGGGCTTTGTGAACCTTGTCAGCACTAAGGCAGGCCACAACAACATTTTCATAGTGCCACTTCAATATTTGTGATTTTTCTACTTGAACTTATGAATATTTATGCATTTAAATTAGTTATATAATGATTATATTCTGTTAAATGCTTGTCATGTTAAAATACTTGAACTACAGAATGTTTGAAGTGAATCTTGTTGGTAAGCTAAGGAGAAATTAGTTGCAAGTAATGAATAAATGATATGGTCATAGAGTTTGATAATTAGTTTAATTATTATTTTTGCATGATGAAAAATGATGAAATTGCTAGAAATGATTCTGGTATAAGTGAGGTGTGATCTTAACCAGAGTAGAAGCATGAGTTGATGATGGCTCCGTAGGAGCGTGGTCGATTCAGTTGTTTGCATGGTTATGTGATGCATATGTTAAGTGATGCATAGTATGGCATTATGACACCTGTTATTTTCACATTAAGTTGAACCTGATTAATAAATCAACTTGAATATGTTGTTGACCGGGTCATGGTGCCGCTGAAACGAGTCTTTCCCAGTGCAACCACATTTGCCGGTACGGGACGACCTTAATGCGTTTCATTGTCATGCCTCTGGTCGGTGCCTCCATTTAGGGAAGGTTATGGGCGTGTTGTACCCTGGCCCGGTAGGCAAGAATAACCTTGTGAGCCCTTTGTTAAGTTAATTTTTGCTACCGGATCCCAGAGTGGATCATGGCCACGACGGTGGTCGAGGTGTCTAGAGGTAGACACGGGGCCACCCAGGACTAGCCCGATGGGGTCTGAGTCGGAATGGCCGGGAGAGTGTCATGACAATGAAATGGTTTCATTGAAACGCTATTGGTCCAACCGAATGGGAGTTCGAGGCCATGGGTTCCGTAGTGTGGGTACAGTCTACTAACCTCTGCAGAGTGTTTTTAATCTATCAATAGCCGAGTCCACGATTACGGACACACTCGAAAGTAGGGTACACCATGGGTCAACACTTAATAAAATATGCACACTAAGTTTGTACCGAGGATGGCAGTGAGGCCATCGTGTTGAGTCTGGCCATGACTTGGTCGGATTGTGATCGCCGTAAGGATCACGGGCCAAGAGTTGGTCGGGTTATGATCGCCATAAGGATCATAGGCCATAAATTGGTTGGGTGGTGATCGCCAAAAGGATCACAAGTGTGTTTTGGAAATTATCATGTTTGTGGTCTGGAAATGATCACGTCCGGTAAGCACGTCCGTGGAACAAGTACCAGTTGAACATAGTCACAGCATATTGGATGTACGGTTGCATTGTTGTTTAAATGGTTAAATATCCTGATATTGTTTGTCATTATGTTTATGCTTATTGTGAGCTTGCAAGTACATTCAATGTACTGACCTGGCGTGTCATGCCAGATTTCAGGAAAGTCTCATTGGGAAGGAGTGTTGTCCGAGTCTAGACTGTATCCACATCGGTGTCCTTATGCTATGGAGTCCCGTTACGACGTTGTTCCGCTGCCGAGTAGTTGTCATGATTGAGGCCCCTTTATGTTCACTAAATAATGTACATATTGTTCAGCCGCACCGTATGTGCCGCTTGGCCTCGCTAACTGTTGTAATATAAACTATGCTCCGCTAGCATGAATAAAGCGGTTGTTTTTTCTGTACCATGTTGTTGTGTGTTGCCAGAAGACAAGGTCTCTGGGCTGGCAATGCAAGGTAAAACGGTCGCTCTAAGCTGGGGTGCCACAACATGTCTCTCTAAAACAAAAACAAAATGAATTCCCATGTGCCCAGGTTCAAGGAAGTATACGAAATATTACTCGGTGAAAATTTCAAAAAGGAAAGGACTAAATGGGAAGTTCAATTTTTAAAGGGCGTTCCAAAGGTGAACAAAGGTGAAACCCCGTTTGCTGTTCTAAGGTTCGCGCATATCTTTGATGGCAACCACTTCGTCGAAGAGATAGATAATTTCGGCGTAAGTTTTCGCTTAAAACTCGCTATAAATCTGCAAGATATCATACAACTGCATGACCTAATTCTGATGTGTGTTTTCTCCTTATTTTTCACTGAATTTTTTATAGGATGGCACGGAACAATGGAAAGCACAAGAACTGTGTAGGATACTATTTAGCAATCAGAATACAATCAAACCCACTGAAATGGGCGATGAGATTAGAAAGATCTACGACGGCATCAAGGAATAAAAAGTTGTTGATAAGCGAACAAGCCTAGCTCCGTCAAAACATCAGAAAATGGTTTAACCGCACATCATACTGTGATAATGAAGCAACAGACTCTTTTTATTAAAGTAGTTCCTTGATTCTTCATTAACCAAGCATTCGAACACAAGCCAGTGCCCCAAGTCCGTCCCTAGACATACGTGTGTCATGTCGACGCGCAGTTACTCTACATACTCCTCACGCGTGACCGCCGGTGACTTTGATGTTTCACAAACATTCCTCCTCTCTGCAACCATGTGCTGACGAATGCCACCAACCTACAACATGCATCTGGCGTGAGTACAGACATGACTCTCGAAATAAGTATTCAAACAAATGCATGTGGTGCCACCCACTCACGCCGTTAGAGGCCTCACTCCTGTGCATCCACAATGGTGCCTCTCCTACCACACCACCATGCATCCAGAGGGTTGAGGGTCACTGATGCCTCTCGAAGCCGCTCACCACTCCATGCCCGTGATGCCAAACACGCGTGACTATCTAGAGGCTTGACAACCGTGACTCCCTAACTGTGTATTCGGAAACATGCTTCTGGTACCACACTTTTGAACATCCATAGTATTGATAGCTGTTCAGAACAACAAAAACCCAACTTCCGTGCCTCTTGAGTCTTCACCTCCGTGATTTCTGTGCCTGCATCCACGTGCCTAACGTGTCACGCCCCGCGACACTTACATGGTCGCGGTACCACGCCCGTGTCTCTTCACAAACGTCACAACAGTGCATCCCGTGCCTTGCGTACCTGCATCCAGGTGCCTCTCTCACATGACACTTGTGATGACTCTTACATGCCCCCATCGTGTCGCACAACCTTGGCTCTGCACACTTCCAAACCGTGACCCTATAACTATGTATTCAGAGCTCACCTCTGCTACTCCGTCCACGTGCCTCTGGATGGATGCTTGTGGTGCCTTCATTTCTGTAGATACTTCAGTTTCGTGCCTGTAGAACCTGCAGTTCCGTGCCTCGTGTTCCTGCATCCACATGCCTATAGAGAGGCTCCACTTCATCACTACCACGTGACTTCACAACCGTGGTGCCTTCTTTTCTATGCCTTACGTCCTTGCACCCACGTGCCTCATGTGACACTTGCCGAGACTCTTACGTGTCCCGTAGTGCCACACCCATGTAACTTCACAACCATGGTTCTCTAACCGAGTACTCGGACCCATGCCTCTGCTGCCACACTTTTGTGCATCCAGAGAGTGCACGTACGTGCCTGTGGTGCCTTCATTTCTGTGCATGCACGTACCTGCACCCACGTGCGCAACGTGACATGCATGGCTCCTGAGACTTCACAACCGTGCCTCTGTAACCAAGCATCCTGATACGTGTGTCTGCCACTGCACTACTTTTGCATACGCAGGGTTGATACCCCGTGCCTCGAGAAGCCGCAAGTCAGTGCCTCCGTTGCCTTGAATGTCGTGCCTCCTATGCCTACATCCACGTGCGCAACATGATACATGCCGTGACACTTACGTCACCTGTAGTGCCACACCCACATGACTTCACAACCGTGGTTCTCTAACTGAGTACTCGGACCCATGCCTCTGCTGTGAAAATTATTATGCATCCAGAGAGTGCACGTACGTAACTGTAGTGCCTCAATTACTGTGCCTTACGTACCTGTCGTGGGAACGATTCCGACAATAATAAGGTATAGGGTAACGGAGCATGATCTATCGAGATGCATATGAGTGACACGGTGGTTTTAACGAGTTCGGGCCTCTCACGGTGGAGATAACAACCCTACGTCTCGTGCTCCGAAGAGGCTTTGTTTTATCTGAGTATATATTTGGAGATTACAATGTGCGTGTGTGAGAGAGGAATGGATCCCCATGCCTGAGCTAAGTCCCGAGACTAATGGTGAAAAGAGAGAGAGGTGGAAGAAAAAAGCCCCCCAAGTCTAGTGGTGGGGGTGGCTTATATAGAGTGCGCCTCCCCCTCACCTCCTATGTTACAAAGTGGGGCATGAATGCCATAATGCGAGCCGACTACCAAGCCCTCACTATGAGAATGATGTCGACTGCTTTGTTGCCTGCTGGTCTTCGTATATCCGAGTGAGTCGTACGGTCGAGTGGTGAGCTGTCATCCGAGTGGATAGTATGCTGCTTGTCCGAGTGGATAGTATGTCTGTATGAAATTTATCTGGACCCACATGTTGTGTGGACCCCATGCTTTATGATACTTCGACCCTTTGTGGGCCTACCTACTATGTGTATCCCCAACATACCTGCACCCATGTCTGCAATGTGAGACTTGCCGACACTCTTACATGCCCCGTAGTGCCACACCCACGTGACTTCACAACCACGGTTCTGTAACCGAGTAGTCAGACCCATGCCTCTGCTGCCACACTTTTGTGCATCCACAGACTGCACACCCGTGACTTGAGAAAACACACGTATGTGCCTGTTGTGGATTCACCTTTTCTCCCTTCCGTGCCTGAACCCACGTGCCTCACGTGCCTAACGTAACATACGCCGTGACTCTTAAATGGCCCCGCGTCGCTCCTGAGACTTCACAACCATGCCTCTTTAACCGAGCGTTCTAACACATGCCTCTGCCACAACACTCTTGTACATCCTCAGGGTTGATACCCATGCCTCGAAAAGCAGCATATCCGTGCCTGTATTGCCTTCATTTCCATGCCTCCGATGCTTACATCCACGTGCCTCACGCAACTCTTGCCTGTCTCATGGTTCTCTACCTGCTTATAGAACCTACACTGCCGTGCCTCCTGTGCATGCATCTACGTGTCTGTAGAACCTACACTTCCGAGCCTAACATCACAAAAACGGATCTTGATGCTCAAACGGACAGTTGCAGATTAGAGACGGTTCGATGGCTTCCATCTCTCCCTCCCTCTTCTACTAGCTTGCTTCCCCTTCCGCAAAGTAAATCTCAAAACCTTCATCACTCCCGCACGCTCTCCTCCTTCCTTTTGCACACTAACACAACTTCGAAATCGAGTTCGCGTCACCGGACAAACCGCCACCGCGTTTGCCAACTACCCTCCAATCCGACATACACACAGCCACACACTGTCCGCAAGAACACCAATAACCCTGCCGGCTACGGCGACCGACGGCGAGAACTTCGACAGTGCCGACAGAAATCACAACAAAAAAGGGCAACGACACAATAAGCCGATGGAACCAAAGAACACTGCACAACTAATTGAAGGTAATTATCATTCTATCCCACTCCATTCCACTAGGTAGATAGTAGTGATTTTTCAACTTCAAGGAACAACAACCCTAGCCACCGCTACCAAGGAGTTTTCCAATAACCTAAAATCAATTTGTCTAACAAATTGAACCGACGGAGAGATGAGATTTAATATAAATGCTGCAGCTCTCCGCGCTGGAATTTTCGCCATACGATATGTGCTCAAAGTTACTAAACCTGAAACGTCACTAACTAGAATACATCGATAGATCCAAACCCCACAAGCATACTGAGAGGCCAAACCTGATAACCGTACGAGATTTTCTACATCCCTTGTCCCTTCAATGTAACCGGTTTTTAAATTATGTGCCTCTGGTCTGAAAACCGTGAACAAAGAATAGTTGTACCCTGTGCTTCTAGGGTAAAACAACCCGTGCATCTCTATCCATACAAATTTGTTTTCACACCATGCAGGGTTTTTTCTGTGACACTCGACTCTGCTTCTAACACCTACCCATTTTTTATGCAGCAATGAGAAATCCTCACGAAGAAGCTAAAACCCAGCAAAATACTGAAGAAGACCCTGCTGAAGAGCATGCAATCCAGCAAGCTCCTGTCAAAGGTTTGACCAAAAGAGTCCACTGTCTATTTACAAAAAACTATATTGAGACATTTATAACTTAACTGCTATCCTTGACAACAATAACTTAATTATGTCTACAAATAAAACTACCTGCCACTTTTTATATATTTATTTATAGAAAACATTAAAAATGTTCGCACACGATCTTATATTTAATTAGAAAATAGTTTAACTTACTAAATAAATCTTCAACTCTCATTGATGATATTCCTCCCATTATGAAATATCACCTACAGAGTGCATTTTTGCCTCAAAAAATGCTTCACCCTAACTTCACTTACCCAGCTCCACTCATAACCATAATTAATATTTTTTCCATCTCCTGATTAGCTCAATCGGTAACAATAGTAATAACCTTGCTTAACCCAAAAAATAAAACTAAAAATCCCCTTTGGGAGTTTCACATTCCTTATGCATAATCGTGGAAGATATATACATTAAATGTGTATCAAACTATCAATTATTTTCGGAAAAAAAGAATATCATTTTTTGTTACCTGGTCATTATGTAGGACACGAAGACGGTGAAATTGAAAGCACACAAACACACAGCATGTCTCCTCATTCATCAGAAAAGGACACAAAACAAAACATGAGGAATAAACCACCTGCAGCAGAAATGGTAACTTACACCAGACTCAACAGGATTAAACATCTAGCAACAAGCAAAAAAAGATAAAATCAGGTACCAGCACTGTTTTTACTCCTGGAGCAAAAAGTCAAAAGAAAAAGGACAATGCTGAAAACATCGTCGACACTAGTACCTTGCAGCATCAGCCATTACCTCTAATGGTACTCCCGCCAACAGAACCAACCGGCACGAAGAAACAAGGTGAACGCAAGAAGAAAAACAAACGACAAAGGGTAGAAAAAGAACAAGACGATACCAACAGCAAAGGTTCAGATACCAATGATGACGAGATGACAAACAACATGATGCAGATTTCATTCCTACAGACGGTGATGATGCCGAAGAGCACGACAGCGACGCAGAACATGACGATGATGTAAAAACACACTTATGTACTAATTTTGAATACCACTATTTAGCACTAAGGATCTAACGTTCCTTTCTAACAAAACCCTTTCTTTTTTTCTTCTGAAACGACCCAAATCAGGCCAGAAGGACGGAAAGAGGAGAAAGACAAGCGAAAAAGAATTGGCAGCACCAACAGTTGACGAAGAACAGGAAGAAACAAAAGAAGAGAAATGCCAAATCAAGGCAGGGGCAGCATTCGCTCATGTCAAGAAAGCATGGAATTTACTTAAAGACCGTCACATGCAAGATATTAGGATGGCAGGATTTGGCAGCATAGAGAACTGCAAAATAACGGGCTCCATCTGCAGACCGCTTGCAGCACACATCTACGACAACCTCGACATAGAAAGCATGACAATAACCTTCAGTGATGGTACTGAAGACAAAAAAATCAAGATTACCAAGGAAGCTATCCACAAGGTGTTTGGATACCCAAACGGCACGGAAAGGTCAGCACCAAGGCCAGAGACTAGCCCAACTTCAATGAAAGAACTGATGTCAGAGCTTGGCTTCAAAGATACAAAATTTGCGCCAAAACAACTGTTCAAGAAGCTAGAAATATTGGTGGAACTAGATGACGAACAGTCAATCAGGAAATCAGTTAAAATATTTTTCCTTATTTTTTTTCCACAATGTTGTCTGCGGGTCAAGCGCCGCTATCTTCGCTTGACAAGCTATGATGGTCAAGGACATGGACTATCCAGAAATGGCAAAGATGGATTTATGCGAGGTAATCGTCGAAAGTATTAGGGAAGGAGCCAAGACATGGAAAAACCACAAGATGGTGCCTCAGGAAGAAAAGAACAAAAAGCATATCAATGGTTTGGCACAGGGACTAGTAATCATGTACCTTGACTCCCTACTGCTGCAAACCGACACAAAAGAAATGCGGAAGATTGCAAAGACAATGGACAAGACCTCATTACCACGAGCAAACCATCTCAAAGAGAGTGACCTAGCGAAAATAGCTAGAGCAGACATGAAAACGGACGGAAAAGCATGACCAGATGACTATGAATTTGGCAAGATACAAGTATAGCTCTGTTGTACATAAACCAGTCCTTCCCTTTTTGAAAACAGTTTCCATTCTAATCAACTCCATTCCATCGAAACGATGTGGACATGGAAAGGAACAACAGAGAGGATCTTCTATACTAGCACAGCATCAACTTCGTCTTCAATTCCCCAAATAGCGGGAGAATATCGTAAAGAACAACAACACCAGCACACAACCAAATTGCTACCACCTCCACCCAAACGCCAGCGCGAACCACGTATCGACACCAGTGGAAGCACGGAACCAAACAAAAGCATCAGCACAGGACCAGATGAAAGATTCCAAAGGATAAACAAATTGTTGGAAAAAGTGCTCCGTGAAGCAAAACAGTTACCCGCAGTAACCACCAAGGCTAAACACCGATGCAACGAAAAAGAAGAGAGATTGGATGAAAAAAACAAGGACAAAGTCGTGCTACAAACAATTGCCCTGATGGATTCTCTAGAACAACTCAGACAATTTCAGGACATAGTTTGAACAAGGTACCTCACAGACAACGCGACCCTGCAGACACTAGAGCAAGCAGATCCAGCAGCATCAAGTAGACTAGTCGATGCCAACCGCACGAATAAAATCATAGCCACAACAGAACAAAGAGAAAGGAGAATAAGAAAGAAAGAAGAAGAGGACGAAGAGAGGAAGAGAAGAACAAAAATCAAGGGACGTGGGCATTGACAAGAAGAAGATAAAGCGGCAAAAACAGGTAAATAAATAGTAATGCATGGTGCCATCCGCACCCTAAAGCAAACCCCTGTTTTCATACCTCAACTAAAAAGAACTGTCTCAATGCTTTCAGGAACGTACCAATAGCACGCCAGGCCAAGATGAACTCCAACAGCAGGATGGTGTCAACAACCCCAAAAACAAGAATGAACGCAACAAACAAAGCAAACTCACAACAGACAGTGCTACAACAACAACTACCCCAACACAAGCACAAGATACGATCGATGTCAGAACCAGTGAAGAGGTCAGTATGAACATCCATTTTTCCTTTCAAAACTGCATAGAGTTATAAGTTAACTCACAAACCTCCAAAAAAATATAGGCTCAGCTGGAGAACAATCAAGTCAGCAGTCCCGTCAACCAAATGCAAGAGGCTGACCAACAATCAACCATTAGCATAATAAATGACAAAGAAGAAGAAAACAACGAAGTTTGTGTAGAACAGGAAGTTTGTGCACAAGAGATTTCCAGTGCCACAACATTGCAGATCACCATCACGAGTACAAAGGAGAAAACCCAAGACATCCAAGCCGATGAGAAACTAGAGACTGTTATACCTGACAAAGAAACAGTCGATGCAGGCATGAATAACCCAGTCATCAACACAGAGGTAAAAAATCAACAACAAACCCTTTTCAAACCATTTATGATGTCTGAACTACGTAATACACCCCACCACCGCAATACAAGGATTATAAGGGATGTCTCACCCTTTTCTTTGAACAAATGCAGGAAACAAACAAGTACATTGATCTCGATGATCAAGAAGCAGCGCAACCAAAGGCAACTGGAAAACACACAGAACTTCAAACAACAACATCTGAAGAGGTGAGGTTACAAAGTTGAGACACAAATGAAGTTCAAAGTATAATTTCATTTTTTATTAAATAGGAAGAGGAAGCAAGTGAAAGCACTGGCATAGACATTGAACAAGAAAAACTAGAGGACAACACGAGACAAGAAGAAGCCATAGTTCCAGTTGTAGACAGTCCTGCAAATCCAGAGAAAGAGGTCTTATTAAAAAATTGTAACTCAACAATTAGAGATGCACCCATTTCTTAAATACTCTTTGTGTTGGTGCAGGCACAAGAAGCTCAAGAGAGCACCAACAATCAAGACCATCAAACACAACCAAAGGAGCCCAATGAACAACCCGAACATGTTCTATAAACGGTAGACAATACTGCCACTGAAGACCAAGCCACCAAAAATTCACTCACCAAACAACAGCTACCAGAGACAGCAGCACCATCAACGATTGAAAAGGTAAAGTTACGAAACCTGCAACTATGAAATTCTAAAATTGCTGCGTACACAATCAAATAAACTCCAACCTACCACACATGTATTCACTCCAATGCACTCTCACTTTGCCACCTCTATATTTGAATAGCTGCAAGAAAAAAACAAGGTCAGTGATAATGAATAGCAAAATAAAGAGCAAGATAAGGACCCAAAAACACCACTCAACGAGGAACATGTAGAACAATCAGCAGTAACAAGTACAGAGGTGAAAACACATAATACCTCTGAATGATCTTATAGTTCAAAAATACGCATTTCACATTTCACTACTTTCCTCCATCCCAGAGAGAGGAGACAAATGAGCAAAAGGAGGCCACTGAAGAAGGGCAACATGTTCTTCAAACGGCAAACATCAATGTCAAAGAAGACCAAGCCCCAAAATATTCACTCAACGAAAAACACGCAGCAGAGACAGCAGTAGCGACATCGACTGAAAAGGTAAAGTTACATAAGTTGATCCTCTGAAAGTATAAAATAGCTCTGTTGAACCTCAAATGCACTGCCACTTAGCCACATGTGTGTTTCAAAAGCTACAAGACAAAAACGACGGCAGCGGCGATGAACTCCAAAAGAGAGAACGGGAAGATGCCCAAAAACCTCCACTCAACAAAGAACAAGCACAACAGTCAGCAGCAGCAACAAGAACAGAAGACAACACAAGCAGCAACGACTGAGGAGGTTAAGTTACATAAGCTGATTCTATGAAAATATAAAGTAGTTCCATGAGAACTCAAATGCACTCTAACTTACCACCTTTATGATTGAACAGCTGCAAGACAAAAACCATGACAGTGACGATGAACACCAAAACAAAGAACAAGACGATACCCAAGAAACAACAATCAACAAACAACGGGTGGAACAGTCAGCATCACCAACGACAGCTCAACAGGTGAAGTTGCACAAAATGTTTCCACAAAATGACAACTTAATCACAATCAAAATAGCTCAAAGCACGCACTGAATGCTTTGCTATTTTCCCATAACAGCTGCTATAATTAAAATAAAGTAGCAAGTTAAATTATTTCAATGCTTTTAAAATGATAACGCAGAAACACGAAGAAGGCAACCATGGAGATACAACCAATGAAGCAAACACACAAATTGTTCTAGATAAAGAACCAGAAACTATCGAAGAAAACCCTACGCCATCATTCGATGCCAATTCCCCTGGCAGAGAGGTCAGTGCCATCCAGGTTGAGACTGAAAAACAAGACGGAAAAGGCCACCAACAAGACATAATGGTTGACAAGGAAAATCATGATGCTAAGAAAAGCACAGACGACTCAAATAAGGATGGAGTAGGAACTGAGCAAAAGGGTACAATGCAAAAAGAAGAACAAAACATGCCGCAGGAAGCAGAAGGAGAACAAGAAAGGAACAACACTGGACAAGACATATCTTCTAGCATCGAAGCAGGCAAGACAATAGAAACTTAATTGCTATCATGTGATCTTGTGACTTGGAATTATTTACATTAAATTCAAAATCATCACAGGCATAATGGAGAAAGGGGGCAAAGATAGCAATTCCGTCAACAAAGCCATCGAAGACCTGTACAACGCTGTATGCAAGCCATGGACAAAGAGAGAAATGTAAGTTCATGGAACTAACACAGAAAACATTCTTACACATGATCATTTTGACGGTATCATGTGTGAACTAAAACATTTTTCTAAATATACTTTGCAGGGATCAGCTTTTCATTACAACTGACAAGTTTGATGTAAATCTAGGCCATGTCACCGAAAGCTTCAAGGTCGGTAAATCAGTACGTACCGAAGCAATCGAGCCCATGCTAACAATCTTGAGAAAACAACTCAATGGCACATGGAGAAAGATTCTGTCATTAAGAAACACTGTAAGTAAATATCACGACAAAAGAATCACATTTAAAACAATATATATGACTTTATAAATAGATAAACTTCCCCTATAACTGAACTGACAAATTCCCTTTGTGTATCTGTGATGAAACACTGTCACAACCGGCTTTTCAATAAAATTCTTATTGATAAAGCCGATCTTTTAAACCCAGTGTAGGAAAAGTCATCCTTTCTGGTAGACAAATACTTGATAAACGGAGAGCCAGTAGCATCAAATATATTACAGGGTTGAGCTAAGGCTGCTCAACAATTTATTACAAACTCGCCAAAATCTTACATAGAGGCGGTTATGGCACAAGGGTGTGGTGACATGCTACTAGATCGAGATAAAATGTGGTGGTGGATAACTTGACTTCTACTGGCAGCTCATCGAGCGTCGAGGTGAGGCTCGATGAATTTATTCTGGGGTAGCGGAAGCGGATATGATACAATGACCAAAACAGGATCACACGGGACTGATTGGGACTCCTCTAGGCGTCGGACTCGCTATTGAATTCCTCATCCAAGAGATCGCCTTCGTCAACATCTGGCCAAATCAACAAGCCAGGTGAGTACTTTGAAAGTACTCGCCAGACAGTTCGGATAAAAGATATAACAAATTCATGCATGAGTGCATCATGAGTAAAATAATAATGTTCAACAGTAAAGATTTAACAAGTAGAATAAATAGCTAAAAACCGATCGAGTGTCTGGAGCAATGCCTCAAAAGGGTAACAAATAAAATGCATGCCACAGTCGGGCGTCTAAGCGACACCACATAAAGGGCTTTAAAAGAAATGCCACAGTCGGACGTCTGAGCGACATCACATAAAGGGCTTTAAAAGAAATGCCACAGCCGGACGTCTGAGCGACATCACATAAAGGGATTTAAAAGAATTGCCACAGTCGGACATCTGAGCGACAT
>NC_041383.1:721399328-721408923 GCF_002162155.2 Triticum dicoccoides
TTAAAAGAAATGCCACAGTTGGACGTCTGAGCGACATCACAGACAGGGCTTTAAAAGAAATGCCACAGTCGGACGTTTGAGCAACATCGCAGACAGGGCTTGTAACAAATGTAAATAACAGATGTGCCACCGTCGGACGTCTGAGCGACATCACAGACAGGGCTTGTAACAAATGTAAATAACAGATATGCCACCGTCGGACGTCTGAGCGACATCACAGACAGGGCTTGTAACAAATGTAAATAACAAGATTAGTCCATCCACAAGAATAATCTTTTGACCAGGTTTACCACCCAGGTAGTCCACCGGAGTTTTTGTCACTGAGACTGTTACCTGACAAGATAAGATGAGTACAGTACTTGGACAAGTACGAGATGATTTAAAGGAGTTGTGACTCTGTAGAGTTTGTTCTTACTGTCCACAGCTAACGGATTTCCGTAGTCACGAAGGACTAGTTCCATTTACGGTATTTCGGAAGAAACACATTTAACTAGTACACACCCACTCCACCTTACGATGCCAGGTATCACCCTAGGCAACGTCCAAGAAAAACTTTGAGACGGGGAGGCCACAACCTCGAATAGCATGGGATAAAATTTCTATACGCGCGCTCTAAGGGGTGCCCCCCTCTCGGTCCCAACCGGAAACACCCATGCCCCTTGACCGGATGACGGGCTTTAATCCAGGGCCATGGAACCCTCATCTCAGCCTCTCTACTTGGTGTGTACCAGGAAAACGGTTGCAACTTACTACGCCATATTCCTTGCGGAAAACATGTGGCAGCATAGGAAGGAAATGAATGGGAATATGATTTGATCATGTTGACACTGCTGTCAAATGGACTGGCATAAGACTGGCATGTCACAACACTGCCATCTTACCCATCCTCATGCCATCTCATGGCCTTGCCAATACGTATCCAACAACATATGGCTTTCTGAAACTTACTTTCAATTTACGAGCATGAAAATATATCATTCAAAGAAATGCTCATAAACATGCCATGACTATACTAAAATGCAAACATGCAATGAGCACTTGATCATATCAATAGTTCAAACATGCTTGCCTGGTTCGGAGTAGTCGGAGTCTAACTGTGCGAAGTTTGCAGCTCCGTCGCTTCCTCCGGAATCTACGGTAAAAGAAAAATATGTACGTAACGTAAACACTGTGAGTGTACAGAAAAGTGTTCCAAATATTTTTCAAATAAATATGACAAAAAACTAGACAGAAAAATAAAGATGACAGAAAAGGAATCATTCAAAAACCATTTTCTGTTAAAAAGTTATAAGAGTTTTGGTCCAAGGACCCATCTGTAATGAAACAGAAAGTTTCCAGGGGGTTCTGCGGAAAAGTCCAGAATAACGTTCGTTTAAAAGAAACGGCTTTGAGGCTGACAGGCGGGCTCCACCTGTCAGGTTTGGAGAAAACAGAGCGCGACGGCGCCCGAGAGGTGCGGTGGTCGCCGGCGGCGATCCACGGCGAGGCAGGGGGATCGGGGGATACCTTCGTGATCAGTGCATCGTTCCGCGTCTGTGGGTGGTGGTGGTGGTGGTTGCCGGCGAGCACTGTGTCGACGGTGGCCCTTGCTCCGGCGGAAGGCGGTTCGGGCAGTCGTGGATCTCGCCGGAGGGATCTGCGGTGTTCAAATAGGAGTGGGGGTTAGTCTCCTACTTGCTCGAGAGGGTTGCTGGCGAGGTTAGGACGCCGGAGACGACCTCAACGGAGTGAATCGAGGTGGAGGCCGAGGCGGAATGGGGCGGCCGGAGTCGGGGAAGAAGGGCCCCTCGAGGCTCTTCCAGTGGCTAGGCGGGGTCTAGTGAGGTGGTGGAGTCGTGCGGGGGCGAGAGCAAGCTCGGGGGTGCTATATATAGCCGACCCGAGTCGGTTGTCGTGAACGGATAAGTCCGGCAAGTCGATTACGGCAGCGCTGAGGAAGAACGGTCGGCTTAGGGGCTTGAGCATCGCCTAGGTGGAGCAGTGGTGCCATTTTGGGGTCCAGCTCAGCAAGGGAGGGAGGTTTACGGCCTGCCCTCGACGGAACGGCCGCACGGCCCATCGGCGGCAGAGAATGCGCTCTGCGTGTGCCAGGCCACGGCGACAGTGCTGCATGCGTGCGCTGGCAAGGAGATGGCCACGCGGAGCTACCAGGAAGGTTGGGCGGCACCGAACGGTGTTCTGCCGCGGCGTTGTCCCCTGTCGGCCATTACGGTGGTTCGGCCGCCGCAAAGCACGCTGGCGCAGGCGGGTCAGGGCGCCACCGACGCCAGGAAGGCGCCAAGCGCGCGTGTGGAGCTCCGGACAAGAGGGAGGGGCTGCGAGCATCGAGCCAAATGCACAGTGGGCATGTGAATGAAGTTCTGTCAGAGAAACAACACTGAACTTTCTGAATTTACTGAATATGAACAAAACAGTGCATGCCAAGTGTTCGACAGGATGATTCTGGCATCTAAGGATTTTTCCTTAAGCTGATTTTTGGTGGAGTGGTCTCTCATTGCATCTAGAGGTTGCCTGAATTTTGGTGGAAATTTTGGAGAAGTGTATATATGAATTTCACCAAATTTGGCAAATCTGGTCCAAACATGCAGAGAGTGAAATTTGAAATTTTTGAAAAGAAGATGAGTGGATCAAGATGGTTCTGGGTTGTGGGTACAAAGGACTATCCAGGGGTGTTGAGTTGAGGTCAAAAATCAAAAGCATTAGGGTACTTGCTTTGCAAATCACCTAGGCTCAAAAGAAAAGACATAATTATTTTGGGAAGAGAAATAATTGGAATAAAATCCAAAAAATGGATTTTATTAGTTTGGACAGTATGCTTGGGTTGTCCCAAAGTGGAAGGAGGGGTTTTGGGAAAATTTCACCATAGGAGGTATGGAAAAATTTAGAAAGGATCAAAACCAAATAAAAGCCCAAAAACCAAAAAGGTTTTTTCTTTCTAGGAGAAACTAAATCCAAGAAAGATTTTTGCTGAAAACAAAAACCACAAAATTTTTTGGAGTGTCACAGTACCTACCCCCTTAGGAAAAATCTCGTCCCCGAGATTTTAGCTGATCCTTAAATAGGTGTGGGTGCTCTGTCCGAAGAAAATCCTCTCTCTCCCAAGTTGCTTCATTCTCGGTGTGGTTGCTCCACTGAACTCTGAAAAATTTGATGGTTTTCTGTCGGGTCCTCCTTTCAGACTCTTCTAATATTTTTATGGGGTGCTCCCGGTAGGTGAGGTCCGGTTGCACGTCAATATTTTCATGTGATACCTGCTTCTCTGGATTGCCTACGTACTTTCTCAATTGTGAGATGTGAAACACGTTGTGGATATCGGATAAATCCCTGGGTAAGTCTAGCTAGTAGGCTACCGTGCCTCTTCGGGCCATTATACGGAATGGTCCGATGAAGCTTGGTGCTAGCTTTCCCTTAATCCTGAATCTTTGCAGACCCCTCATAGGAGAGACTCTTAGGTAAACAAATTCTCCGGGTTCAAAACTGATTTCCCGATGCTTCCGATCGTAAAAACTCTTTTGTCGACTTTGAGCTGTCTTGAGTCGATCTCTAATCGTCTTAACTTTCTATTCAGCCTCTTTGAGCATATCTGGGCCGAAGATATGGCTGTCTCCGGTCTCTAACCAGTTTAGCGGGGTACGAGATCTTCTGCCATACAGAGCTTCAAAGGGTGCCATTTGCAAGCTGGCTTGATAACTGTTGTTGTATGCGAACTCTGCCTATGGTAAGCTTTCCTCCCAACTGGTTCTGTAGGTGAGGACACAAGCTCTCAGCATGTCTTCCAGGATTTGGTTTACGTGTTTGGTCTGCCCATCAGTCTGGGGATGGTATGCGGTGCTGAATGCTAGTTGGGTACCCAGTGCCTGTTGTAGGTGATCCCAAAATCTAGAGACAAACTATGTGCCTCTGTCGGATATGATAGACTTTGGGACTCCATGCAGGAAGACGATATGGGCAAGATAAAGTCTGGCCAGTCTCTGAGTGGTGTGAGTTGTCTTCACCGGAAGAAAATGTGCCACCTTGGTCAACCTGTCGGTTATGACCCATATGGCATTATTTCCATGTCGTGACCGTGGTAGTCCAACAATGAAATCCATTCCAATCTCTTCCATTTCCACTCGGGTATTTTGTTTGGCTGCAACAGCCCAGCTGGTTTCTGGTGCTCGGCCTTTATGCGTTGACAAGAGTCGCAACATGCAATAAACGTGGCTATGTCTCTCTTCATGCCGTGCCACCAAATTTTTTCCTGAAGGTCTTTGTACATCTTTGTTCCCCCAGGATGGATTGAGTACGGAGCAGTGTGGCTTTCAGACAAAATCTGATGTTTGAGGTCCTGGACATTTGGTACGCAGATTCTTTCTCCGTACCATAATATTCCTTGCTCATCTACATTGAACTCCAAGGCCTTGCCCAAACTTACTTTCCTTTTTATGCCATCAATGCTGGGGTGTCCGTGCTGGGCTTCCTTGATCTTTTCCATCAAGGTCGGCTGTATTTCCAAATTTGCCACACTGCCTTCGGTAACCATTATTAAATTGAGCCTGGCAAATTCCTGTTGAATTTTTGGCCTCAACTTTGGTATACCGTCGTCGTCTGTGCTGGGATTCCGACTCAGGGCATCTGCCACAATGTTTGCTTTTCCAGGATGATAGTGGATTCCAACATCATAATCCTTCACCAATTCTAACCAGCGTCGTTGCCGTAAATTAAGTTCCGGTTGTGTGAAAATATACTTAAGACTCTTATGGTCTGTGTATATCTCACAACGATTTCCAAGTAGGAAGTGTCTCCATTCCTTGAGTGCATGGATGACCGCTGCTAATTCCAAGTCATGCGTGGGATAATTCTCCTCATGCTTGCGTAGTTGTCTGGAGACATACGCAACTACCTTGCCTTCTTGCATCAACACGCATCCGAGGCCTTTCTGGGATGCATCACAATATACCTCAAAATTCTTGTGTATATCCGGCACAATTAGTACTGGTGCCGTTGTTAATTTGCTTTTTAGCTCTTGGAAACTTTTCTCACATGCTTCTGTCCATTCAAACCTCTTGCCTTTCTTGAGCAATTGTGTCATGGGCTTTGCTATAGTGGAGAATCCTTCAATAAATCTCCGGTAATAGACTGTCATTCCCAAGAAACTTCGTACTTCCGTTACGTTAGCTAGTGGTTTCCAGCCAAGTATGGCCTTGACTTTTTCCGGGTCTACTGCAATACCTTCTTGGGTTAGCACGTGGCCCAGAAAACCCACCTGTCTTAGCCAAAATTCACATTTGCTGAATTTGGCGTACAGTTGATGTTTCCTGAGTTCTCCGAGTACAATTCTGAGGTGCTCGGCGTGCTCTTCTGGTGTTTTGGAATATATCAGAATATCTTCGATGAATACCACAACAAACTTGTCCATATACTTCATAAATACTTTGTTCATAAGGTGAACAAAATATGCAGGGGCATTGGTCAGCCCGAATGGCATCACTGTGAACTCATACAGCCCATATCTAGAGGTGAAGGTTGTCTTGGGAATATCTTCAGTTTGTACCTTCAATTGGTGGTATCCTGATCTCAAGTCAATTTTTGAGAAGGCTTTGGCCTATGCGAGCTGATCAAATAAATCATTTATTCGGGGCATTGGGTATTTGTTCTTGATTGTGACCATGTTGAGAGCTCGATAGTCAATACACAGTCTCATCGTTCCATCCTTCTTCTTGGCAAATAAAATTGGAGAATCCCAAGGTGAGGAGCTGGTTCGTATATATCCTTTCTCCAATAATTCTTTTATTTGCCTCTTCAACTCTACCAATTCAGATGGTGCCATTCTGTATGGTTTCTTGTAAATGGGAGCGGTTCGAGGTGCTATCTCAATGCTGAATTCTATTTCTCTGTCTGGTGGCATGCCTGGTAGTTCTTCTGGAAATACTTCTGGAAATTCACACACTACTGGAACCTTGTCTAGCTCAGAAATGTCCACCTTGTTTAATCTTGGTTGCCGAGGTATTTGTCTCTCTTTGGTTGAAACTTTTATTGTCTTTCCATGATGGTGTGTGAGAATCACGGTTCGGTTGAAGCAGTCAATAAAACCTTTGTTGGTGGTTAACCAATCCAACCCAAGGATGACATCCAGTCCTTTGCTTTCCAATACAATAAGGTTGGCGTAAAACTTCAATCCTTCAAATTCAATAACCACACCTTGACAGTAACTCTGGGTCACTTGCTTAATTCCAGGGGACTTGATGATCATTGATTTTTCCAAAGGAAGCATCGAAAAATTATTTTGCAAAGCAAAACTCTTCGAAATGAAAGAGTGAGAAGCTCCAGAATCAAACAAAACCATGGCAGGTATTGTGTTGACAGGGTACGTACCGAGTACGATATCTGGGGCGTTCTGTGCTTCCTCTTTTGTTACGTGGTTCAGGTGACCCTTCCGGTGGTTGTTATTGGGGTTGAAATTGTTTCGCTTTGGCGCTGAATTATTGACACCATTGTTAGGCTTTGGGGTTGAATTTCTTGGCTTGGGACACTGCTTGGCGTAGTGCCCTTCTTCTCCACAAGCGCAACAAGTAACGCCTGGGTGATATGTGAACTCCTTGTCTCTTGCATGGAAATTCTTGGTTGGGCGTGAATTATTCGTTGGGGTTTTGTGTGAATCCCCCTTCTGAAATTCCTTCTTGCTTCTGTGATTGCGAGCAAAAGTAGTCTGGTCCCTCTTGCGTTTGCGGAAATCTTTCCGGCTACGCCGCTCATTTTCTAGAGTAATGGCCTTATCCACCAGTGTCTTAAAATATGGGAAGGTATGCACAACCAGCTGGCATCTAAGTGCGGGTGCCAGGCCTTCCAAGAATTTTTCCATCTTCTTGCTCTCGGTCATGCGCTCTTCATTGGCGTAGCGAGACAGCAGAGTGAATTGGCTGTTATATTCTGACACTTTCATGGTACTTTGCTTGAGTTCATCAATTCTTTCTTCTTGATTTTCATGACGCTCTTAGGAATATGTGCCCCACGAAAACCTTCTTTGAATTTTTCCCAGGTGATTTCATTTTCATTGGGGTGCATGTGCAGGAAGTTTTCCCACCACGATGCGGCTGCTCCTGTGAGATAATGTGGTGCGTACAATACTTTTTCCTGGTCTGAAAACTATGCAATGATTAATTTTCTTTCCATATTCCGAAGCTAGTCCTCGGCCTCAAGAGGCTTGTCAGTATGAGAAAAAGTTGGAGGACGCGTCTTCTGTAACTCAGATAACTTGGATTGATGCTGATACTGACCACGGTTACTTCCCATATTGATGAATTGATTCATCATTTCCTAGTGTTGTTGCTGACTCTGTTCATACAGACAACACACTTGTGTAAAAGTTGTTGCACTGTCCTATTGACTTGTCTGTCCCTGAGTGAAATTTTGGTTTTGCGGTGTGCCATAATTTTCTTCCAGCTAGTTTGGCATAGAGCGCGTCCAAGGACGAGACATCTTTCACTCTGGGGATACATTTTGTGAAACTCATAAGACAGGAAATGGAGTCGCAAGAACCAATAAAATCACACACTTGAAAAATCAAATACACATTTGCGTGCGGAGAAGGACTACTACATATCTTACATGCGAGCTTAATTATACATTACACCACTCAGGATATGCGTACATAATCCTGACATGTTATTGAAACTAGTGCACTTCTCCGGAACCTACAAGACGCGCAAACAGGCTACTTCTCACAACCTATGTACATATAAACATATTACACAAGTCGTTGCGTCGCATGGCGGCTTCGCGTACTCAGTCGGAGATGGTGAGGATCTCCCTTGGCCTGCCGAGGGTGAGACGCAAAGACGCCGGGGAATCAACTTGCTCCTCGCTAATAGGTTCCAGACGAGAAACATTGTGCTGAGCTGATGGAGCAGGTGTCGTAGGCGAAATAACATGAAGGCGAGTGGGTGGAATAGATGGAGTAGCACGTATGGGAGTGGGTGCAATAAGTGGTGTAGAGCGAACGGGAGTGGGTGCAACAAGTGGTGCAGAGCGAGCGGGAGTGGGTGCAATAGCTTGGTTAAATTCCTCAGTGGTAGGCAGACGACGAGCAGTGGCGAGAATGGTAGGTGAGTGAGAAGCTACGGATGAAACAAAAGTCAGTGGTAGAGCGGTGTGCAGGAGTTCCCTCCTGTTAGCAACACAGCCATGAACTGAGTCCATGCGTGCAGCTACGAGGTAGTCCACCATGCTGTCGAAGGCTGCCTCCAGGGCTTGGAGGTACTCGACAAGCATCTCAAAGGCTTCGTCTCGCTCTCCTCTGGGGCAAGAGAATGAGTAGTGACTGGTGTAAGGTACATGGCATGGAAGGTAGCGGTAGGGACAGGTCTTCATTGCAGGAAGGACATCCCGAAGACGAGCTATCGCCTCGCGGGCTGCCATCTGCATAGCGTGCCTCTCGGTTGGCATGGCTCTCCCCAAGAAACGGAAGCGGCGCATCTCAACACGCCCTCCCCTGAATTGCAGCGCAGCCTGGTGCATGGTCAGACTGTCGTTGATCTTGTGCGGATAAAGTGTGAAGACTGGGCGCACAGATGGCCCCATCGCGACCTGAACGATGAAGGAGAGGCGTTTGACGAATCCATCAGGCACGTTGGCGAACATTTGAGACTCGCGGTCGTTGCCGGCCATCTACAAAAGTAGGCAAAAATTCTGAGTCATTAGATCATAAATTTTATGCTGACTGTCAGAAAAATGATTACATTTGTAAAAACATGAATAACTTTATCCTGCTAATAACCAATTAGCGATCGCACCTAGTGGCTTCCTATAGTCAGCCTGGCTCTGGTTACCAAGTCTGTCACGACCGGCTTTTCAATAAAATGCTTATTCATAAAGCCGATCTTTTAAACCCAGTGTAGGAAAAGTCATCCTTTCTGGTAGACAAATACTTGATAAACGGAGAGCCAGTAGCATCAAATATATTACAGGGATGAGCTGAGGCTGCTCAACAATATATTACAAACTCGCCAAAATCTTACATAGAGGTGGTTATGGCACAAGGGTGTGGTGACATGCTACTAGCTCGAGATAAAATGTGGTGGTGGATAACTTGACTTCTACTGGCAGCTCATCGAGCGTCGAGGTGAGGCTCGATGAATTTATTCTGGGGTAGCGGAAGCGGATATGATACAATGACCAAAACAGGATCGCACTGGACTGACTGGGACTCCTCTAGGCGTCGGACTCGCTATTGAATTCCTCATCCAAGAGATCGCCTTCGTCAACATCTGGCCAAATCAACAAGCCAGGTGAGTACTTTGAAAGTACTCGCAAGACAGTTAGGACAAAAGATATAACAAAAGCATGCATGAGTGCATCATGAGTAAAATAATAATGTTCAACAGTAAAGATTTAACAAGTAGAATAAATAGCTGAAAACCGATCGAGTGTCTGGAGCGACGCCTCAAAAGGGTAACAAATAAAATGCATGCCACAGTCGGGCGTCTAAGCGACACCACATAAAGGGCTTTAAAAGAAATGCCACAGTCGGACGTCTGAGCGACATCACATAAAGGGCTTTAAAAGAAATGCCACAGTCGGACGTCTGAGCGACATCACATAAAGGGCTTTAAAAGAA
>NC_041383.1:721408998-721409274 GCF_002162155.2 Triticum dicoccoides
TAGCTGAAAACCGATCGGGTGTCTGGAGCGACGCCTCGAAAGGGTAACAAATAAAATGCATGCCACAGTTGGGCGTCTAAGCGACACCACATAAAGGGCTTTAAAAGAAATGCCACAGTCGGACGTCTGAGCGACATCACATAAAGGGCTTTAAAAGAAATGCCACAGTCGGACGTCTGAGCGACATCACATAAAGGGCTTTAAAAGAAATGCCACAGTCGGACGTCTGAGCGACATCACAGACAGGGCTTTAAAAGAATTGCCACAGTCGGACGT
>NC_041383.1:721409341-721421038 GCF_002162155.2 Triticum dicoccoides
AGTCGGACATCTGAGCGACATCACAGACAGGGCTTTAAAAGAAATGCCACAGTCGGACATCCGAGCGACATCACAGACAGGGCTTTAAAAGAAATGCCACAGTCGGACGTCTGAGCGACATCGCAGACAGGGCTTGTTACAAATGTAAATAATAGATGTGCCACCGTCGGACGTCTGGGCGACATCACAGACAGGGCTTGTAACAAATGTAAATAACAGATATGCCACCGTCGGACGTCTGAGCAACATCACAGACAGGGCTTGTAACAAATGTAAATAACAAGATTAGTCCATCCACAAGAATAATCTTTTGACCAGGTTTACCACCCAGGTAGTCCACTGGAGTTTTTGTCACTAAGACTATTACCTGACATGATAAGATGAGTACAGTACTTGGACAAGTACGAGATGATTTAAAGGAGTTGTGACTCTGCAGAGTTCTATCCACAGCCAACGGATTTCCGTAGTCACGAAGGACTAGTTCCGTTTACGGTATTTTGGAAGAAACACATTTAACTAGTACACACCCATTCCACCTCACGATGCCAGGAATCACCCTAGGCAACGTCCAAGAAAAACTTTGAGACGGGGAGGCCACAACCTCGAGTAGCATGGGATCAAATTTCTATACGCGCGCTCTAAGGGGTGCCCCCCTCTCGGTCCCAACCGGAAACACCCATGCCCCCTGACCGGATGACGGGCTTTAATCCAGGGCCATGGAACCCTCATCCCGGCCTCTCTACTTGGTGTGTACCAGGAAAACGGTTGCAACTTACTACGCCATATTCCTTGCGGAAAACATGTGGCAGCACAGGAAGGAAATGAATGGGAATATGATTTGATCATGTTGACACTGCTGTCAAATGGACTGGCATAAGACTGGCATGTCACAACCCTGCCATCTTACCCATCCTCATGCCATCTCATGGCCTTGCCAATACGTATCCAACAACATATGGCTTTCCGAAACTTACTTTCAATTTACGAGCATGAACATATATCATTCAAAGAAATGCTCATAAGCATGCCATGACTATACTAAAATGCAAACATGCAACAAGCACTTCATCATATCAATAGTTCAAACAAGCTTGCCTGGTTCGGAGTAGTCGGAGTATAACTGTGCGAAGTTTGCAGCTCCGTCGCTTCCTCCGGAATCTACGGTAAAAGAAAAATATGTACGTAACGTAAACACCGTGAGTGTACAGAAACGTGTTCCAAATATTTTTCAAATAAATATGAAAAAAAACTAGACAGAAAAGTAAAGATGACAGAAAAGGAATCATTCAAAAACCATTTTCTGTTAAAAAGTTATAAGAGTTTTGGTCCAAGGACCCATCTGTAATGAAACAGAAAGTTTCCAGGGGGTTCTGCGGAGAAGTCCAGAATAACGTTTTGTTTAAAAGAAACGGCTGTGAGGCTGACAGGCGGGCTCCACCTGTCAGGTTTAAAAATTCAAACGGAGAAAACAGAGCGCGACGGCGCCCGAGAGGTGCGGTGGTCGCCGGTGGCGATCCACGGCGAGGCAGGGGGATCGGGGGATACCTTCGTGATCAGTGCACCGTTTCGCGTCTGTGGGTGGTGGTGGTGGTCACCGGCGAGCAATGTGTCGACGGCGGCCCTTGCTTCGGCGGACGTCTGTTCGGGCAGTCATGGATCTCGCCGGAGGGAGCTGCGGTGTTCAAATAGGAGGGTTAGTCTCCTAGTTGCTCGAGAGGGTTGCTGACGAGGTTAGGGTGCCGGAGACGACCTCACCGGAGTGAATCGAGGTGGAGGCCGAGGCGGAACGGGGCGGCCGGAGTTGGGGAAGAAGGGCCCCTCGAGGCTCTTCCAGTGGCTAGGCGGGGTCTAGTGAGGTGGTGGAGTCGTGCGGGGGCGAGAGCAAGCTCGGGGGTGCTATATATAGCCGGCCCGAGTCGGTTGCCGTGAACGGATAAGTCAGGCGAGTCGATTACGGCGGCGCTGAGGCGGAACGGTCGGCTTAGGGGCTTGAGCATCGCCTAGGTGGAGCAGTGGTGCCATTTTGGGGTCCAGCTCACCAAGGGAGGGAGGTTTACGGCCTGCCCTCGACGGAACGGCCGCACGGCCCGTCGGCGGCAAAGAACGCGCTCTGCGCGTGCCAGGCCATGGCGACGGTGCTGCATGTGTGCGCTGGCAAGGAGATGGCCACGCGGAGCTACCAGGAAGGGTGGGCGGCGCCGAACGGCGTTCTGCCGCGGCGTTGTCCCCTGTCGGCCATTACGGTGGTTCGGCCGCCGCAAAGCACGCCGGCGCAGGCGGGCCAGGGCGCCACCGACGCCAGGAAGGCACCAAGCTCGTGTGTGGAGCTCCGGACAAGAGGGAGGGGCTGCGAGCATCGAGCCAAACGCACAGTGGGCATGTGACTGAAGTTCTGTCGGAGAAACGACACTGAACTTTCTGAATTTACTGAATATGAACAAAACAGTGCATGCCAAGTGTTCGACAGAATGATTCTGGCATCTAGGGATTTTTCCTTGAGCTGATTTTTGGTGGAGTGGTCTCTCATTGCATCTAGAGGTTGCCTGAATTTTGGTGGAATTTTTGGAGAAGTGTAGATATGAATTTCACCAAATTTGGCAAATCTGGTCCAAACTTGCAGAGAGGGAAATTTGAAATTTTTGGAAAGAAGATGAGTGGATCAAGATGGTTCTGGGTTGTGGGTACAAAGGACTATCCAGGGGTGTTGAGTTGAGGTCAAAAATCAAAAGCATTAGGGTACTTGCTTTGCAAATCACCTAGGCTCAAAAGAAAAAAACAGAATTATTTTGGGAAGAGAAATAATTGGAATAAAATCCAAAAAATGGATTTTATTAGTTTGGACAGTATGCTTGGGTTGTCCCAAAGTGGAAGGAGGGGTTTTGGGAAAATTTCACCATAGGAGGTATGGAAAAATTTAGAAAGGATCAAAACCAAATAAAAGCCCAAAAACCAAAAAGGTTTTTTCTGTCTAGGAGAAACTAAATCCAAGAAAGATTTTTGCTGAAAACAAAAACCACAAAAAGTTTTGGAGTGTCACAAACAAGCATCACTCAATAAAGGAAGCCGACGACGAAGATCCAATGTGCTACAAAAATAATGATCAACAACACATTAGAAAAAAAATTACTACCTGCAAGGCTTAGATCAGTTTTCAACATGCAAGAAGAAGAAAAACTGCAAGATCATAACATGGTAAGGAGATCAGCTGTTTCAAAAACAAAACACAAATTGCGTATATGTTATGCAAAGTTCTCTTTTTATTTTATGTTTCTAAATATAAGAAGATTTCCAAATGTTTTGTTTTTATTTTGTGTTTTGCAGTTCCTTCTACCATGTTCGTTGTGCGGGTTTGAGCAAGACGAAACTATAAGTCATTGCTTCACCATCAAAGTTAACATGCAAAAACAGCGCTTTGAACTCCTTGACTCTTCAACTGCATATCCAGGCACAATAGAATACTTCAACAATGTAACCAGCAAATTAATGAAAATCTGGAAGCACATAAGCACAGAGCTATAGCTTTCAGAAAAAAGCATCGACCATTTCAAAAAGGTCAAACTGCAGGTGCCACTTCAAGGAGAAGACACGTAACCACTTCCAACATTTTCACTTATTTCTTTTTTTATGCAAGATTCAATACTACAATTACTGAAATAATTCTATTCTTTCGTCTTTTCAATACAACAATTACCACTACGATTGCTCAAACATTTCTCTTCTTTCCGTTTCTTGAATGCAACAATCTTACTAGTACCATTCCTCTACGTGCAGAATGGACTTCGCATTCTATATGTAAATGAACCTGAAGCACTACTCCAATGATGGAACAACAGCAACCTTAAAGCCAGAACAAGTACCAGAGTTGAGGAAAAAAATTCTATATCAACTAATCAGTCCACATAGAGGGAATACCAAACTGTCACTAATCAAGTGTACAACGGGTTAGTCTCTTAAGAAACTAAACCTTACAATTTCATAACACTAGAAGAAGCAATATTTTTTTTAATTATTGTTTTATAGATATGCTGAAGTATGAAGTAGATATGGAAGACAAAGAAATGCAACAGGTAGAATGTTGCATACTAGAAGAGTTTCCGCCAACTCCCGAGCCAAAATAACATATTATGCGTGCGACAACCACACAAGAGCATGAAGTTATTGAAATATCCAGTAAACACAAAGAGATTATGGATGTCAGTAGCCACGCTGTCGGACAACAATCTTGCACAGACCATGAACAAAATGATCCACCAATAGAACCAGATCAACCACCACCAAATGACAAGATACCACACCATGCCGGAGAGGAAACGGACAAGCAAAATATCAACAGCAATATCACGATCACAGAGCAACTGGAACAAACAGGCACTGATTTAAAAGAGGATGACAGAAGTAATGACGTACCAAATACACAACAACAGGTTTCCGAGGAGAAGAAACAACATGTTCTTCTTCAAGAAGAAACAGGCTCGACAAGCAATCAGCAAGGCACCTCCAGCACCATCTCTTTAGACTTCCTAAAACTAAAAACAATGGAAAAGCATGAAGAACTTGATGAATCTCTTTCAAGCCTTAACCTGCTACAACTAGACGTATATAATGAATATGTAAAGATGGGCTATCAGTTCGATGTAATCAAAACATGGCTGAACGACTATGAAAGCTATGAATTCAACAAAGATGCCAAGCCGTATCTGACAATCTTGTAGCAAGAATCAGGAGAACATTCAATGCCTCAATCATATGAGAATAGCTCAGAAAGGAAAATCTCGGTCAAGAAAAGGCCGGTAAAGCCTTCAAGAAGGCTCCTTGGAGAAATCATGATTCCTACTTTTGTCCTAGGAGATTTCAAATTTATGAACAAAGCCAGAGCACTCCATGAATACCTATTCAGTAAAGAAGGACAGGATGAATGCGGAGAGTAAGTACTTTCTCTTGCATAAACAAAAAAACAAAGAAATATTGCCCCTTTTTAAACCAACCTAACTAATGTATAAACTTTTTCTGCTTGCAGTCTAAACGTATATATTCACTACAGGGATCAGGTACTTTGCCATCTGCCATAGCGGACTGCAAAGCTAGGGACGGCGGACGGCAAAATGCTTTGCCGTCAGCGGCAGACGGCAAACACTGACGGCAAAGACATGGACGGCAAACAGGCGCTTTGCCGTCTGCTTTTTATGGCGGTCGGCAAAGAGTGCTTTGCCTACAGCGGCGGACGGCAAAGAGGAGTGACGGCAAAATACTGGACGTCCGCCAGCGTTAGTCCATTAGGCGGCTAACGGCGGCCTTTGTCGTCAGCCAGCGGACGGCAAATTTGAGCGCCTCTTTGCCGTCCGCCAGTTGACGTCAGCAATGCGTCAGCGCCCGCTGTGTTGTGCCGTCAGCCACGATGGACGGCAAAGGCAAAGTATTTGCCATCAGCTTAGCTTTGTCGTCCGCCATGGTAGGCAAATTTGCCAAATCGCTCATCTCTGAGGAAGCACAGGTGGCCGCCACGTATCCCCTTTGCCGTCGGTGTCGGTGGCAAAGGGGTCTTTGCCGTCTGCCGCGGACAGCAAAGAGCCTATACTGCTTCTTTTTTATTCTGTTTTTCTTATATCCAACAATTATCACAACAAATATATCACAGCACATATATATCCATCACATAAATATCCAACACATATATATCCAACATAATAAATATCCAGCACATATGTACCATCCATACATACATAGTAGGTTGCACATAGTCCCATCAATCCATACATATTACAATATGCAAAGTTTCATCATAGCAATCTAGTTTCATCATAGCAAGCGAGCAGAATACAAGAAGTGCATCAAAGGAAAAAACAAGCAATCCATCATAGGATGCTGGCTTCCGTGAAGTGAATGAAACCTGCAAAATGACAAATAAGAAAGTTAGAAGAAGAAGAAGACTAGAAGAAGAAGTATGTGCCATTTATTAGCTAACTTAGGTGAATTGGATCATTTATGAGCTAAATTAGTTGAAATGGATCGTTTATGAGCTAAGTTAGGTGAAATGGATCGTTTATGAGCTAAGTTAGGTGAAATGGATTGTTTATGAGCTAAGTTAGGTGAAATGGATCGTTTATGAGCTAAGTTAGGTGAAATGGATCGTTTATGAGCTAAGTTAGGTGAAATGGGTCGTTTATGAGCTAACCTAGGTGAAATGGGTCGTTTATGAGCTAACCTAGGTGAAATAGGTCGTTTATGAGCTAACCTAGGTGAAATGGGTCGTTTATGAGCTAACTTAGGACATTTTGGAGGAAACAAAGCTAAGTATAGATCGTTTTAGAGCTAACTTATGTAAAATGGCTGGTTTTGGAGGTCAGTAAGCTTATTAATTCATTTTGGAGGAAAAGAAGCTAACTCTAGGTCATTAAGGTAAGCATATTGGAGGAAATAAAGCTAAGTCTAGGTCTTTATGCATTTGTTAAGCAAAAAACTAGAGAAACTTACCTTGATCATGGAGGTGTAGGAGCGGGCTGGCTCGTGCCAGTAGCTGGAGAAGGATCGTGTGATGCTTGTGTGGAGTTACGCTGCGCCAAAGATCATTTCCAATGTTTCGTTAGCATGATGACACTCAAATGTTAAGACTAGCAAGTAACGTACATTCAAATTAAACTCACCGTGGTCTCAGGAGCAATCTCTAGATCAATGGCTATGGAGCCACAGGACCTCCCGCCACTAGATATCATCACCTGCTCTGGATCAATGGGAATCTCGCTCGGGTTAAACTCCTCCCCTTTCCTCGCCTTCCCCTTGACTTGCTTGTAAGAGGTAATGTGGGCCATGGCATACAGGTCGTACCCCTCTGGCACCTTATTCGTCTTATTGTAGCATGCCTGAAAGAGAGAAACAAAGTAAATTAGTAATTAAAGGGCTCAAGATAGCATGATGAATGAATTGCATTAATCATGAAGCAAACCACATACCCAATTCCGCCCGAACTAATATAAGTTGGAGCTACCTTGATGGTGTGGCACACCTTCAATTTGGGCACGTTTGTCCTTGGCCTCAGTCGGCTCCCCTTCCATCTTTCAACACCTGCCATGACAAAGAATAAACGAAATTAGTACAACATAAAAAAAGTACCGACATGAATAATAATATGTATATCACTTAAGTGTATCATCATCAAGTACAACATAAAAAAATTGAATACCTGACACTACTAATAATCTCGATCAGTATCATCAATAAATGCATAATCATCATCATCACTATAATCAATGATGGGCTCATAGGGTTCATTGGCATCAACATGTGCAAGGCCACCTTGACGTAATCGGTCAAGCATTGACAGGTCATCTGCAGCAGTAACCTCTTCTTGTTCCGGCTCTTCTTGTTCCTCCTCTGGGGTGATGTCGGATTCACTGTCGCTGTCTACTTCAATGTTTTGGGGTGAAGTATAGCGGTTCTTGAAACGCTTTTTGGAAAGACGTGTCTCTTGGAAGAATTCTCCTTCATATGTGTCTGGGTTAATGTGAGGTTCATAACCCTCTTCCGACACTTCATAAACGACATCCCAACCTTTCAGATTTGGATTAGTTTGGCAGGCCCACGGTAGGTCGCCTGTTGAGCCGTAATATAGACATCAGGAACATCTAAATGGGTGCTTTGGTTGATTTCAACTAGCCCTATATGTTCATGAGTCCTTCTAGTCTCCTTCAGCTGAAACCAATAACATTTGAAGACTACGACATTCGGTGGGTTTTCACCATAGAACAGAAGTTCATAAATTGCTTCAACTCTCCCATAATACTCGGTACCTCCTTCGCCGATAGCAGATACACAACAATTTGTAGACTTTCGGTCGGCCATAGATTGCTCTTTGCCATAGGTACGAAAGCGATACCCGTTGATGTCGTACTTGTCAAATGAACGGACCTTATAGTCAAAACCATTAGCGACTTGTCTCAATTCGGCATCCATAGACTCTGAATTAGCCTGCAAGTTTAAAATGAAAAGATTGTTGCATTACGCACAAATTAGCGAATGAAATGAAATTGTCTAATAGAAATTACCGTTTGTTTGAACCAAGAGATGAAACCGGGATAGCCGCCTCCTTGCTTTGCGAGAAGCTCATACTCTTCGACGGAATCCTTTTGGATCTCCGCTCCATACGAGAATATGGCGACGTATCGACTGTATGACATATCCAGGATTAAGAGCAGTTCAAAGGAAATAGAAGTTGCGAAACAATGTACCGAGAACTTACTCGATGTACGGCCACACTTCTATCAGGTTGTTGAAGATATACAACGAAATGGTCCGCCATTCTTCGTTATCCAAAGATACTGGATGTGAAACACTAGCTGGTGCGGGATTCCCTTTGAATAGGCTGAGGTTGGATCCACCCTTTTTAGGGTCATCAGCATTGTACCGAGGCTTCGGATTATGCAAATGACGATTTTTGGCTTCGTAGTGTGCTGTTACGAAGTTTGCCGCCTCCTCTGTGATGAATGCCTCAGCCATCGATGCTTCAATTCTACATTTATTTTTACATTTTTCTCGAAGCGTCTTCTGCATCCTCTCAGTTGGGTAGCACCAACGATTTTGCACGGGCCCCCCCAATCTTGCCTCGGTCGGGAGATGCAAAATCAAATGCTGCATTGGATTAAAGAAGCCCGGTGGAAAGATCTTCTCTAACTTGCAGATCAACTCCGGCGCCAACTCTTCCATTTCTTCTAGCACGCCAGGCGATAATTCTTTCGCACAAAGAACACGGAAGAAATAGCTGAGTTCTGCCAGTACTAGCCATTCATCCTCAGGGATGAAGCCACGCAACATCACCGGCATTACCCGCTCAATCCATATGTGCCAATCATGACTCTTGAGACCAAATATCTTCAATTTATCAAGATTCGCTCCCCTCTTTAGATTCACTGCATACCCATCGGGGAACATCAACTGTTGTTGCACCCACAAGATAATTTCCCTCATAGCTGGCCTTCCAAGATTGAACCATGCCTTTGGCTTCGTCTAGTTCTGCTTTCCTTTCGGTTCTTTCATGTTTTGTAACGGCCTATCACATAGCGCCTCCAGATCGACTCTAGCCTTAGTATTATCCTTTGACTTCCCATCTATGCTGAACAATGTACCAAAAAGTGCCTCGGCGATATTCTTCTCAGTGTGCATCACGTCGATGTTGTGTGGGCAAAGGAGCTCTTTGAAGTAAGGCAGATCCCATAAGCATGTTTTGTGAGTCCACGCATGCTTAGTATTATACCCCTTGAAGTACCCTGGACACTGCGGATCTGGCTCGAGAGCGTTTAACTGATCCAAGGTCTGTTGGCCTATCAATGTAGGTGGTGCAGAGTTTTTGACAACTCTACCTTTGATGAAGTTCTTCTTGTCTTTCCTGAACTTATGGCGAGGATCCAGGAACTGTCTATGCATGTCGAAGCAAGAAAACTTGCGACCAGCCTGAAGCCAACGAAACTCAAGAGCTCCCTTGCATGTGGGGCACGAGAAACTTCCATGCACACACCAGCCAACGAATAGTGCATGCGCCGGTAAGTCATGCGTCGAGTACATGTACCAGACACACATTATGAAGTTCCGTTTGCTATAGGCATCGTATGTCTTGAACCCATTATCCCAGGCTTCTTGCAATTCATCCTTAAGCGGCTGCATGTACACATTCATATTTTCCCCCGGATAGTTTTGCCCTGGAATTATCAACGTCAGGAAAATGTTCTTTCTTTGAATAATCTTTCCGAGGGGGAGATTGAGTGGGAAGACAAATACGGGCCAACAACTGTATTGGGCTGCCATCATACCAAACACACTGAACCCATCCGTGCTGATGCCGACTCGAGGATGCCTCGGATCTGCCGCTTTGTCAGCGTGTAATTCATCAAACTTTTTCCACGCAACAGCATCCAATGTGTGTACCATCATCAGATTCCCATCTGTATCTAGTTTGGTTCTTTTGCCTGTTTTGTGCCATGTCATCTGTCTGGTCGTCTCTTCGACCATGAAAAGACGTTGAAGTCTTGGTACGATTGGCATATACCGAAGAACACTAACGGGGATTTTGGTTTATGTCTTCTCACCCATACCGTTGTCTACCACAATATACCTGGAAGACTTGCAAATGGGACAATAGTTCAAGTCCGCATAGTCAAGCCTAAATAAGGCACATCCTTTCTCACAGGCATGTATCTTCTCATAGGGCATCTTCAGTGCACGGAGGATTTTGTCCGACTGGTACAGGTTTGCAGGCATTACATGGCCTTTGGGTAGAAAGCATCCAAATACTGTCATAATTGCGTCATAGCATTCTCTGCCCAAGTTGAACTGAGCCTTCAGAGCCATTACTTGTGAGATGGCATCCAACTGACACCTTCAGAGCCATTACTTGTGAGATGGCATCCAACTGACAAAGCTCAGTGTGCTCGTGGAGCGGACGTTTTGAAGACTCCAACATTTCATTGAAGGCCTTTGCAGATTCCTCCATCTCCTCGTCCGAATCCCGAGCATCATCATAGTCTTGCACCATGTTTTCCATCCCGGTACCATGCTTGTCGGTGCGACGATGATCCACCTCAGCTCGGTCACGTTGGGCAGACTCACCATGAAATGTCCACACTGTATAATCGGGCATAAAACCACTCTTCTGCAGGTGTTTGCCCATTTCAGCCTCTGTCCTCTTTTCCCAATTGCCGCACCGTAAACAGGGGCACCAGGTTTTCTTCTGGCCATTTGCAAATGCGGCTTGCACAAACCTCTTGGTTTTTGTGAACCATTCAGCGCTCCATTTGTTCTGACCAGTGTGACCGGTATACATCCACGCACGATCACTCATCTTGACTTTCAGAGCTACTGGACACACAACAATTATATATGTAATTCACCATGTATATATTCATCAGTTGATCTACTTTGTCAATTTTATTACGTCCATGCAACCTACACTCTACTAGGTAATGATAGGTCCTAATCCCACCCGTGTATGTGTAGATTGGGTTCATTTTCCCATGCTATGCTCCGGATCCGACGCAAAATTTCGGCAGCACCTCCCCGCTGTTCTCCTGATACACGTCTCTGCAATAAACAGAGAGAATGTGTACCCGGAGAACAACAGGGGAGGCACGGACGAAATTTATGCGTCGGATCCGGAGCAAAGCATATGGGAAAACGAACCCAATCTACACATACTCGGGTTGTCCATGGATAGCGTTGGAGAATTCGAAAGAATCAAGGTTATAAATAAGCAAATGCATGCATATTTATAACTATGACGCTTTCGAACGGGAGACACATATTGGTCACGCATACTGATGATTCAAGACATATATATAGCTAGCTATCAAGTTTCATCGGAATAGATCAAATAATTAATGGGAGCGGAGGACATGTCATTTGTGCTCACCCACGAACGAAGGGGCAAAGCTCGTCAAACGCACGGCGAGGTTGTCGAACACCAAACCTCGCAGCGATGAAACAACTGCACATTTAAAACTACCCGATCAACACAATTATATATGATGTTTTTCATAACAAAATCGAAAAATATATGACCTAACTAATAATTCACAAATATATGACCCCGTCGGCCTTTGGAAGGCCAAAGAACACCTTTTCAGGAGGTGTCGGGGGTCGGGTTGTCTTGTCGGTGTCGGGGTGCCGTGTCGGGGTCTCGGGGTCGGGGTGTCGGGTCGGGGTGCCGGGTCGGGG
>NC_041383.1:721421942-721425935 GCF_002162155.2 Triticum dicoccoides
TATTTTTTTTTAAGCAGCTCCTCAGTGGGGACCCCTTCCTCTTTTCCGTCTGCTAGCCGACGGCAAAGAATCTTTGCCGTCCGCTAGCCGACGGCAAAGAGCTGGCAGATGGCAAAGTAGCTGATTCCAATAGTGATTAGCTCGATGCGACCCGATTGGATTACAGGAAAATAAATAATGGAACAGCTACAGAAAGGAGATGATGGACAGATGGAGGGCTCCATCGCAAACGCATTGTTCGACGAATGGACAGTGCAGCAACAATACAACACAATCGATAAAGCCATACTTCCCGCAGAATTTGCAAACGTATGAACTCCAATTTGACAAAAACACTTGCATCATTTCAGTGATTACAAAGATTGAACCAAAAAGTAGAAAACTTTTTGGTCGTAGATCGTGCTCGGTGTTAAAATTGGAGAAAAAGGAGGACTAGCAGAATTCAATGAGGAAGAAGCATTGAAACAGTTTGCACCCCTTGTAACAGGGAAGGAACTTTTAAAGAAAAAGCTGGTAAGTTAATAGAAATATAGAAACATAATTCATTCTTCCTACAGATTGCACATTCACATGTCATTTAATTCTCCTGACAAGAATGAACTTTAACTCACTCTGTCTCCAAACACTGCAGATTATGATACCTCACAACACAGCTAAACACTACACACTGTACGTGCTCAACAAGTACACGAGCTCCATCGACATACTTGACTCACTGAATTACAGACACGGAGGCGGGAAAAATACATGGAAAACACACCATAAGGATCACCAAGAACTGGTACGGCAATTCAACCTTGTTTTCTGATTGGTTTTCCAATTCCTGCATTCCCTTTATTAATGTCAAAACCCAACAATAACACAGATTAAAAGGATGCACGCACTCATGAAGAATCATTACGGTGAAGCGGAGCTACAAGCCAACAGCGAACCGAACTGGTCGAGGATAGCAGAAACACCTAACAGAGTTTGCGTGCCAAAACAGCAGGGTACCCAATGCGGACACTTCATGGCTCAATTTGCAAAATACTGGAATGGCATTGATCTCATAAACGATGATGAGGATTTCGATGTAAGTGAATAGTACAAGAGCAACAATTTTAGTTTTTACAAGCAGCACTACTTGAATACTTCAATTATCTCATGAAAGAAAAATAAAAGAATATCCGATGACCCCCATGCAGCAAAGCAACGTAGAAGCCGAGTGGAAACCAGAGTTCCTTTTTACATCCATATTTGGTGAAACAAACCAAGTAAAGTGGGAGCAACTACCTGGAAGAATCAAAGAATTCAAACCAGAAACTTCAAAGTTCTTTTCCACCAACAAAGGTAAGCAAATCATTTCTACTTATCTTTTTTTGTAATAACCTACCCATCCCACGGTTCACCAATGTTTTTCATATCACGAGAGCTTACATATTACATATCTGCTTCCGCTGATAGAAACCTATGAAACAAAAAGAAAAAAAAGACAAAGCACTAGTCCATATCCAAAACATTCTCAATGCTTCCAACACACAAAGGAGGCGTCCGACCTCTTCCATCTAGTCATGAGAGACAGCTGGCAGGAGGAATACAAAAAGTGAGTTGTTTTCTATTGCACCTCAAAATAGTTGGACAAAGGCCAAAAATAATGTAAGAATCTGTTTCTCACTGATCGTGACCTCCAAAATTATTTTATCTCCCTGTCACAGCAAAACTATATTTAGGCGCATCCGCAGGGACAGTGAAAGCACGCAACTTACTGGAGCCCAACTGAAGGCAGTATTTGGTCCAAGACCAGCACAGACGAACATACCACATCATATGGAAAAGAGGGTCCTCGATGACATAGCAAAAATCTGGGAAAGCAGACAAGATTCAAAACAGAGTGACAGAGTAATATTAGGCCCAAACTTTGTAGAGATAAACTTTTAAAAAGCAAAATCTTGTGTATATTGCAACAACTACTCTTTTTACATTGTTACACAGCTCTTTTTTCTAACAGTTTTTTATCATAAATATTGTTTCAGCATATATTGGATTTAAAGAAACACAAAACTAGTATTACAAAATTTAAAAATGAATTGCAAAAAACAAAGAATCAGCTGGTTCCCATGTATCTCAAGAAAATCAACGGAAAAAGCTCTCAACAGCAAACATGGTAACAACCCTTTCTTCCGTGACAAAATCAGGAAATATGTGTTCTATTAAATTACTTTATTTTAAGTTGTCATCTAAGCAACAAGTATTTTGTATGCAGATATTCATTCCAATGAAGAAGCAAGACCGCTATGTACTATATGTGCTGGACAAATACAAACACAAAGTTCACATTATTGATCCTCGAGAAACGACTCACGAGGAATTTGAGAAAGAAAAGATAGACATCAAAAAATTGCATCCAAAAGAAGCATGTCAAGTTCTTCAGGAAAATGAAGATGCTAAAGAAGAAAGAGAAAGAAAGTTTCAGGAATATCATGTTCATAAGTCGGCAATCGTAAGCATTTATACATAACAATTTTTTTAGTTTTACAAGTTGCAATATTTAAACAATTAATTACAAAATGCACTATTCCCAGGTACCTAGGTTTAAAAAAGTCTTCAACATCATACTAGGACAAACAATGAATGCCAAGGGTACAACATGGCAGATTCATACCGTGCAAGATGTTCCAGTGGTAGAAAAGGGAGAATCAACATTTGCTGTTTTAAAGCTTGCATTCCTCTACAATGGTGAAAAGTTTGTCGAAGACCTGGAAGATTTGACAGTAAGTTTATATATATTTACTTATAAACAACTTATATGCACAAACTCTAATAATATACTTCTCTTCTCGACAAAATTTCACAGGATGAGGTCGAAGAGTGGAGGGCAGAGGCAATGTACATTCTCTTAAATAGCGAGATGAATCAAGTCAAAGCTAGTGAAATGGGTGATGAGATTAACAAGATCTTAAGCAAAAATGAAGACTAAAACTTTTGATTTAGCCCGCAAGGCTAATTCTATCTAGACGTGACAAAACAGTTTATCAATAACTCACATTTCTATGTAATGTAGTTAGAAATTGTGTGTTCATGTTGAAAAGAGAACTATTTCGACAACAGTGCCTCTTACATCATCAGAGAGTGCCAGTAAACTATAAACAATAATGCCTCTTCATATTTGTACGACAACAGTGACTCCCAAAACAAACCCTTGCGCATGACTCTGGAAAGCACCCTCCCATGCCTCCAGAGGCGACATGGCCTTATGCCACCAAACCCTGGGTTACCATGCCTCCGGGCAATATCTACACACACACATACCCTTACGCGTGACTCTGAAGACCACCCTCGTGCCTCCAGAGCTGACATGGCCTTGTGCCACCAAAGCCTGGGTCAACATGCCTCCGGGCAATATCCACACACACACACACATACCCTTACGCGTGACTTTGGAGACCACCCTCCCGTGCCTCCAGAGGTGACATGGCTTTGTGCCACCAAAGCCTGGGTCACCATGCCTCCGGGTAATATCCACACACACACACACACACATACGAAGAGCGCCTCAGCCGTGGCTAGCTCCTACGCACACGTGACTTCACATGCTTCAAACCCATGCCTCCGGAGGCAACATACCAATGTCTTCGTAGTATGCACACATGTGCATGCATGCACAAACCTATATATCGTCAACAAAGCCTAGCTCTTAAATAGAAGTGACTGCACATTCTTCAAACCCGTGCGTTCCGAAACAAAGCAGCTTGCCTTTTGCACGACCTGCTAGGAGGTTCCCTCGCGCCGGAGGCACCGTGTCACACCACAAGGGACAACGCGCCGCACGAACCAGCATGCTGCACGACCAACACACACTTCGACCTATGCCCCCCTTCAAGATGTTTATGAAAATTAAACGAGCCGAAGGCGAGCAGGAGGTTCCCTCGCGCTGGAGGCGCCATGTCACACCACGAGGGACAACCCGCCGTACGAACCAGCACGCTACACGACCAACACACACTTCGACCTATG
>NC_041383.1:721426600-721427678 GCF_002162155.2 Triticum dicoccoides
AAGGCGAGCAGGAGGTTCCCTCGCGCCGGAGGTGCCATGTCACACCATGATGAACAATGCGTCGTACAAACCAGCACACTGCACGACCAACACACACTTCGACCTATGCCCCCCCCCTCAAGATGTTTATGAAAATTAAACGGGCCGAAGGCGAGCAGGAGGTTCCCTTGCGCCGGAGGCGCTTTTCTTCAATTTAGTAAAGCTATACACCCGTGCCTCTCCTAGTGTTCCTGTGCCTATAAAGAAGTCACGCGATTGAACAATTCTGAAGACTCCCGTTTTACATTAAAAAGTTGCTTTTTTCCCTTACTTGAAAGGTCACATTTGATAGTGTTGGTAGTTCCCGCCCGTAACTATCCCATAAAATATCCATTACCCGGAAATATAATGGGAACAAGAAGGGAAACCAGAAAGGGAAACATGGAACCAACCGCGTGAACTGGTATTTTCTTTGTGTTTTCGCGCGAAAAGGGAAATCGGAAAACTCTGGTAGTTCGAGGGTCAAACTGCAAAACGCATGAAACCAGAAACCGGAAAGAGAAAACCAGGAACCAATCACGCCACCTGGTTTTCCCTGACGGGAGCGCTCCGCGCGTGACACTTGTTACGCACGGAGCGCTGCCGAACCGCTCGTTACGAACGCTCCGAAGGAGCGCTCGTTAACTAGTTGCTCCCGGCAAAGAGGTGGCGTCTCTAAATGGGCAGGCCCAGCGAGGCCGCACACCTTTTCTTTATTCCTTCCCCTTCTGGGGATTTTGTCTTTCAAGAACACGCAAGAGAATTGCGTGTTTTATATACTATATAAGAGGTAAAGACAAGGTTATGAGAAGCCTCTGGTGAGCCACGTCACAAACGACGTCTCGCCACACGGATACAAGGTTATTCTCCCGGCATCCCACCTGCCCAAGAATCTCCTTTAATATTATTTCAAAATTCAAAACATGTTCCTTTTATTAAGGCAAATTTTAACATGCTCCCTTTTACCCCTTTTTTATATGTGAGGTAAGAAGGTCAAAGTTAATCACACCACTAATTAATGAAATCAACGGCTCAGATCATATATTCTGACCTCTTATGT
>NC_041383.1:721427946-721471439 GCF_002162155.2 Triticum dicoccoides
TAAAAAATTAAAATTGCAAAAATAAAAATTCATATTATTTTCAAAATAGTGCTCTAGCATTTTTAGAATGCACATTAAATTTAGAAAGCCCTCACACATTTTAAAAAATCATGTAAATTTTAACACTATTCAAGTAGTATATGTATAAAAATGGTTACACATTTTAAAATATTTTTTCTAACTCTAAAAACTGTTCACCTGTTTTTACAAAGGCTCATTGTGCATTTAAAAAATGTTCCTAGTTTAATAAAAAAATGTTTATCATGTAGCATTAAAACATTATTCATCACGTAATTTTAAAAATATTCATATAATTAGAAAGTGGTTGTGCATTTACTGTCGATGTAATTCAGAAAACAATGTCCATGTACTTTTCAAAAAGTTTTCACTTCTCTTAAAATAAATGTTCATATATTTTAAAAAGTTTTCGCACATTTTAAGAAATGTTTGTGTATTTTGGAAACAGTTAAATAGAAAAGAAAAAGAAAACAGAAAACAAGAAACACAAGATAAAGGGAAGAAAATGGAGAAATGAAAAAGGAAGACAGAAAAAGCAATAAACACAAAAGATAGAACGCTAAAATGCCTATAACGATCCCAAAAAATCGCACAAAACCAAGAATTTCCGTCCGCTACTGGGCCACGGCCCCTATGTAGGCTAGCGCGACCTATATATCATGGGTATTCATAGGCCTTCAAGTGCATATCTCTTCATTTGTTAAGAAACACGCAGAGGCTCTCATGTACACGCACGTACACTCAACCTATAAACATAGTCAACCTATAAGCACCTCGAAGAGATCTTTAGATTGATAAAGTAAGTAGATACGTCATAGTAGATTGATACATCGTCTCCCACTAAGAGAATAGCACCTAAAATCATGGAATAAATCCTAGAAAATATAAGCACATGTGTCAAGTTTAAGGCTGGAACCTTGGCATGCAGGTTTATCTTAGGTGATCTTGTTCACTGTTGGATTTATTCATTCGCAATTAAGAAAATCACCTGGTGATGTAGCATTTTTTTACCCTTTTTTCATATGCTTGATATCTTCAACTAGCATACTTGTGTTATTCATTTTTAGCGTACTAGCATACTTGTGTCTAAAATTCAACATAACTATGGTGCTAGTTGAAACATGTTTTAGAAATGTTGTCTATTTTTTTCAGAACTTTTTTTTGCGCATAAGGTGTTATTCATTGTTGGGAAAACAAGCAATCACCCTCTTCATCTCAATCTACAAAGTCAAAATTAAGCAGCATTGACACATTGAAAGGTATAACTATGACAAGGCTATCAAATGAGTACTGCTTATTTCTACTAGTACTACCTTATAAATTGGAGTTGGTGATGGGGGCGGTGAGTTCCCTTCCCACTTCACTCCAATCTTATGTCAAAAACGCTCTTATATTATGGGACGGAGGGAGTAGAACCCACCGGATCCTTTTGGTTTTGAAGAGTTCATTCCCTACCCCACCCCAATCTCCCTTGTCCATCTAGAACCCAACCCCATTCGGTTTAAACAACTATAAATGAAACGGTAAAATAGAATGCAGCTAGGGAGTCTCGAACCACAGAACTGGCTCTACACCGAGCTCAATCAAACCCGCAATCAACCATCTCATTCATGTTGTGAATGTGAAAGTATTTTATAAGTACATGTCAATGTCCATGGTCACGCAGCTACACAAATGCAGTGTTTGCGTGTTTGCTTGAATTTTTCTTCGTAGTGTTGCAAATACATTGGTGATCTTATACTACTAATTCAATATAACTTTGATTATTTTTGTGGTTCTGTAGCAACACGTGGGCATTACGCTAGTAGTACAATGAGTTTACCGCTTTATGTCCAATAAGAGCCCTTGAGAAAAAAAGCACTTTTTTTTGCTAATGCCCTGCTCGGATCTTCTCCTGCTCCTCCAAATAGCCAGCTTCTGCTCCTCCTGAAAAAATCTTGCTTTTTTTTTTAGAACTCTCGCCCAACTTTATTCATTCAAAGATAAGCGACATAGGTACACGGTCTGGGTCATGAGGGTTGCCCAACCACACATGTCTACCTAGTCCAAAAGTACATGCAAACTTGGCGAGATTATGAGCCTCATAATTATGGTTCCTATGCTCATGAACAAAAGAGCAAGAATTAAAGCTATTACATCGAAGTATCATTTCATGTATAAGAGTAGCCTTGGGACCTCCTGTCCCTCTGTTGATATCATTGACCACTTCTTGGCAATCCGATGCCACACATATATTCATTGTCGCGAGATCTTCCGCCAAAGCCAACGCTTCTCTACAAGCATAAGTCTCGAGCATCATCGGATCAGTAACTCCATGATAAACCACCGCTGATGATCCTAGGTAATTGCCGTCCTGATCGCGGCAAATTGCTGCCGCAGCTCCTCCACGCCGAGACCTGGCCACTGCCCCATCTGCATTCAATTTTACCATACCACTCGGAGGTGGAAGCCACCTCTTCTGCACATCCGGCCCCCTTTGCGTTATTTCATGCACCTTCTTCTCATGTATCTGACCCAGCTCCTGTATATAATTATTCACAAAGGATGTGGTGTGTTGTGGGCTCTGGAAAATTGACTCATATATAGCCTTCCTCCTTGCATACCAGATAGACCATAAAGTAATTACCATTCTCGTAAAACTTGCATGGTCCAGAGATTCGTTCAGTTGGAATAACCAAATCCTCGCGTTGGCTTCTAAGTTTTCTGACATTTTGAAGACAAGTACCTCATCAGATAGGGCCCAAACGCAGCGTGACATTGTGCATGACACCAGCGCATGCCTCCATGAGTCAACACAGCCACATAGCGGGCATGTGGCCTGTACCGCCATGTTCCTTCTATGCAAAGTGTCTGTCGTTGGTAGCGAATGATGAGCGAGCCTCCAAAGAAAAATTCTTACCTTCGACGGCACCTGCAACTTCCATAGTGAGCTCCATGATCGTTCTTCTTGTTCGCCATTGGAAGACCCACTTCTTCCTTCGAGCCACTCCTCCCTTTGCAGCTTAGTTTTCTGAAGAAATTTGTAAGCCGAACTAACAGTGAAGTTGCCCTTCTTCTCTGGGTGCCATGCCCAGAAGTCTGATACATTGCGTGTACATACAGGGATCTTCAATATGGCATTGGCATCAATTGGCAGGAAAACACTATGTATCAAGTCCTCATTCCATGAAGCAGTCGCCGGGATCAATAGCTCTGACACATACCTTGGAGGGTTTGCCACTAGCAACATGATCGGTCGTGGTGTCATCTCCTTCGGTATCCAATTATGGGCCCAAATACCAGTTGTTTGTCCATTGCCAATCCGCCTTATAATGCCTTGCTGTAGTAGATCCCTTCCCTCCATAATAGCCCGCCAAATCTGAGATGGTCGAGGCCCCAACTCAACATCAAGTATAGTCCTGTCTGGGTAGTACACAGCTTTGAGAATTCTAGCACTTAGGCTGGTTGGTTCCTGGAGGAGCCTCCATGCTTGTCTAGCAAGCAGGGCCAAATTAAAAATCTCAAGGTCCCTGAATCCAAGACCCCCCAAATGCTTTGGCCGAGTCATAACATCCCAAGAAACCCATGCTGGCTTGCGCTCACCTTGCTTACATCCCCACCAGAATTTCCTGATAATAGACTTGATGTGATCACACAGTCCCCTTGGGAGTTTAAAGAAAGACATCGAAAAAATCGGGATGGCTTGTGCTACTGATTTGATAAGAACATCCTTGCCCCCTGCTGATAGGCATTTGCTCATCCATCCCTTCACCTTGTCCCACACCCTGTCACTCAAATACTTGAACGTACCCTTCTTTGAGTGGCCCACATCAGTTGGCATGCCCAAATATCTGTCATTCAAAGACTCATTGTAACTTGCAAATAACCCTTGACAGCATCACGCACTATCTCTGGGCAGCCCTTACTGAAAAATATAGATGATTTTTCCTTATTAATTCTCTGACCCGATGCCATGCAATAAGTATTCAAAAGGTTTGAAACTTCCTCCGCTCCATCAACACTTGCCCTGAAAAACAGCAGGCTATCATCCGCGAATAAAAGATGATTCACCGCCGGTGCCGACGGTGCCACCTTAATGCCGCTGAGCTGGGATGATTCATTTTGAGAGTTTAACAGGCACGAAAGGCCATCTGCTGCTAACAAGAAAAGGTAAGGAGAGATTGGATCTCCCTGTCGAATACCTTTCGTAGGTTGGAATTCCTCTGACTTCACACCATTAAACATAACCGAAAAGGATATTGAGCTCACCATATTCATCACGACAGTCACCCAAGGTGTAGCAAAACCCAGTTTCTCCATGATTGACTTCAAATAAGACCACTCCACTCGATCATAAGCCTTCATCATGTCAAGTTTTAGTGCAGCATATACATTATTCCTTGACCTCCTCCGTTTCATAAAGTGCAAACACTCATACGCTGAGATTATGTTGTCAGTAATCAACCTTCCAGGGACGAATGCTGACTGCTCAGCTAATATAATCTCCGGTAGAATCACTTTCAGACGGTTTGCCAACACATTCGAGGCTATCTTATAAAAAACATTACATAGGCTTATTGGGCGAAATTGAGATAGCAACGTCGGGTTAGGTACCTTTGGGATTAATACCAGCAATGTGTCATTCACCGCTGCCGGACTTTCCTCTCCCTTCACAATAGCTAACACTACATTTGTTACCGCAAGTCCACATACATCCCAGTGCTTTTGGAAAAAGTGTGCCGGAAAACCGTCAGGCCCTGGAGCTTTTGTTGGGAACATTTGGAATAGCGTGGTCTTGACCTCCTTTGCATCATATAGGGCCAACAAGGTTTCGTTCATAGCCGCGGTAACTTTGACCGGTACATGTTGAAGAACCTCATCCACCCCCTGGACCCCCTCCGAGCTATATAGTTTTTTTGTAAAACTCCAAAGCCATTCGCTGCATCTCAGTCTGGTCACTTGTAACTTGTCCACATGGCCGTTCTAGAGCCTTTATTAGATTCTTCCTTCTCCGCATAGAGGCTCGCATATGAAAGAAGTGTGAGTTCCGGTCTCCCGCCGATAGCCACTCCACCCGTGAACGTTGTCTCCACATCAATTCTTCTCGCAGGTAAAGCTCAATCAGACAGTCATTTATCTTTACTTCCGCATGCGACGGGCCATGCCTCGCTGCATCGTTGCGCAGGCGATCCAACTCCTTCTTCAAAGTACGTATCTCGCCCTTAACGCTGCCAAACGTGGACTTGGACCAGGCTCCCAAGTTTCGAGCCAGCGCCTCAAGGTTCGCACGCACGTCACACACCCGCGGGTTGTGGCTGTTGAGCTCCCACCCCGACTGAACTGCTAGCTTGAGGTCCGGGTGAGTATCCCACATAATTTCATAACGAAACTGCTTCGTTTTCTTTCCTTCCCCACCCGGTTGTGCTAAGTGTAGAAGTACCGCCGAGTGATCTGAAGTAGCCGCCGTAATGTGTTCCACGGCCGCTGAAGGAAACAGTCGACACCAATCAACTGAACCCAATGCTCTATCCAACCTGACACGGGTATATGAGCCACCAGTTACTTTCTTCTCAAATGTCCATCTTGTACCTTTGAAACCAAGATCAACCAAACCACAAACATCCACTGCATCTCTAAAGCCCTGGATTTGCGCTTGACTCCTCGAGCCAATGCCATCATGCTCATCATGCTTTAGGACCTCATTCAAGTCTCCAATACACACCCACGACAGATCCTGTAGTGTAGATAAATTCTTCATAGTATCCCAAGTGTGGTGACGAAGATGTGTTTGTGCTTCTCCGCAGAAACAAGAGAGTCTCCACGGCTGGTCACCTATACCAGTTACTCTACCATCAATGTGGTATTTCGAGTAGCCCAAAATCTCAATGTTTATTTCACTATTCCAAAACATAGCTAAACCTCCGCTTCTACCAGAGGCATCCACAGCAAAAGAACTATCAAAACCTAAAGTACTTTTTAAATTTTCAACTCTTTCCCCACTGAGCTGGGTCTCAACTATACAAAGTACTCTAGGAGCAAACTTATTTGCGAATTCACGCAATTCTTGAATTGTTGGGTCGCTGCCAATCCCCCGACAATTACAACAGAGCAGACTCATTGCATCCGGCGGTCCTCCACCGGGGAGGCCGCCATTCTCGCGTCCGAGTTTTTCCCTCCAGCAGGGTTTTTCTTCACTCCACCAGTGCTTGCTTTCTCACTATGAGCTGACAGCTTTGACCTCTTCGGTTCTTGTTTCGGCGGGGGGCTGAGAGGTACCGTCTCCCCGCTGGTTTTAGGGACTAGAGCAAGCTCCAAACCTGCAACCGTTTTTGCTATCGGTGAGCCAGTAACTTGTTCAGAAGGTAGCTTGCGGTTAGCTTCAGCTCCGGCCATATCCACATCTTGTTCCTGCGTGTTCTCCTCATCACGTTCAAATTGTGTTGTAGGTTGACGATCGTCATTCCTTGCTCTCTGGTTCCTGGTCCTGCGTCGGGTCCCCCATGCTGTAGTCGCCGGTGCAGGAAGGTTTTTGAAAACCAATGCAGAAGGGGGATGAACCCCGTCCCCGTGCTCTTTAAACTCATGTCCCATCATACCGCACACCTGACACCAATCCGGCAAGCGCTCATATTTGACAGCAAAGATCTGTCGTTCTCCTCCTCGGACCAAAGATATTGCTTTCTTCGATGGCTTCCGAACATCCAGCCGGACTCTGACTCGATAGAAGTTCCCCTCGAAATCAAACGACGACGGTTCTAAGCCCACAAACTCACCTATCTTCTAAGCCAAAGCCTTGACCTTACCATGAAAAGCTATAGGGAGTTCGATGATCCGTGCCCATATCTCAATCGTGGAGAGCTCAATCGAGGAAGGCTTTCAGTATCCATCATACGGAGCAATAACCACGGGGTTCCCCCTGAAGTGCCATGGCCCTCCTTGTGTGACCCGCTCCCAATCGCCCAAGCAATCGAATTGCATCTGAAAGAGGTTCTCATCGAGGGTTTTAATCTTGACTGGCCTGGCTAGATCCCACGCAGTCTTCATGTTCCGGAAGAACCAGTACGAGCTGAAGCCCTTGTCCATATGGACTCGGGCCAAAATCATCCAATGGAGAGCCTCTTCCGCCGGTTCGTCTTCATCCTCGAAGATCACGTCGTCGAGGTCATCTTCCTGTAGGGCCAATTCCTTCATCAGATCCTCCAGGTTGCCTTTTCCTTTGTTGCCTGATCCCGATGAACTCCCGCCGGTCGCCATGCAGATCGATCTCATGTGCCCTAGTCAGCACCCAAAACCCTAACCGCTCCGACAGACTCAGCCCACAGCCAATATGTGAGTCTGGCAGCGAAACCTATCTCCGATCGGGCGGAAGGAAGAGGTAGATTCTCAACGTCGCCAATGGCGGCGAGAGGAGAGTAAACCCTAACTAGAGGGAAACATACGCAGAGAAGTGTTCCGTTGAAAACATCTTGCTTCTCATACAAAAGCTAGCTCGAGAGAATCCGTTCGGGTGGTCAGTTCCACTTCGAACGGGCTAATAGGCCAATAAGCATGCATTAGGCCCGTTCGAAGGAAAGGCAGGCGAGGTTTCAACTGGAAAAGTAAGGGGAGAAAGAACGGGTTCAGCGATGTCACTTGGCGATGGCATATCTAGTAATAGACTCCAACTCCACCTCTTTCGATTTTTGGAATCAGGTTTGTCTTTTTTTTTTAAAGAATGACTCCCGACCATTTTATTGATTATTCTCGAGGACCTTACAAAGTAGAATAATAATATGTGTGAATCCTTCAATTTGACAACATCTCCCGCTACTCCTATCCAAATGATGAAGGGGTGCAAACTAGACCACATACCCAGACCTCTCACCTAAGCCTAGCATCTAAAGCCGAAGGCCCCGACCGAGCCATCTGCCGGGTTCGGGGCTCAAACCCGTCCGACGCACTAACATGTGCCGTCGTCGTCATTTTCCACTGGTCCATCTTTAGAGCAGATTGAGGTGACAATCTTGGCAGGTCCTCCGCCATCGACGCCACCACGACGCCAAACGACGACCTCCACCTACGCGAGCCCTGGCGGGTCCTCCGCCATTAACGCCACCATGACGCCAGACGACGACCTCCACCTACGCGAGTTCATCTCCAAGCAACAGACATAAATCCATGCTAAGATAGGGCCGCACCACCACCGTCGCCCACCACCCACAAGCGCCACCCAACCCCAAGGTTCCCAAAGCGGCACCTTCAAGAAGGGAACGGCGCCGTGAGCGCTGCCGCCGCCCAACAAAGTTAGGGCTTTCGCCCAGGAGACCTAGGGGAAGGGGAAGTAAGGAGATCAGTCCATACCGACGCCTCCGAGGAGGAGAATGGTGCCCTCAGGCGTCGCCGTCGGCGCGGCCGATCATGGCCGGCCAGGGATTTTGCCAGTACTAGATCCCCGCCACCACCAGCGCCTCCTGTACAGATCTGCCGACCAAGAGGAAGCGCGGCCCGACCAGGCTGGCCTGCATGCCGAACAGGGGAGGAGGGGAGGCGCCAGATCACACGCACCAACCGCTGCAGAAGCCGCCGCCGGCCACCAACGACCACTGGATCCTGCCGCCCGTGCGGCCGGGACGCCAGATCCACCGCCCGCACGGCTGCTAGCCGGCCGTGCCTTGCCAATGGAGCCGCCGCTCCAGATCCGAGGTTCCCCACGCAGAGGCAGAGCAACAGAGGACCCGCCGGCCGCCGCCACCATCCTTGGCGCCCCGGGCTTGCCCGACGGCTGCCTCGAGCGGCGGCGAGGAAGGGAAGAGGGGGGGTGAGGAGGAGGGGCGGCTAGGGTTGGGAGGAGGAGGGGCGGCTAGGGTTGGGAGCAGCACCAACACCTTGTTGCACGGAAAGATAGTCAGTCAGGTTTGTCCTGCTTCTCGTTTTTGCACAGCGACGGGACTTTGCTCCTTGAAGCGGGCTTCTCGGAGCTGCGCCGTTCGGGCCGGCTCAGCTATGCTCTAAAATGACTACATACGGAGCAAAATGACTACATATTACTCCCTTCATTTCTTTTTACTTCGCATATAAGATTTGGTCAAAGTCAAACCGCACAAAGTTTGACCAAATTTATATAAAAAATATGAACATCTACAATACTAAAACTATATAGTATGAACATATGTTTCATGCTGCAACTGATAATATTGATTTCATATTGTAAATGTTATATTTTTTAATATAAAATTAATCAAACTCTACAAAGATTGACTTTGATCAAACATTATATGCGGACTAAAAAGACAAAAAAAATACATGTGAATGTATATAGACATATTTTAGAGCATTGGCGGCTTTAGTTCGACGGGATATATTGATTGCGCATACTATAAATGGCGGGTGGGTCCTATCACCTATGGACCCGCTGCAACTGTGGTTCGGGTCCGCGTCATCCGTGCCATGCCTCCTCCAACAGGGCGGGCGTGTTCCTTGTGTGGTGTGGGTTACGTAACGGGAAAGCCGCGCGAGCCGGCCAATCCAATCCAACAAACAGCCCTGGACTGAAGCAGCAGCAGCACCAGCCACCGATCCGTCGCCATCAACATTCATTCAAGACCATACACAGGACAACACGGGCAAACACAGAGGAAACTGCCGGGAAACCAAAGGGTAGAATATGAAATATAGGCAGTACACACACAATGCATTGATCGGTCCACCAGGCACATATATATGAGTATAGAGGGGGCCACACCGCCACAACCTTTACTATACAGAAGAAACAGAAGGTGGACCCAATACACAATATACTCAACACCCCCCTTCCTGATAGGTACACAGTAGAGACGTTGTCGCAGTAGACAACCATAGCCTGGGAGACATCGTGATGCAGCTCCTGAAGTAACTGTCGTAGCCAGGTGCACTCGCAACAGCGTTGACCACAACTCGGTACTCAGCCTCCGCGCTGGAGCGCGAAACCGTAGGCTATCGCTTGAACGACCACGAGATGAGTGAAGGGCCGAGGTAAACGCAGTAGTCAGAGGCGGATCGACGGGTGTCGGCAACGGCGACGCCAGGAAGAAAACTCTGTGGGGTCAAAGCTAGGCCTTTCCCCTCCCTTTGCTACAGTATTTGCTACAGTAACACGTCGGCCGGCTCGTTCGGGGGCGGTTTGAGGGGCCCTCGCTAGCGAGGCGACCTGACCCGACGGGCAGCAATCACCGAGCTGTGACTCCTCTTCTCCCAGCTCGTTGTAGACTCTATGTCCAAGGCTCTGGGGAACAAACATCCGCCTTACTCGGCTCCTCAAAGTACATCAGATCCGTAAAAATGGATGGGTAGGGTTCCTCATATAAAAATGATGTTATTAAAAACTATTGCAGCACACATCAATCCTGAAAATTATCAAAGGTAGAATTGATGTTAAATGTCGTCCATTGGCTTTATTACCAGTGCATCTGGCACATTCTATCCTTCCAGGAGCTAGATCTAAGCAGATATCTTTTTGCAATATTTCATAGTGAACAAAGCTAACACCGAAACCCTGGGTAAAGAAAAGATCTTCTAGCATGTCTTGCTCGGAAAAGGCTTTTGAAGCTTGAAGTGGAGGACAGGAGTAAACCCTGCATTGCCATGGCAATTTTGTTACACAAAATTGTTCACCAACACCAATTGCAGCTCTAAGCCTCTAGCAACAAAGTGTTAGTACATGGAGCATGCAAAAAATCTAACCAGCTACCAATAACTTTTAGTGAGAACACACCATCAGATCCGTCAGGCCTATCTGCTTAAACAAATGTGCTGTGAGTGTCAGAGTCAGATGCTTGATTTGCATTCCAGCTTCTTACTTTTCACAACAGCCAAAGCATACTTAGCAATGTGACCATACCTAGCGTGAAATGGTTAACATCACAAAAGGGCATGTATGTTCCCTTGTTTAATATCGCAAACATGTTTATTCCAAGGATATAGAAAAATAATACACAGAAGATTAAAAGCTATAAATTGAACAGTTAGTCTGCCTAACGCAAAGACACATGTCATTTCTATATTTAGCTACATCTCTCAGAATCAGTAACAAACTTATGCATAGATAAGCATTTCTAAATGAAAATAGTTGCAACGAACTGGCCTGGAACAAACCTATGGAATCGAAGAGCACAAGCACAGGAAACCTTGGATATGTAACATGCATACATTTCCTCAACAAAAAGAGAAACCAGGAAACAAGCATAAATACATAAATCTATCGAAGAATCCAACGGAATTGATGTACAATGGTTTACATAGGAATGATCGATCAAAATCATACTCTGTCTATCATAGACAAAAATGAGAAGCTCAGATGCATAAATCCCAAGTGACGATAGCATAAATACAGAGTCAGAGTGACCAAGCGTAGAGTATTTACCTTGCTCATCGGCAACACCATGGAACAGAGACCCTCTGTGCCGGTTACCAGAACCGCAGAGAAAATCTCACTCCGTGCATGTGTGTCTATCTCATACGGAGAAGTGTCTTGGTATACGCTGGTCATGATAAGCAGAAGCAAGATAACTATCAACCCACCACAGTTATCCATGTAAAAGGAAATTTACTTGGCACTTAGAAGAAGCTTCCGCAAAACTGTTTTGTCGGGTAAGGGGAATCAACGGCATCATCAATGAGCACCGATTTTGCTGTCCCGTCCCTCCTAGGTGCCAGCACCCTGAAGCTGAAAGGGACAAATACATTCATCACCTGCAGCTCCAGGAAGATCAAACAAAGTTGTCTGGTCACTAAGATAAAATGAGTTGTACTAAACATGCCAAGGCTTTCAATTCGCTATTCAGTTCATATATGTTTCAGTGTGAGCGCACATGTTTCACTAACTTTTAACAGATGAAATCAAAAACATTGCATCACTTTGCTTTGAACGAAACCAAAAAGTATATGTCTTCTGCACAGGAAACAATATACTGCCATTTATACTGTCCCCCCAAAAAGGAAATTGGATAGTATCGACCATTGACTCCTGGTAAAGCATAGTTAACCAAATGATCATAGCAATACAAACTCATTAGCAAAGAACAAAAGCAACGGGCATGCGCATGTAGATCCACACGTCGAAAAAACTTCCAGTGAGCTCACACTTGATGCAGTTGAACCACGTAACTTCCAATTCAAAGTGATTCTACATGACATTGCTACTAAAGCCTCTTTTGCTAAAATAAATACATGATACTGCATAATCACGAGGTAAGCTTAGGCTTGCAACATTTACCTCGTCCTTGCCGTTGGTGGCGTCCTCCTTCCGCTGCTTCTTCCTCCCCTCCTTGGGTCGGTTCTCCTTCTTCCTGGCCAAGTTCCACCATGGCGTCCTTGTCGACTTCCTCGTCCAAGGACAGGGAGATCACCTTGGCAAACCTGGGCTGCCCTTGCGCAGCCTCGCGTCGCCGCACTAAGAGATCAATGCTCCCGCAAGGAATATGGATTAGGTCAGTAGAATCAATATTTCATTGGAAGAACAAAAGAGAAGTGTGGATCTTACCTTGGCAAAACGAAAGGACCCCGTCCTCATCCCACCCTCTCACGCCGGTGACTCAGGGTGGACACGGTCCGGGCCGGTCCGGGCCTTGACCGAGCCGCCAGTTGGACCGGCCGCCGGCGGACCGAGCCAGACCGGACCGACCAGCCTCGCGGTCCTGTTTCCAGGGACCGGACCGGCGGCGACGAAGCCCGAGCCGGACCGACAGGACCGAGAGGACCGGCCATGGAGAGGTCGCCGTGATCACGGCGTCACCAACGACGGCAAGAGACGGATGTGGTGACCATGGCGGGGGCGTCAGGATGTGGATGTGGTGGTCGTGAGCTTCTGCATGGCGACCATAGACGCCGGAAGGCACAGGAGCGAGCCGTCGCGGCCATGAACAGCACACCAGCGGCAGCAGCAACACGCGCGTCGGGGTCCTCCACTGTGTGGCCGGCGAAGTGCTGGTGCACTAGCAGCAACGCACGTGCGCGCTGGGGTCCTCCGGGAGAAAGCCAAGGGCTATGTGTCCGGTGCCAGATCTTGTTAGCATATCTTGTGAACGTTTTTGTTGTTTTTTCTTAGCCGCATGCAAATAAGGTAGCCCGTGCATGAGCACACAAATTTTTGTGTACTAGTCCTCCGTGATTAGTGGATCAGACCTAACGTGGAGCTGAGTCCTAGTCGTGGGCGTACGTAGTGGACGCAGAATCCGGATCATTAATGAAAAATGCTTTACGCTGAATGAAAGGAAAGGGAAACGGTCGTATCAGATCGATCCCGTCTTTCTCGTTCTTTCTGTTTCTCCTACGCTTAATGAATGGAAAGGGAAACGGCAAAGAAATTGCATCCTTTTACGCTAATATTACGCTGCTGAAAATACTGAAGATTCTGAATTTACTGACGGAACTGAAAATACTGAAGATTCTGATGAAACTGAACCGTGATTGCGCGTATTAATTTGGTAAGCCTCTTAAATAGGAATAGGAGTTTCCTTGTGTTTTCTGTTCGATTGAATAAAAGGAAACAACAGTGTGGAATAAAGGGAAACGGCAGCGTGGAGTTAGTCGTGGGATGGTGCCGTGATGATCGGATCTAATCCCGTTTCTCTTGTACTTTCTCTTTTCTGTTGGACCGAATAATAGGAAAGAAACTTCAGCGCGCGACCAGAGTCTTCTACCTCTTGCCCCTATCTCTTCAATTGACTGAATTACACTTATTCTGGTGAACAACGACGGGGCGGGGCATGGCCAATGCATCGCCGGCGGCTGCGACGTCGAGGAACGATCTGCAGCTTCGGTCCGCTCGGTCGGACCGGTTAAAGACCGGACCGGACCGAGTAAATTTCGGGCTGAAATTTAGGGACCGGACCGGTCAATTTCATCAACGGGCCAGGACCGATCGGTCCGGTCTAGAACGGGCCACGAGCGGGCCGAAAAGCCCGCTCGCTCCGTCCAGCCTGACCGGTGACCCGTTCCGGCCGCTGCTCCAGGCAGCACAACAGAACCCGTCCTGCCGCTCGGCCTCCCCGACGTCATCGACCTTAGGGCTGCTGCTAGCCGCCTCATGGTGCACTAAAGTGAAAGGAATACTGACTTAATTGTAGCAAAGCTCTAAAGTGGCTTTCTGACATGTTTGAAATCTGAACACATAGTTGCTGCAGCATATATCATGATCACATGTAACAGAGAATTAGAAATTCTGCAGTATCTGAAACTAAATTTAAAATAGTATCAACCAAAACCAGTTCATCAAGGTTTGATACATATATAGAATCATAGAATCAATACTTATGTTATGACACATTTATTTGACAATTTACTTATAATGAAACTAAACAGCATATTAATTGCCACTGCTACATGATTCCCTTATGAACTGGAACAAGGACCTATTCTTCGAAAAGAAATCAAAATTTTAAATAAGGGAAGTAAGCCATCTAGTATTGAGAGGGAGTCACCATAACACAGTGTACTTACTATAAAGCTGAGCACGGACGAAGCAATGAGGAAGACTACACAGACACAAAGAGGAGGAGCAGCACAACCTAAGCAAAAATTAACATCGGGTGCCATCAAAGTCACCTCCATGGCAGCCGTCAGGAGACGTAGCAAACAGGCAAATGAACTAAGAGTGAACTCCCTCCCTGGCTGCCTCGGTTACCCACCTTAGGGAATTTTTCACCGCGGTGGTCGGCGATAGGCCACCACATTCGGTCAACTCAACTACTTCATCACATTTTCAAAAGGGCAAAATCGCATTTTACCTGCTTCAAACACAATAAAAAGACGTACAATTTCTTCTAGCAATTCTTCAAACGATTGGTGTGCACAACTAAAACTGCACACGTAGAATCTTCAAAGATGTCAAGGCTGTTAGCCTCGGCCACCTGAGAGGGATTTCACCACCTCGAGCTCAAGCTTACGTGAGAGAGGGAGGGAGGGAGTAGTGGGGTAGAGGTGCAGATCAAAAGATTGAGGAAACGAAGTGGAGACGGCGGTTCACATCTACGGCTTGGCGCCACCGGAACCCAAGCCCCCGCTGGTACACCCGACGCCGTGGTGGCTACGCGATACTGGGCCTCCATACCGACGATGTCGCGGCACGGATGGGAGAGCTGACCCGTGAGATGGAGAGATTCGCCGCCGCCGCCGCTCTTTCTTTTCTTCCCGCTCCCATCACCCCACACGCTGCACGAGCCTCCTCTGCCGCATCTCCCATGCAACCATCTACGAGCGCTGAGACAAGGCGGAGAAGGAACGGGAAGAGGCGAGGGATCATGCTCACCTCAGATCCTGTCGTTCGTTCCTGTGGCGGCGCCGGTGGCAGATTAAAAATTGAAACCAACGCCGCCTTCTCCTCCTCCAACCCAATCCTCCCTCGAGGAGCACGGCCGATGGCGCGCTCTCAGCCGCGTCCCATCCTCCTTCTCATCTGCCCCACCTTCCCAGCCGCTGGCAGCTGCTCTGTGATATGTCTCCAACGTATCTATAATTTTTGATTGTTTCATGCTATTATATTACCCGTTTTGAATGTTTATGGGCTTTACTTTACACATTTATATCATATTTGGACTAACCTACTAACCGTAGGCCCATCCGGTATTGCTATTTTTTTGACCTATTTCAGTGTTTCGAAGAAAAGGAATATCAAACGAAGTCCAAACGGAATGAAACCTTTGGGAGCGTGATTTTTGGAACGAACGTGATCCAGAGGACTTGGAGTGCAAGTCAAGAAGCAATCGACGCGGCCACGAGGGCGGAGGGAGCGCCCCCCTACTGGGCGCGCCCCCTATCTCGTGGGCCCCTCGGACGTCCACCGACCTACTTTTTCCTCCTATATATACCCACGTACCCCGAAAACATCGGAGACGACCACGAAAAACTATTTCCACCACCGTAACCTTCTGTATCCGCGGGATCCCATCTTGGAGCCTTCGCCGCCGCTCCGCCGGAGGGGGAATCGACCACGGAGGGCTTCTACATCAACACCATAGCCTCTCCGACGAGTTGTGAGTAGTTTACCACAGACCTTCGGGTCCATAGTTATTTGCTAGATGACTTTTTCTCTCTCTTTAAATCTCAATACATAGTTCTCCTCGATCTTTTTGGAGATCTATTCGATGTAACTCTGTTTGCGGTGTGTTTGTCGAGATCCGATGAATTGTGGGTTTATGATCAAGTTTATCTATGAGAAATATTTGAATCTCCTCTGAATTCTTTTATGTGTGATTAAATTATCTTTGCAAGTCTCTTCGAATTATCAGTTTGGTTTGGCCTACTAGATTGATCTTTCTTGCAATGGGAGAAGTGCTTAGCTTTGGGTTCAATCTTGCGGTGTCATTTCCCAATGACAGCAGGGGCAGCAAGGCACGTATTGTATTGTTGCCATCGAAGATAAAAAGATGGGGTTTATATCATATTGCATGAGTTTATCCTTCTACATCATGTCATCTTTCTTAATGCGTTACTCTGTTCTTTATGAACTTAATACTCTAGATGCATGCTGGATAGCGGTCGATGTGTGGAGTAATAGTAGTAGATGCAGGCAGGAGTCGTTCTACTTGTCACGGACGTGATGCCTATATACATGATCATGCCTAGATAATCTCATAATTATTCGCTTTTCGATCAATCGCTCGACAATGATTTGTTCACCCACTGTAATACTTATGCTATCTTGAGAGAAGCCGCTAGTGAAACCTATGGCCCCCAGGTCTATCTTTTATCATATAAGTTTGCCATCTACTTTTGTTTGCATCTTTACTTTTCCAATCTATATCATAAAACACCAAATATATATTTATCTTATCATATTATCTCTATCAGATCTCACTTTCGCAAGTGGCCGTGAAGGGATTGACAACCCCTTTATTGTGTTGGTTGCGAGTTCTTGTTTGTTTGTGTAGGTGCGTGGGACTTTTGAGGAGCCTCCTACTGGATTGATACCTTGGTTCTCAAAAACTGAGAGAAATACTTACGCTACTATTGCTGCATCACCCTTTCCTCTTCAAGGAAAACCAACGCAAGCTCAAGACGTAGCAAGAAGGATTTCTGGTGCCGTTGCCGGGGAGGTCTTCGCTCAAGTCAAGACATGCCAAGTACCCATCACAAACCCATCTCCCTCGCATTTACATTATTTGCTATTTGCCTCTCGTTTTCCTCTCCTCCACTTCACCATTGCCGTTTTATTCACCCTCTCTTTCCCAATCTCCTCTCTCTTTCGCTTGCCTTTTGTTTGCTTTTGTGTTCGATTGCTTGTCGCCATGTCACAAGATAATACCAAGTTGTGTGATTTTTCCAATACCAATAATAATGATTTCCTTAGTACTCCGATTGCTCCTCTTAATGATCTTGAGTCTTGTGAAATCAATGTTGCCTTGTTGAATCTTGTTATGAAAGATCAATTCTCCGGCCTTCCTAGTGAAGATGCCGCTACCCATCTAAACAACTTTGTTGATTTGTGTGAGATGCAAAAGAAGAAAGATACGGATAATGATATTGTTAAATTGAAGTTATTTCCGTTTTCACTAAGAGATCGTACTAAAGTTTGGTTTTCGTCTTTGCCCAAGAACAATATCGATTCATGGAATAACTGCAAAGATGCTTTTATCTCTAAGTATTTTCCTCCCACTAAAATCATCTCTCTTAGGAAAGATATTATGAATTTTAAACAACTTGATCATGAGCATGTTGCCCAATCTCGTGAAAGAATGAAATTGATGATTCACAATTGTCCTACTCATGGTTTGAATTTATGGATGATCATACAAAATTTTTATGTCGGCTTGAATTTTGCTTCTAGAAATCTTTTAGATTCGGCCGCGGGAGGCACTTTTATGGAAATCACATTTGGAGAAGCTACTAAACTCCTTGATAATATTATGGCTAATTATTCTCAATGGCACACTGAGAGATCTACTAGTAAAAAAGTGCATGCTATATAAGAAATTAATGTTTTGAGTGCAAAGATGGATGAATTTATGAAATTGTTTGCCACTAAGAGTGTTTCTATTGATCCCATTGATAATGCCTCTGTCTACTTTGATTGAGAATAATAATGAATCTATGGATGTTAATTATGTTGGTAGGAATAATTTTGGTAACAATGCTTATAGAGGAAACTTTAATCCCAGACCATTCCCTAGTAATTCCTCTAATAATTATGGAAATTCCTATAATAATTATTATGGTAATTTTAATAAGATGCCCTCTGATTTTGAGAATAGTGTGAAAGAATTTATGATCCCTCAAAAGAATTTTAATGCCTTGCTTGAAGAAAAATTGCTTAAAGTTGATGATTTGGCTAGGAACGTTGATAGACTTTCGCTTGATGTTGATTCTTTAAAACTTAGAACTATTCCTCCTAAGCATGATATCAACGAGTCCCTCAAGTCTATGAGAACTTCCATTGATGAGTGCAAATAAAGGACCGCTAGATTGCGTGCTAAGAAATATTGCTTTGTAAAAGCGTGTTCTTCTAGTTTCCATGAAAAAAATGATGAAGATCTTAAAGTTATTAATGTGTCCCCCATTAGATCTTTGTTTTGAAATATGAACCTTAATAATGATGGGACTGGAGATGAGTCAACTTTAGTTAAAAGGCGTCCCAACGATTCGGAGTTTTTAGATCTTGATGCTAAATTTGGTAAAAGTGGGATTGGAGAGGTCAAAACTTTAAATAGCATTGAACCCCACTATCTTGGATTTTAAGGAATTTAATTATGATAATTATTCTTTAGAAGATTGTATTTCCTTGTTGTAATCCGTTGTGAATTCTCCCCATGCTTAAAGTCAAAATACAGCTTTTACCAAACATATTGTTGATGCCTTGATGCAATCTTATGATGAAAAACTTAATTTGGAAGTTTCTATACCTAGAAAACTTTATGATGAGTGGGAACCTACTATAAAGATTAAAATTAAAGATCATGAGTGTAATGCTTTGTGTGATTTTGGTGCTAGTGTTTCCACGATTCCAAAAACTTTATGTGATATTCTAGGTTTCCATGATCTTGATGATTGCTCTTTAAATTTGCACCTTGCGGATTCCACCATTAAAAGCCAATGGGAAGGATCAATGCTGTTCTTATTGTTGCAAATAGGAATTTTGTGCCCATAGATTTTATCGTTCTTGATATAGATTGCAATCTTTCATGTCCTATTATTCTTGGTAGACCTTTCCTTAGAACGACTGGTGCAATTATTGATATGAAGGAAGGGAATATTAGATTTCAGTTGCCGTTAAGGAAAGACATGGAGCACTTTCTAAGAAAGAAAGTCAAATTACCTTATGAATCTATCATGCGAGCTACTTATGAATTGAGTGCCAAGGATGGCACTACTTAGATCTATCCTCGTTTTTATGCCTAGCTAGGGGCGTTAAACGATAGCGCTAGTTGGGAGGCAACCCAATTTTCTTTGTGTTTTTTGTTTTTGTTTCTGTTTAGTAATAAATTTATCATCTACTTTATGTTTATATGTGTTTTCATGTTTTAATTAGTGCTTGTGCCAAGTAGAACCTATAGGATAACTTATGGTGATAGTTAATTTGATTCTGCTGAAAAACATAAACTTTGCGTGCACGAGAATTTTTTTTAGTAAATCACAGAAATGTGATTTTGCATTGATTATTTTTGCTGTAGATAAATAGAAAATTTGTCTAGGACTTAATATTTTGGTAGAATTTTTGGAGTTCCATAAGTTTGCGTTAGTTACAGATTACTATAGACCGTTCTGTTTTTGACAGATTCTGTTTTTCGTGTGTCGTTTGCTTATTTTGATGCATCTATGGCTAGTAAAATAGTTTATAAACCATAGAGAATTTGGAGTACAATACGCTTAACACCAATATAAATAAAGAATGAGTTCATTACAGTACCTTGAAGTGGTGTTTTGTTTTCTTTCGCTAACGGGGCTTACGAGATTTCTGTTGAGTTTTGTGTTGTGAAGTTTTCAAGTTTTGGGTAAAGATTTGATGGACTATGGAATAAGGAGTGGCAAGAGCCTAATCTTGGGGATTCCCAAGGCACCCCAATATATTCAATAATACCCAAAAGCCTAAGCTTGGGGATGCCCCGGGAAGGCATCCCCTCTTTCGTCTTCGTTTATCGGTAACTTTACTTGGAGCTATATTTTTATTCACCACATGATATATGTTTTGCTTGGAGCGTCTTGTATGAAATTAGTCTTTGCTTTTTAGATCACCACAATCATCCTTGATGTGCACACCTTTTGGGAGAAACCCACTTGATTGGAATTTATTAGAATACTCTATGTGCCTCACTTATATCTTTTGAGCTAGATAGTTTTTGCTCTAGTGCTTCACTTATATTTTTTAGAGCACGACGGTGGCTTAATTTTGAAGAAATTGTTGATCTCTCATGCTTCACTTATATTATTTTGAGAGCCTCTTAGAACAGCATGGTATTTGCTATGGTTATAAAATTGGTCCTAGAATGGTGGGCATCCAAGTTGGGTATAATAAAAACTATCATAGCAAGTGAATTGGATGCTATGATCAATTTGATACTTGATAATTGTTTTGAGATATAAAGGTAGTAATGCTAGAGTCATGCTAGTTGGGTAATTATGAAATTGAGAAATACTTGTGTTGAAGTTGGCAAGTCCCATAGCATGCACGTATGGTAAAAGTTGTGTGACAAATTTGTTGCATGATGTGCTCTTTTGATTGTCTTCCTTATGAGTGGCAGTCAGGGACGAGCAATGGTCTTTTCCTACCAATCTATCCTCTAGGGGCATGCGTAGTAGTACTTTGCTTCGAGGGCTAAGTAAACTTTTTCAATAAGTATATGAGTTCTTTATGACTAATGTGAGTCCATGGATATACGCACACTCACCTTTCCACTTTGCTAGCCTTTATTATGCCGTGCAACTTCTACCGGTATCTTGCACCCATTATTTACCTTCCTCAAAACAGCCACCATACCTACCTATTATGGCATTTCCATAGCCATTCCAAGATATATTGCCATGCAACTTTCCACCGTTCCGTTTATTATGACACGCTCCATCATTGTCATATTGCTCTTTGCATGATCTGTAGTTGACATCGTATTCATGGCAAGGCCACCTTCACAATTTTTCATACATGTCACTCCCGATTCATTGCATATCCCGGTACACCACCGGAGGCATTTATATAGAGTCATATTTTGTTCTAAGTGTTGAGTTGAAATTCTTGAGTTGTAAATCAATAAAAGTGTGATGATCTTCATTATTAGAGCATTGTCCCAAGTGAGGAAAGGATGATGAAGACTATGATTCCCCCACAAGTCGGGATGAGACTTCGGACTTTATAAAAATAAAAGAGGCCAAAGAAGACCACAAAATAAAAAAAGAGAAAAAGGAAGGAAAAAAAGAGAAAAAGAAAAAGAGAAAAAAAGAAAAAAATGAGAGAAAAAGAGAGAAGGGGCAATGCTACTATCTCTTTTCCACACTTGTGCTTCAAAGTAGCACCATGATCTCCATGATAGAGAGTCTCCTATGTTGTCACTTTCATATACTAGTGGGAATTTTTCATTATAGAACTTGGCTTGTATATTCCAATGATGGGCTTCCTCAAAATGCCCTAGGTTTTCGTGAGCAAGCGAGTTGGATGCACACCCACTTAGTTTCTTGTGTTGAGGTTTCATACATTTATAGCTCTAGTGCATCCGTTGCATGGCAATCCCTACTCACTCACATTGATATCTATTGATGGGCATCTCCATAGCCCGTTGATACGCCTAGTTAATGTGAGACTATCTTCTCCCTTTTTGCCTTCACAACCACCATATACCACCATAGTGCTATGTCCATGGCTTGCACTCATGTATTGCGTAAGAGTTGAAAAAAGCTGAAGCGCGTTAAAAAGTATGAGCCGATTGCTCGGCTCGTCATTAGGGTTGTGCATGATGGGAGTATTTTGTGTAATGAAAATGAAGCATGGCCTAACTATATGATTTTGTAGGGATAAACTTTCTTTGGCTATGCTATTTTGGTAAGACATGATTATTTGCTAGTATGCTTCGAAGTATTATTGTTTTTATGTTTTATAAGCTTTTATCTTGAATCATTTGGATCTGAACATTCATGCCACAATAAAGAAAATTACATTGAGAATTATGCTAGGTAGCATTCCACATCAAAAAGTCTGTTTATCATTTACCTACTCGAGGACGAGTAGGAATTAAGCTTGGGGATGCTTGATATGTCTCCAACGTATCTATAATTTTTGATTGTTCCATGCTATTATATTACCCGTTTTGGATGTTTATGGGCTTTACTTTACACATTTATATCATTTTTGGGACTAACCTACTAACCGGAGGCCCAACCCGTATTGCTGTTTTTGCCTATTTCAGTGTTTCTAAGAAAAGGAATATCAAACGGAGTCCAAACGGAATGAAACCTTAGGGAGCCCGATTTTTGGAACGAACGTGATCCAGAGGACTTAGAGTGCAAGTCAAGAAGCAATCGAGTCAACCACGAGGGTGGAGGGCGCGCCCCGCTACTGGCATGCTCCCATATCTCGTGGGCCCCTCGGGCGTCCACCGACCTACTTCTTCCTCATATATATACCCATATACCCCGAAAACATCAGAAGCGACCACAAAAAACTATTTCCACCACCGTAACCTTCTGTATCCGCGAGATCCCATCTTGGAGCCTTCGCCGCCGCTCCGCTTGAGGGGGAATCGACCACGGAGGGCTTCTACATCAACACCATAGCCTCTCCGATGAGTTGTGAGTAGTTTACCGTAGACCTTCCGGTCCATAGTCATTAGCTAGATGGCTTGTTCTCTCTCTTTGAATCTCAATACAAAGTTCTCCTCGATCTTCTTGGAGATCTGTTCGATGTAACTCTTTTTGTGGTGTGTTTGTCGAGATCCGATGAATTGTGGGTTTATGATCAAGTTTATCTATGAGAAATATTTGAATCTCCTCTGAATTCTTTTATGTGTGATTAAGTTATCTTTGTAAGTCTCTTCGAATTATCAGTTTGGTTTGGCCTACTAGATTGATCTTTCTTGCAATGGGAGAAGTGCTTAGCTTTGGGTTCAATCTTGCGGTGTCCTTTCCCAGTGACAGCAGGGGCAGCAAGGCACGTATTGTATTGTTGCCATCGAGGATAGATGGGGTTTATATCATATTGCATGAGTTTATCCCTCTACATCATGTCATCTTTCTTAATGTGTTACTCTGTTCTTTATGAACTTAATACTCTAGATACATGCTGGATAGCGGTCGATGTGTGGAGTAATAGTAGTAGATGCTGGCAGGAGACGGGCTACTTGTCACGGACATGATGCCTATATACATGATCATGCCTAGATAATCTCATAATTATTCGCTTTTCTATCAATTGCTCGACAGTAATTTGTTCACCCACCGTAATACTTATGCTATCTTGAGAGAAGCCGCTAGTGAAACCTATGGCCCCCAGGTCAATCTTTTATCATATAAGTTTGCCATCGACTTTTATTTGCATCTTTACTTTTCCAATCTATATCATAAAACACCAAAAATATATTTATCTTATCATATTATCTCTATCAGATCTCACTTTTGCAAGTGGTCGTGATGGGATTGACAACCCCTTTATTGCGTTGGTTGCGAGTTCTTGTTTGTTTGTGTAGGTGCGTGGGACTTTTGAGGAGCCTCCTACTGGATTGATACCTTGGTTCTCAAAATTTGAGGGAAATACTTACGCTACTATTGTTGCATCACCCTTTCCTCTTCAAGGAAAACCAACGCAAGCTCAAGACGTAGCACTCTGCCGCCTCCTCCCGATGGCTGATAATGGGGAAAGAAGAGAAAGGAGAGGTTGCGTGTTTTGGGAGAGGAAACGAGAAAGGGGTGGGGGCTCGACGTGACTTCTCTTTCTCTCTTTCCTCTCTCTCTCTCTCTCTCTCTCTCTCTCTCTCTCTGCTCGATGAAGCAAATGAGAAGCGCCGAGAGCACAACACATCGATCCCTCACTTCAATTGGCCATCGTGCACAGTAACACCCTGCCGACGTGGCTATCGCGGGGAGGCGCCCGTGATGCGCAGCTGAATGGTTTTAATTTCAAAATTAGGTAATAAACAAAGGGATTGAGCCTTGCATGGGTAAACAGATGGAAGATTCATTGGTTCAGAGAGAGAGAGAGACCACGTGAGATGGGATGGCTTTCTTGCTAGATGGCCCAAATTTTCCACCGTATGTGTGAATGATAGTGGGGTCAGCTGCTGTGACCTGTGGGTTCAGAGGAGTACTCATAGCTGGGGTTCAACATGCAACCAAAAACCTGTGGGGTCAGCTGACCCCACAGCTGTAACGTGGCTTCGCCGTTCGGTGTCCGGGCAGCCAGCCCAGTCCATGTCAGAGTAGGCCACCATCTCCAGAGAAGTGGACGCCGTGAGGGTGAGCCCAAGAGCCATCGTGTTGCGAATGTAATGGAGGATCCACTTCACTAGGGTCCAATGGGAGTCACGAGGGGCGTGCATGTGGAGACACACCTGCCGAACAACATACTGTAGATCCGGTCGAGTGAGAGTCAGATACTGAAGAGAACCAAGAATGGACCGGTAGAAGGGAGCATCCGACGCTAGCAAGCTCTCAAGAGCAGAAACCTTGGCCTTCGTGTCAACAGGAGTAGCAACAGGGTGACAGTTGAGCATGCCAGCACGCTCAAGGAGCTCGTGTGCATACTTCTGCTGATGAAGAAAGAAGTCGTCCGGTCGCCGAATGACCTCAATGCCAAGGAAATAATGTAGAGCACCCAAGTCCTTGATGGCGAACTCGTCACGCGGCCGGAGAGTAATCTGCTGAAGCAGAGCTGCGGAGGAGGCCGTGAGGATGATGTCATCGACATAGAGGAGCAAATATGCAGTCGTGTCACCATGGCGATAGACAAACAGTGAGGCATCCGAGCGAGAGCCTGAAGCCCAGTGTCTGAAGAAACCCGGCGACCCGCTAGTACTAGGCGCGAGGTGCTTACTTGAGCCCGTAGAAAGACCGGGACATCAAACACACATGCCTAGGAAGAGATGCATCAACGAAACCAGTGGCCTGCTCACAATAAACTTGCTCCTCAAGATGGCCGTGGAGGAAGGCGTTGGAGACATCCATCTGATGAACTGGCAAGCCTCGGGACACCGCAAGCTGGAGGACGGTGCAGATCATGCCTGGTTTGACAACCGGTGCAAACATCTCAGTGAAGTCAATGCCAGCGTGCTGTCGAAAACCACGAACCACCCAACGAGCCTTGTAGCGCTCAAGTGTACCATCCGAGCGGGTCTGATGGTGAAAGACCCACTTTCCACTGATGACATTGGCGCGAGAAGGTCGGGTGTCGGTGTCAAAACCGGCAGATCTCGGGTAGGGGTTCCCGAACTGTGCGTCTAGGCGGATGGTAACAGGAGACAAGGGACACGATGTTTTTACCCAGGTTCGGGCCCTCTCGATGGAGGTAAAACCCTACTCCTGCTTTATTAATATTGATGATATGGGTAGTACAAGAGTAGATCTACCACGAGATCAAGGAGGCTAAACCCTAAAAGCTAGCCTATGGTATGATTGTTGTTCGTCCTACGGACTAAAACCCTCCGGTTTATATATACACCGGAGAGGGTTCGGGTTACACAGAGTCGGTTACAATGGTAGGAGATCTACATATCCGTATCGCCAAGCTTGTCTTCCACGCCAAGGAAAGTCCCATCCGGACACGGGACGAAGTCTTCAATCTTGTATCTTCACAGTCCAGGAGTCCGGCCAATGGTGATAGTTCGGCTATCCGGACACCCCCTATCCAGGAGTCCCTTAGTAGCCCCCGAACCAGGCTTCAATGACGACGAGTCCGACGCGTAGATTGTCCTCGGCATCGCGAGGCGGGTTCTTCTCCAAATTCCATATACTTGTCGAATAGTGTCCAGCTTCTGATAAATGCTGCGCTCCTTGGCTTCCACGCCCAATAATGGCCATCTTCCACGTGTCGAACGAATGCGAAAAGCCAGGGTATTTTTACACTTCCCACCCTAGCTGCGCAAATGAGTTGCCTATAAAAAGAGACGAGGATCTAGATCCGAATCACACCATCTCCCCTTCGCAAGCTTTCACCGGAGCGCTTCTGACAAAAAATCCATTCTATCATGGACAGTCGACGCGGCTCCTCCTCTCGCGCTCCCAGCCCCAAGCCTGGGGATTGGGAGAGATGCTCAGTCCCGCATAGCAAGCTAGTGACGCTCCAAACCAAGGGATTTCTTCCCCCAGCCTTCATGGTTCCGCTTCGAGCTGGACTCCCCACCTATAAGGGCGGAAAGCAAGCGGAGAGCGTCCCCGATCCTTCCAAAGGAGAGCGGGTATGCTTTGTCTCTTATCTGATAAGAGGACTCGGATTTCCAATACATCCGTTTCTCCGGGGGCTCCTGGAGTTCTATAGCCTCCAACTGCATCACCTTACACCTGCCTCCATTCTGCACATCGCGGGCTTTGTAGCCCTTTGCGAACTGTTTTTGGGCGTCGAGGCTCATTTTGCGCTATGGAAGAGATTATTCTGCCTCGTACCCCGTTCTCATGAGGGGTCAATATATCAAGTGGGCGGAGCCGAGCTACTGCGCATCGCCGGGACCAGATATCTATCCGGAACCCCGAAGAAGGCGTCCGAAGACTGGCCTTAGGAATGGTTTTATATAGAAGATGCCCCGCTACCGAATCCCGTTTGGACCGGCCTCCCAGAGTTCAGTAATGCTCCCTTGAATAAACGCCTAAGTTTGCGTCCACGGAGCCCCCAGAGGAACAGCGAAAGTGATGTCCTTTACCTGATGAGCCGAATAAGGTTGCTAGCTCACTTCGGAGTGACCATGATCAATGTCATGGAAAAATGCATTATGCGGGGGGTGCAGCCACTTCAATATAGGGGCCACCCCATGTGGGATTTCAACGGGGAGGAAGATGCTACCCGTCATGGCCATAAGGGGCCGGGATCGGTCGCCGAACTGGTGAAGATCTTGTCTGCGCTGCACAAGGGGGAAGAGGAGGATTTTCTCCGCGTCAGTACATTGAACGGATTTTTTATGAACAATCCTCGAAGCTGGGTAAGTGAACATCTCCTTTCCCGCACATCCGATCCATACTTCCATGGTTATATATCTCATTTTGTGAGTTCGACACATGAACTGCGTCAGGCCGTAAAAGATATAAACAGCCCGCCTCCGCAACCCGAGGATCCGGAACGGTTCCTCGATCCGGCCTCCCAAGAGGATCCGGACATATTGGTGGAGTTGATTGATGGGGTATTTCACCAACTGAGCATCGATAATGCCTTGGTCGCCATTACGGCCGATTACCCCGGAATACTTCCAGCCTCACAGGTAAATGAGACCGAAGCCCCAGTACTTTGATAATGACTCATCTGTGCTTATTTTTGATCACCGTATATCAATGGTGTTTCGCAGGGGGTGCCTCTAAGGCGGGAAGCCGAGCCCGCAGCGGCTAGCCAACAAGGGGCAGCGCAGCCACGCAGGCTAAAAAGAAGTGCGGTCCGGGTTGAAACGCAGCCGCAATGGTAAGGCGTGTCACCATATTCCCGGGATTGATTTCGGGAAGGTATATTAGCGCTGGTGCTCCTTTCAGAAAAAAGAGCGCTCGCCGGACTGTGTCCGGTGAGATGGCCAATCGAGCCCCCGCCAGCCAAGCTCCAACGCCGGGTCTGGAAGCGGAGGTGAACACGAGGCGTGCGTCGGATGCTCCTCCGATAGAGGATGCCGACAGATTGTCCGCCACCAACTCTGAGGTGGAGAGTGCCATGAATCACAGGCGCCGCCGGACAGTTCTTCGTGACACATGTTTCTCCCAAGAGGCATTAAACGCCTTCAATTCGGGAGACGCGCACCTCCGTGCCGCTCAAGATGGTCTAGCCAGAGCCACGGAGCAGTATGTAAAGGACATACGGGTGAGAAAATTTGATAGTTATATATGCCAGTAGCCCCCGAGACTTAAAATAGTTAGGAGAACTGATTTAAGGATCATTTGTTATGCAGGATCTTACGGAAAAGAATACCTGACTGTCTCAGGAGCTTGAAGAGTGCAAGGCCTAGCTTAAGGCCGCACTAGCCGCCCCAGGGGGATCCACAGAGACCCCCTCCGGTAATATATACTTCGAAAGATGAAGTAGTTTGTGAAGTGCGGCGTGTGTATAAGTCTGACAATAATATTGCAGATGGCGCCGGACTAGATCCGGACAAGCAACATCTCCTGCGCCAGTTAAAGGCCAGCGAGAATGTGCTTACAAGGGTGAGGCAAGAGAAAAATAATCTCCAAAATGCCAACACCCAGCTGGGTGAGGAACTAAAGGATGTTCGGGCCCAGCTATATGACTCCATTAAGGAGAATCGGCGGCTTCGTCGCGACATTTATAGTAAGTGCTTGAGCGAGCTTTTTTGAAAAGAAGAGTTCGGCGAGGAAGTCGACTGATAGAAATATGTCTGTAGGTATGCTCACGGGTCGTCCTGCAGAGGAAATGCCCGGTTCAATGGGTGACCTACTTCCCGAGCTGCTGCAACTGCGCGAACGAGTTTGGCAGGTGACGAGAGACGCCGCCCAGGCCTTGTGGCCATCCATCTCCCTACCCGAAGGCCTTGGAGAGATTGCAGAGAGGCTTCAGGGAGCACGGCGGCGCTTCCGGCTATGGAAGATATCGGCCTGCCTCAAGGCGCCAGGGAGGCCTGGGCCATGGTGAAGACGCGGTACACGAAGGCTGACCCAAACCACATGGCCGAGGTCGGACCTGTGGGGCCCGATGGGAAGGAGATCCCCGTGAGCTTAGTGTACGGCCAAGTAGAGTTGGCCGCAAAGTATTCCCAGCAGGACTGTAAACTAGACAACCTATTAGATGGTATTGAAGAGGAATACAGTCAGTCAATTTGACTTTGTAATTAAAAATGACATGTAAAATGCCTTCTAGCCGGATTGTAGATCGTTTGTCGTAGCGGACCCTTTCGCTTCCACCTCGGGACCCTATAGTCTGGAGCGTGTCCGAATACCCTCGCGGTTATGTAAGAACCAGGGCATGCATGGAGACCAGGCGTAGGGGTCATTAGTGCTCTATTAGACAAGTGCCCAACTAGTTATGTTATATTACATGGTTAGTAAGAAACATCTTCCTGGGAGAATAGTTCCGTTAGGGGTTCCTTTCCTTGGGAGGCATGCCCTAAAGTGCATGCCCGGACTGCGAAAAAAGCAGAAAAACATCTGGGGGCAGATAAATGAATAAGTAAGAAATCGTCTTCTAGTTCACCGACCGAATATTCCCTTAAGTACGCTAGCTTTCGGCTTCACCCAGTCTGAGGTACATGTCCGGCTAACCCGGCGTTAACAATCGCAGAGGTGCTCCCTTTACCACCTAGCCGAACAATCGGGAATGTAGGGGTAAGCATAGGAGCCAGGAAACCCAGCTTGGCCAAAACTTAAATCATATCGATGCATATAATGGTGAATAAAAGGTACATGCAGAAGTGTGACACATGTGTTGGGCATAGAGCCCGTAGAAATAAGCTTCTGTTAAAGAAGCCCCCAGGTATACTGAGCGCGGATAACGCGTCAAGTGTGTGCGAACAATGCGCAAACGGGCCTTCAACGGCTTCAGAAAAAGGAGGGAGAAGGAGATAAATAAAAGACAGTTAAAGTATAAAATATAGACGGAGGAAGGAGACGAACCCCGAGTCCGGCGCTAGGCGTAAAATCTTCGGAGACGGGCTGCATTCCATGGGTTCGGCTCCAGTCGGTTATTCGATGCATTCCGTAGATGGTACACATCGCCGGTCAGGACTTGGTCGATGATGAAGGGACCCTCCCACTTGGGTTTGAGTTTGTCCTTTTTCTTGTCCGGCAGGCGTAGAACTAATTCGCCAACATTGTAAGCTTTGGCCCGTACTTCTCTGCTTTGGTATCTTCGAGCCTGCTGTTGATAGAATGCAGAACAGGCTTTTCCCACGCCGCGCTCCTCCTCCAAGGTGTCCAAACTGTCCGACTGATCGAGCTCGGCTTCTCTTTCTTCGTACATGCGCACGCGAGGTGAGTCATGAATTATGTCGTAGGGCAAAACTGCGTCTGCGCCGTACACCATAAAAAATGGTGTGAATCCGGTAGTGCGATTTGGCGTGGTCCGCAGCCCCCATAGTACGGAGTTGAGCTCCTCTACCCAGTGCGTATTAGATTCCTTGAGGGAGCGCACTAGTTTGGGTTTAATGCCACTCATGATTAGATCGTTTGCTCGCTTGACTTGACCGTTAGTTTGAGGGTGATAGACTGAAGCGTAGTCGAGCTTGATGCCCATGTTTTTGCACCAGAGTTTGACCTTGTCGGCCATCAAGTTTGTGCCATTATCAGTGATGATGCTATGGGGGATGCCGTAACGGTGTACTACCCCTGATATGAAGTCTATCACTGGTCCAGATTCGGCCGTCTTAACATGCTTTGCCTCTATCCATTTGGTGAATTTATCCACCATGACCAGTAGGTATTTTTGCTTGTGGGTTCCTCCTTTAAGGGGTCCGACCATATCAAGCCCCCAGACCGCGAACGGCCAGGTGATGGGTATAGTTTTGAGGGCGGTGGGTGGCATGTGGCTTTGATTAGCAAAGAGCTGGCATCCTACGCATCGTTGGACCAAGTCCTGAGCATCTGCCCAGGTCGTCGACCAATAAAATCCTGTACGGAAGGCCTTGCCTACAAGGGCCCGGGATGCGGCGTGGTGCCCGCCGAGTCCGGCATGAATTTCAGCCAGAAGATTTCGCCCTTCCTCTTCGGAGATACACCTTTGAAGGACTCCGGTTGTGCTTTTCTTATAAAGCTCTCCCTCGTGGACTTTATAGGCTTTAGATCGCCGCACTATGCAGCGGGCCTCGTTTTGGTCCTCGGGAAGTTCCTGCCTAGTTAGGTAGGCTAGGAATGGTTCTGTCCACGGGGCAATGACTGCCATTATTTTGTGGGCTGACGGTGTTATTTCGTTGGCGGAGCCACCAACTATGTCAGAATGTTCGGTGAGGGGTAGTGTGGTTGGGTCCGGGCTGTTATTTCCGGACTCTCCCTCCCGTGATACGGATGGCTTGAAAAGCCTCTCTAGGAAGATGTTGGGAGGGACAGCATCGCGCTTTGCGCCAATGCGTGCCAACACGTCTGTTGCCTGGTTGTTCTCCTGGGCTATATGGTGAAATTCGAGCCCCTCAAACCGAGCTGACATTTTAAGATGACATTGCGATAAGCTGCCATTTTCGGATCCTTGGCATCAAAGTCTCCATTTATTTGGGATATCGCGAGGTTTGAATCGCCGTGGACCTCTAGGCACTGAATGCCCATGGAGACTGCCATCCGGAGACCATGTAGAAGGGCCTCATATTCAGCTGCGTTGTTGGAGTCCGTGTACATTATCTGAAGTACGTATTGGACTGTATCTCTGGTTGGGGATGTCAGAACGACGCCAGCCCCCAGACCAGCCAACATTTTGGAGCCGTCGAAGTGCATGATCCAGTTGGAATATGCGACGTACTCTTTAGGGAGTTCGGCTTCAGTCCATTCGGTGATGAAGTCGGCCAAAACCTGCGACTTAATAGCTCGCCTTGGCTTGTAAGTTATGTCGAACGGGAGGAGCCGATGGCCCATTTGGCAATCCGGCCCGCTGCGTCGCGGTTGTTTATAATGTCATTAAGAGGTACTTCGGAGGCTACTGTTACCAAACACTCTTGGAAATAGTGTCGCAGCTTCCGGGATGCCATGAACACCGTGTATGCTATCTTTTGATAATGCGGGTACCGCGACTTGCATGGAGTTAGGACAGTGGACACGTAGTAAACTGGTTTTTGGAGAGGGAACTTGTGTCCGTCCGTTTCTCGTTCGAGAACGAGCACCGCGCTTACAACTTGATGGGTTGCCACGATGTATAATAGCATTGGTTCGCCCGCGTTGAGCGCGGCCAGGACTGGATTTGTTGCCAATATGGCTTTGATTTCTTCGAGTCCGGCCGTGGCGGCATCCGTCTACTCGAAGTGTTCGGTGCGCCGCAGGAGGCGATAAAGGGGTGATGCCTTTTCTCCTAAGCGGGAGATAAAGCGGCTTAGAGCCGCCACGCATCCAGTAAATTTTTGTATTTGTTTGAGGTCTTTTGGGATATCTAATTGTGACAGAGCTCGGATCTTGGCTGGATTTTCTTCAATTCCTCTACCGGATACGATGAAGCCCAAGAGCTTTCTGGCTGGCACGCCGAAAACGCAATTTTCTGGGTTGAGGTTAATGTCATATGCTCGGAGATTGTCGAATGTGAGCCTCAAGTCGTCTACTAGGGTTTCGACATGCTTGGATTTGACGACCACATCATCTACGTATGCCTCCACTGTTTTGCCGACCTGGTTAGCCAGACATGTCTGAATCATGCGCTGATATGTTGCGCCAGCGTTTTTGAGCCTGAAGGGCATTGTGTTGAAGCAGAATGGGCCGTATGGAGTGATGAATGCCGTTGCGGCTTGGTTTGGCTCTGCCATCTTAATTTGGTGGTAGCCGGAGTATGCGTCGAGGAAGCACAATGAATCGTGTCCTGCAGTAGCGTCGATAATTTGATTGATGCGGGGAAGGGGGAAGGGATCCTTTGGGAAAGCCTTGTTAAGGTCCTTGAAATCGACACACAGGCGCCAGGATTTGTCCTTCTTTGGTACCATTACCAGGTTTGCTAGCCAGTCCGGATGTTTTATATCTCTAACGAATCCGGCCTCCAATAGTTTGGCTAGTTCCTCTCCCATGGCCTGTCTCTTGGGTTTGGAGAAGCGCCATAGAGCTTGTTTGACTGGCTTGAATCCTTTTAGGATATTGAGGCTGTGTTCGGCCAGCCGGCGTGGGATTCCTGGCATATCTGAAGGGTGCCAGGCAAAGCTGTCCCAATTTTCACGTAGGAATTCTCGTAGTGCGGCGTCTACATCAGGGTTTAATTGTGCCCCGATGGAGGCCATTTTTGTAGGGTCTATTGGATGGACTTGGAATTTGACTATTTCGTCCGCTGGTTTAAAAGAGGTGGACTTGGATCTCTTATTGAGTATCACATCGTCCCTGTTCACCGTGGAGCGCAGCGCAGTGAGTTCCTCGGTCGCTAGGGCTTCGGGTAGTGCCTCAATGGCAAGTGCGGCTGTTTTATTTTCGATGCGGAGTGCTATGTCCGGGTCACTAGCAAGAGTGATGATTTCGTTGGGTCCGGGCATTTTGAGCTTCATGTACCCGTAATGGGGTATAGCTTGAAAAATTGTGAATGCCTCTCGCCCTAATAGAGCATGATCCGCTACTGAACGGGGCCACTTGGAATGTGACATCCTCGGACCTGTAATTATCCGGCGTGCCGAACACCACATCCAGTGTGATTTTTCCTGTACAGCATGCTTCCCGACTGGGGATTATTCCTCTAAAGGTTATGCTGCTTCGCTCAATGCGGCTCCAGTCTATTTCCATTTTTCGAAGGGTTTCCTCGTAAATGAGGTTTAATCCGCTGCCGCCATCCATGAGTACCTTGGTAAGGCGAAAGCCGTCCACTATTGGACTGAGGACCAATGCGGCTGGTGCTCGGGCTGTTCAGAATTTAGGTTCGTCACTGGCGTTAAAGGTAATAGCCGTGTCACTCCATGGATTTATTGTTGCTACCTGGTGGACTTCGGCGAGGCTGCGAGTGTTCGTTTCCGCATATTATTTGATGCGAAAGTTTCGAAGACTGTTAATACCGTACTGGCATTGCTGGGCTGGTGCTCTGGAGCTAGAAGCTCTTCGCCACTTTTGGCCACCTAGGTGGTATCCAACATGCTCTAAGGCTATGAGTTGGCGTGGCGCCCTCTGTGCTATGAATTTTGCAGGGTCCATTGAGCCATCCCTCTAGTACGGTTCCGTGCCCTTTAGAGGGTTTTTGCTTTTTGGTATTTAACCCAGGTGCCTAGTAATGATGCACCCTTTTACTTTGGACTAGGGTTGTGTTCAAGGCCGGATTATCCCAAAATTTGGTTTCGGTTTTCCAGGTGCTCTCCATCGCACAGTACTTTCGTACTATGGACGCCAAGTCAGCAAAGCATGTAATTTTGCGACGACTTACGATGTTGAGGATTCCTTCGTCCGTGCAATTAATGCAGAAGGATGAAATTGCGTCCTCTTCACGACAGTCCTTTATCCTGTTCATGACCAGGAGGAATCTGGCCCAGTAATGATGTACTGTTTCAGTGGGCTCTTGCCGGATTTGAGATAGATCGCTTATGTTTGGGTGGGCAGGTGGAGTTAAATTCCGAACTCCGTCCGATCTAAGACTCAAGGGCCAAGAAGCTTCCGATCTTGGAAGTTTGGGTTCTTGGACGTTGTCCGATGAATCTGGCCAGCTGCCTGACTTTAAGTCCAGGGCTTGAGTGGTGTTCTCCCCTCCGCGTGAATCCGGCATGGAGGGGTCAGGAATCCAGACATAGATGGTCCTTAGGATAGAAGAAGGGTCGCCGTATTGTTCCTCTACCACAGCAATGTGGTGGGTAGCCTAGGGAGAGTTAATCTCTCTCAGATCGGTTTTAGGCCCAATCCGGTCGTAATCTGTAGCGACTCCCAGGGCAGCGATGCGATCCAAGAGCTCGTTTAAGGAGGAGAGCTCCATTGGATCTAACTGCTCGGCGAGTTCCGAGTTGACGTGAAGATTGCTTTTGATGACCCAAGAAGTCATCGTCGGCGTGGCAGCCGAACAGGCGGTCATAAGAAAACTACCTAGCTGGAGAGTTTGGCCGATGGCCAAAGCTCCTTTGGCAACAGTGCCGTCTTTAAAGACAGGATGAGGCATCCTTCCTGATGGCGACGACACAGAGGAACTCTCAATGAAAGCACCAATGTCGGTGTCAAAACCGGCGGATCTCGGGCAGGGGTTCCCGAACTGTGCGTCTAGGCGGATGGTAACAGGAGACAAGGGACACGATGTTTTTACCCAGGTTCGGGCCCTCTCGATGGAGGTAAAACCCTACTCCTGCTTGATTAATATTGATGATATGGGTAGTACAAGAGTAGATCTACCACGAGATCAAGGAGGCTAAACCCTAGAAGCTGGCCTATGGTATGATTGTTGTTCGTCCTATGGACTAAAACCCTCCGGTTTATATAGACACCGGAGAGGGTTAGGGTTACACAGAGTCGGTTACAATGGTAGGAGATCTACATATCCGTATCGCCAAGCTTGTCTTCCACGCCAAGGAAAGTCCCATCCGGACACGGGACGAAGTCTTCAATCTTGTATCTTCATAGTCCAGGAGACCGGCCAACGGTGATAGTTCGGCTATCCGGACACCCCCTAATCCAGGACTCCCTCACCGGGGAACCAGTGTCCAGGTGCGGTTCCGCTGGAGAGCGTCGAACTCTTCCTGCATCGCGGCAAGCCAGTGAGGATCACGGAGGGCTGCGCGAGCGGACGCGGGAATAGGGGACGGCTCCGCGGTGGAGGCGGCAAGGAGGTAATCATCGCTTGAGTACCGCAGACTCGGACGGTGAATGCCAGCTCGGGCCCGTGTGACGAGGCAAGACGGCAGCGCGGAGACGCCCGGCGAGGCGGGCAACGAGATGGCGGGCGAAGCGGCTGGTGGGGAGGCCAGCGAAGCAGCCAGCGACGGGGCGGCGCCCAAGGTGGCCGGTGAAGATACCGGCGACGGGGCGACCGGCGAAGATGCTGGCGACACAGCAACGGCCGACAAAGATGGAGGCGAGGCGGGCGATGCCGAGGCCCCTGACAAAGTCAGCGAGGGCGTCGTGGGGGCGCGAGGCGCAGCTCGTCCCACGGCGTGAGGACCGCCGAAGCCCGGAGGCGGTCCAAGAACCGAACGGGGCCGTCCACCTGACGGGGTCGCTGGAGGCCGGCGGCGATAGGGCGACGGGAGGGACCTGCTGAAATGGAAACACCTTCTCATAAAAGTAAACGTGCCGGGAGGTGAATACACGATGTGAGACGGGATCGTAGCAGTGGTATCCTTTGGTGTTAGGTGGGTAGCCGAGGAAGATGCAAGGGACGGAGGGAGGTGCAAGCTTATGAGGCGTGGTGGCGGCGATGCTAGGATAGCAGAGGCAACCAAAGATGCGAAGGCCTTCATAAGATGGCAGCTAAGAGACAAGGGGGCATGCCAAGGGAGGAGGAATCCTCCTCCTAGTAGGAATAGGATTCTCCTTTCCTAGTCCTACTAGGAGGGGGAAGGAAGGAGAGGGGGAGGGAGAGGGAAAGAGGGGCCGCGCCCCCCTCCCCTAGTCCAATTCGGACTCCCTTGAGGGGGGGGGCGCCACCTCCTTGCTGCAACCCTCTCGCTCCCCTAAAGCCCACTAAGGGGCCAATAACTTCCCCCGAGGGGGGGGGGGGTTCGGTAACCCTTCGGCACTCCGGTTTTATCCGAGATCACCCGGAACCCTTCCGGTGTCCGAACATAGCCGTCCAATATATCAATCTTTATGTCTCGACCATTTCGAGACTCCTCGTCATGTCCGTGATCACATTCGGGACTGCGAACTTCCTTCGGTACATCAAAACACATAAACTCGTAATACCGATCGTCAACGAACGTTAAGTGTGCGGACCCTACGAGTTCGAGAACTATATAGACATGACCGAGACTCATCTCCGGTCAATAACCAATAGCGGAACCTGGATGCTCATATTGGTTCCTACATATTCTACGAAGATCTTTATCGGTCAAACCGCATAACAACATACGTTGTTCCCTTTGTCATCTCTATGTTACTTGCCCGAGATTCGATCGTCGGTATCTCAATACCTAGTTCAATCTCGTTACCGGCAAGTCTCTTTACTCGTTCCATAATGCATCATCCCGCAACTAACTCATCTATCACATTGCTTGCAAGGCTTATAGTGATGTGCATTACCGAGAGGGCCCAGAGATACCTCTCCGACAATCGGAGTGACCAATCCTAATATCGATCTATGCCAACTCAACAAACACCATCGGAGACACCTGTAGAGCATCTTTATAGTCACCCAGTTACGCAGTGACATTTGATAGCACACTAAGTGTTCCTCTGGTATTCGGTAGTTGCATAATCTCATTGTCATAGGAACATGTATAAGTCATGAAGAAAGCAATAGCAACAAACTAAACGATCATTGTGCTAAGCTAACGGATGGGTCACGTCAATCACATCATTCTCTAATGATGTGACCCCGTTCATCAAATGACAACTCTTTGTCCATGTCTAGGAAACCTAACCATCTTTGATTAACGAGCTAGTCAAGTAGAGGCATACTAGTGACACTCTATTTGTCTATGTATTCATACATGTACTAAGTTTCCGGTTAATACAATTCTAGCATGAATAATAAACATTTATCATGATATAAGGAAATATAAATAACAACTTTATTTTTTCCTCTAGGGCATATTTCCTTCAGTCTCCCACTTGCACTAGAGTCAATAATCTAGATTACATTGTAATGATTCTAACACCCATGAAGTCTTGGTGCTGATCATGTTTTGCTCATGAGATTGGCTTAGTCAACGGGTCTACAACATTCAGATCTGTATGTATTTTGCAAATCTCTATGTCTCCCTCCTTGACTTGGTCGCGGATGGAATTGAAGCGTCTCTTGATGTGCTTGGTTCTCTTGTGAAATCTGGTTTCCTTTGCCAAGGCAATTGCACCAGTATTGTCCCACAAGATCCTCATTGGACCCGATGCACTAGGTATGACACCTAGATCGGATATGAACTCCTTCATCTAGACTCCTTCATTTGCTGCTTCCGAAGCAGCTATGTACTCCACTTCACACGTAGATCCCGCCACGACGCTCTGCTTGGAACTGCACCAACTGACAGCTCCACCATTCAATAAAAATATGTATCCAGTCTGTGACTTATAGTCATCTGGATCAGTGTCCAAGCTTGCATCGACATAACCATTTATGACGAGCTCTTTGTCACCTTCATAAATGAGAAACATATCCTTAGTCATTTTTAGGTATTTCAGGATGTTCTTGAACGCTGTCCAGTGAAACACTCCTGGATTACTTTGGTACCTCCCTGCTAAACTATAGCAAGGCACACATCAGGTCTGGTACACGACATTGCATACATGATAGAACCTATGGCTGAAGCATAGGGAATGACTTTCATTTTCTCTCTATCTTCTGAAGTGGTTGGGCATTGAGTCTGACTCAACATCACACCTTGTAACAGAGGCAAGAACCCTTTCTTTGCTTGATCCATTTTGAACTTCTTCAAAACCTTATCAAGGTATGTGCTTTGTGAAAGTCCAATTAAGCGTCTTGACCTATATCTATAGATCCTGATGCCCAATATATAAGCAGCTTCACCGAGATCTTTCATTGAGAAATTCTTATTCAAGTGTCCTTTTATGCTATTTAGAAATTCAGTATCATTTCCGATCAACAATATGTCATCCACATATAATATCAGAAATTCTACAGAGCTCCCACTCACTTTTTGTAAAGGGCTTATTCCATCTGTGCCCCCAATTCCTTAGTTGTGCTCAGTTTTCCCCACTCGCTCATTTTGCCTTGGTTTTGAGCACTTTTTCAGGGGCAAAAGTGAGGAAAATGTGAAGGCAAAAATTTTGAGTCATGGGGAAAAGTGAGTAAAAAGTTAACGGATGGGGAAAAGTGAGCACAACTAAGAGATGAGGGGCATAGATTTAAATAACCCTTTTGTAAATACAGGCTTCTCCAAAAGTCTGTATAAAACCATATGCTTTGATCACACTATCAAAGCATATGTTCCAACTCCGAGAGGCTTGCACCAGTCCATAAATGGATCCCTGGAGCTTGCACACTTTGTTAGCACCTTTTGGACCGACAAAACCTTCTGGTTGCATCATATACAACTCTTCTTTAAGTATCCATTTAGGAATGCAGTTTTGACATCCATTTGCCAAATTTCACAATCATAAAATGCGGCAATTGCTAACATAATTCGAACAAACTTAAGCATTGCTATGAGTGAGAAGGTCTCATCGTAGTCAACTCCTTGAACTTGTCGAAAACCTTTCGCAACAAGTCGAGCTTTGTAGACAGTAACATTACCGTCAACATCAGTCTTCTTCTTGAAGATCCATTTATTCTCTATGGCTTGCCTATCATCGGGCAAGTCAACCAAAGTCCACACTTTGTTCTCATACATGGATCCCATCTCAGATTTCATGGCCTCAAGCCATTTTGCGGAATTTGGGCTCATCATCGCTTCCTCATAGTTCGTAGGTCCGTCATGGTCAAGTAACATGACTTCCAGAACATGATTACCGTACCACTATGGTGCGGATCTTACTCTAGTTGACCTACGAGGTTCGGTAGTAACTTGATCAGAAGTATCATGATCATCATCATTAGCTTCCTCACTTACTGGTGTAGGAATCACTGGAACTGATTACTGTTATGAACTACTTTCCAATAAGGGAGTAGGTACAATTACCTCGTCAAGTTCCACTTTCCTCCCACTCACTTCTTTCGAGAGAAACTCCTTCTCTAGAAAGGATCCATTCTTAGCAACGAATATTTTTCCTTGGGATGTGTGATAGAAGGTGTACCCAATAGTCTCCTTTGGGTATCCTATGAAGACACATTTCTCCGATTTGGGTTCGAGCTTATCAGGTTGAAGCTTTTTCACATAAGCATCGCATCCCCAAATTTTAAAACGACAACTTGGGTTTCTTGCCAAACCACAGTTCATATGGTGTCGTCTCAACGGATTTAGATGGTGCCCTATTTAACGTGAATGCTGCCGTCTCTAAAGCATAACCCAAAACGATAGTGGTAAATCAATGAGAGACATCATAGATCGCACCATATCTAATAAAGTACGATTATGACGTTCGGACACACCATTACACTGTGGCGTTCCAGGTGGCGTGAGTTGTGAAACTATTCTGCATTGTTTCAAATGAAGACCAAACTCGTAACTCAAATATTCTTCTCCACAATCAGATCATAGAAACTTTATTTTCCTGTTATGATGATTTTCCACTTCACTCTGAAATTCTTTGAACTTTTCAAATGTTTCAGACTTATGTTTCATCAAGTAGATATACCCATATCTGCTCAAATCATCTGTGAAGGTAAGAAAATAACGATGCCCGCCGCGAGCATCAGCACTCATCGGACCGCATACATCAGTATGTATCATTTGCAACAAATATGTTGCTCGCTCCATTGTTCTGGAGAACGGAGTCTTAGTCATCTTGCCCATGAGGCATGGTTCGCAAGCATCAAGTGATTCATAATCAAGTGATTCCAAAAGCCCAGCAGCATGAAGTTTCTTCATGCGCTTTACACCAATAAGATCTAAACGGCAGTGCCACAAATAAGTTGCACTATCATTATTAAACTTATATCTTTTGGCTTCAATACTATGAACATGTGTATCACTACTATCAAGATTTAGTAAAAATAGACCAGTCATCAAGGGTGCATGACCATAAAATATATTACTCATATATATATAGAACAACCATTATTCTCTGATTTAAATGAATAACCATCTCGCATCAAACAAGATCCAGTGGCACCAAATAACAATTACTTAGGTCTAAAACTAATCCCGAAGGTAGATGTAGAGGTAGCGTGCCGACGGTGATCACATCGACTTTGGAACCATTTCCCACGCGCATCGTCACCTCGTCCTTATCCAATCTTCACTTAATCCATAGCCCCTGTTTCGAGTTGCAAATATTAGCAACAGAACCAGTATCAAATACCCAGGCGCTACTACGAGCATTTGTAAGGTACACATCAATAACATGCATATCACATATACCTTTCACTTTTCCATCCTTCTTCTCCGCCAAATACTTGGGGCAGTTCCGCTTCCAGTGACCAGTCCTTTTGCAGTAGAAGCACTCAGTCCCAGGCTTAGGTCTAGACCTGGGCTTCTTCACTTGAGCAACAACTTGCTTGTCGTTATTCTTGAAGTTCCCCTTCTTCCCTTTACCCTTTTTCTTGAAACTGGTGGTCTGTTGACCATCAACACTTGATGCTCCTTCTTGATTTCTACCTCCGCAGCTTTCAGCATTGCGAAGAGCTCGGGAATCGTTTTATCCATCCCTTGCATATTATAGTTCATCACGAAGCTCTTGTAGCTTGGTGGTAGTGGTTGAAGAACTTTGTCAATGACACTATCAACTAGAAGATTAACTCCCAGCTGAGTCAAGAGATTGTGGTACCCAGACATTTTGAGTATATGCTCACTGACAGAACTATTCTCCACCATTTTGCGGCTGTAGAACTTATTGGAGACTTCATATCTCTCAATCCGGACATTTTCTTGAAATATTAACTTCAACTCCTGGAAGATCTCATATGCTCCATGACGTTCACAACATCGTTGAAGTCCCGGTTCTAAGCCGTAAAGCATGGCACACTGAACTATCGAGTAGTCATCAGCTTTATTCTGCCAGGTGTTCACAACATCTGGCGTTGCTCCTGCAGCGGGTTTGGCACCCAGCGGTGCTTCCAGGACGTAATTCTTCTGTGCAGCAATGAGGATAATCCTCAGGTTAGGGACCCATCACGTGTAATTGCTACCATCATCTTTCGACTTAGATTTCTCTAGGAACACATTAAAATTCAACGGAACAACAGCACGGGCCATCTATCTACAACAACATATACATGCAAAATACTATCAGGTACTAAGTTCATGATAAATTAAAGTTCAATTAATCATATTACTTAAGAACTCCCACTTAGATAGACATCCCTCTAATCTTCTAAGTGATCACGTGATCCATATCAACTAAACCATGTCCGATCATCACGTGAGATGCAGTAGTTTTCAATGGTGAACATCATTATGTTGATCATATCTGCTATATGATTCATGCTCGACCTTTCGGTCTCAGTGTTCTGAGGCCATGTCTGCATATGCTAGGCTCGTCAAGTTTAACTCGAGTATTCTGCATGTGCAAAACTGGCTTTCACCCGCTGTATGTTAACGTAGAGCTTATCACACCCGATCATCACATGGTGTCTCAGCACGACGAACTGTAGCAACGGTGCATACTCAGGGAGAACACTTATACCTTGAAATTTAGTGAGATATCATCTTATAATGCTACCACCGAACTATGCAAAATAAGATGCATAAAGGATAAACATCATATGCGATCAATATAAGTGATATGATATGGACATCATCATCTTGTGCCTTTGATCTCCATCTCCAAAGCACCGTCATGATGACCATCGTCACCGGCTTGACACCTTGATCTCCATCCAAGCATCTTGTTGTCTCCCCAACTGTTGCTTCTACGACTATTGCTACCCTTAGTGATAAAGTAAAGCAATTACATGGCGATTGCATTTCATACAATAAAGTGACAACCATGTGGCTCCTGCCAGTTGCCGATAACTCTGTTACAAAACATGATCATATCATACAATAAAATTTAGCATCATGTCTTGACCATATCACATCACAACATGCCCTGCAAAAACAAGTTAGACGTCTTCTACTTTGTTGTTGCAAGTTTTACGTGGCTGCTACGGGCTGAGCAAGAACCGTTCTTACCTACGCATCAAAAACCACAACGATTTTTCGTCAAGTGTGATATTTTAACCTTCAACAAGGACTGGGCGTAGTCACACTCGATTCAACTAAAGTAGGAGAAACTGGCACCCACTAGCCACCTGTGTGCGAAGCATGTCGGTAGAACCAGTCTCGCGTAAGCGTACACGTAATGTCGGTCTGAGCCGCTTCATCCAACAATACTGCCGAATGAAAGTATGACATGCTGGTAAGCAGTATGACTATTATCGCCCACAACTCTTTGTGTTCTACTCGTGCATATAACATCTACGCATAAACCTGGCTCTGATCCTACTGCTGGGGAACGCAGTAATTTCAAAAAAATTCCTACACACACGCAAGATCTATCATGGTGATGTATAGCAATGAGAGGGGAGAGTGTAGTCCACGTACCCTCGTAGACCGTAAGCAGAAGCATTATGACAACGCGGTTGATGTAGTCGTCCATCTTCAAAATCTGACCGATCCTAGTACCAAAAGTACGGCACCTCCGTGATCTGCACACGTTTGGCTCTGTGACGTCCCACGAACTCTCGATCTAGCTGAGTGTCGAGGGAGAGCTTCGTCAGCATGATGGCGTGATGACAGTGATGATGAAGTTACCGACGCAGGGCTTCGTCTAAGCACTGCAATGATATGACCAAGGTGGAAATCTATGGAGGGGGGCACTGCACACGGCTAAGAGATCAACTTGTTTGTCTATGGGGTGCCCCTCCCTCGTATATAAAGGAGGGGAGGAGGAGGTCGACCGGCCCTGGGGGGCGCCAAGGGAGGAGGAATCCTCCTCCTAGTAGTAGTAGGATTCCTCCTTTCCTAGTCCTACTAGGAGGGGGAAGGAAGGAGAGGGGGAGGGAGAGGGAAAGAGGGGCCGCGCCCCCTCCCTAGTCTAATTCGGACTCCCTTGGGGGGGCACCTCCTGGCTGCAGCCCTCTCTCTCCCCTAAAGCCCACTAAGGGCCCAATAACT
>NC_041383.1:721471561-721492757 GCF_002162155.2 Triticum dicoccoides
GTTCCGGTAACCCTCCATCACTCCGGTTTTATTCGAGATCACCCGGAACCCTTCCGGTGTCCGAACATAGCCGTCCAATATGTCAATCTTGTCTCGACCATTTAGAGACTCCTCGTCATGTCCGTGATCACATCCGGGAGTCCGAACTACCTTCAGTACATCAAAACACAAAAACTCATAATATCGATTGTCACCGAACGTTAAGCGTGCGGACCCTACAGGTTTGAGAACTATGTAGACATGACCGAGACTCATCTCCGGTCAATAACCAATAGCGGAACCTGGATGCTCATATTGGTTCCTACATATTCTACGAAGATCTTTATTAGTCAAACCACATAACAACATATATTGTTCCCTTTGTCATCGGTATATTACTTGCCCGAGATTCGATCATTGGTATCTCAATACCTAGTTCAATCTTGTTATCGACAAGTCTCTTTACTCGTTCCGTGATGCATCATCCCGCAACTAACTCATGAGTCACATTGCTTGCAAGGCTTATAGTGATGCGCATTACTGAGAGGGCCCAGATATACCTCTCCAACAATCGGAGTGACAAATCCTAATCTCGATCTATGCCAACTCAACAAACACCATCGGGGACACCTATAGAGCATCTTTATAGTCACCCAGTTACGCAGTGACGTTTGATAGCACACTAAGTGTCCCGCCGGTATTCGGGAGTTGCATAATCTCATTGTCATAGGAACATGTATAAGTCATGAAGAAAGCAATAGCAACAAACTGAACGATCATCGTGCTAAGCTAACGGATGGGTCAAGTCAATCACATCATTCTCTAATGACGTGATCCCATTCATAAAATGACAACTCTTTGTCCATGGCTAGAAAACTTAACCATCTTTGATTAACGAGCTAGTCAAGTAGAGGCATACTAGTGACACTCTGTTTGTCTATGTATTCACACATGTACTAAGTTTCCGGTTAATACAATTCTAGCATGAATAGTAAACATTTAGCATGATATAAGGAAATATAAATAACAACTTTATTATTGCCTCTACAGCATATTTCCTTTAGCTAGAAGGTTACGAACAACGACATTGTCAAACTCTTTTCCGTTGTTAGCTTGTAATGAAAGGACAGGACAGCTGAACTGTGTGGTGACATAGGAATAAAAGGCGGTGAGTGTGGCAAGGGTGTCGGATTTGTGACGAAGAGGAAATTTCCACACATAATGAGAGAAATCATCTAAGATCACCAAATAGTATAGGTAGACCGTGTTGCTTGCAACCGGGGATGTCCAAACTGAAGGAAATATGCCCTAGAGGCAATAATAAAGTTGTTATTTCTATTTGCTCATATCATGATAAATGTTTATTATTCATGCTAGAATTGTATAACCAGAAACTTAGTCCATGTGTGAATACATAGAAAAAACAGGGTGTCCCTAGTATGCCTCTACTTGACTAGCTCGTTAATCAAAGATGGTTTTGTTTTCTGACCATAGACATGTGTTGTCATTTGATGAATGGGATCACATCATTAGAGAATGATGTGATGGACAAGACCCATCCGTTAGCATAGCATAATGATCATTTAGTTTTATTGCTATTGCTTTCATCATGACTTATACATGTTCCTCTGACTATGAGATTATGCAACTCCCAAATACCGGAGGAACACCTTGTGTGCTATCAAACGTCACAACATAACTAGTGATTATAAAGATGCTCTACAGATGTCTCCGAAGGTGTTTGTTGGGTTGGCATAGATTGAGATTAGGATTTGTCACTCTGTGTATCAGAGAGGTATCTCTGGGCCCTCTCGGTAATGCACATCACTATAAGCCTATCAAGCAATGTGACCAATGAGTTAGTCACGGGATGATGCATTACGGAATGAGTAAAGAGACTTGCCGGTAACAAGATTGAACTAGGTATGATGATACCGACGATTGAATCTCGGGCAAGTAACATACAGATGACAAAGGGAACAATGTATGTTGTTAAGCGGTTTGACCAATAAAGATCTTCGTGGAATATGTAGGAACCAATATGAGCATCCAGGTTCCGGTATTGGTTATTGACCGGAGATGTGTCTTGGTCATGTCTACATAGTTCTTGAACCCGTAGGGTCCGCACGCTTAATGTTTGATGACGATTTGTATTATGAGTTATGTGATTTGATGACCGAAGTTTGTTAGGAGTCCCGGATGAGATCACGGACATGACGAGGAGTCTCGAAATGGTCGAGAGGTAAAGATTCATATATAGGACGATGGTCTTTGGACACCGGAAGTGTTCTGGGTGACACCGGGTCACCGGAAGGGGTTTCGGTCAACCCCCGGCAAAGATATGTTGGGGAACGTAGTAATTTCAAAATTTTCCTACGCACACGCAAGATCATGGTGATGCATAGCAACGAGAGGGGAGAGTGTCGTCCAAGTACCCTCGTAGACCATAAGTGGAAGCGTTAGCACAACGCGGTTGATGTAGTCGTACGTCTTCACGATTCGTCCTATCCAAGTACCCAACGTACGACACCTCCAAGTTCAGCACACGTTCATCTCGATGATGTCCCTTGAACTCCGATCCAGCCGTGCTTTGAGGGAGAGTTCCGTCAGCACGACAGGGTGATGACGGTGATGATGTTGCTACCGACGCAGGGCTTCGCCTAAGCACCGCTACGCTATGACCGAGGTGGAATATGGTGGAGGGGGGCACCGCACACGGCTAAGAGATCAAGAGATCAATTGTTGTGTCTAGAGGTGCCCCCTGCCCCCGTATATAAAGGACCAGGGGAAGGAGGCGGCCGGCCAGGAGGAGGGCGCGCCAGGGAGGAGTCCTACTCCCACCGGGAGTAGGACTCCCTCTTTTCCTAGTTGGAGTAGGAGCGGGAAAGGAAGGGAGAGAGGAAGAGAAGGAAAGGGGGCTCCGCCCCCTCCTTGTCCAATTCGGACTAGAGGGGGAGGGGTGCGCGGCTTCCATTGGCCGCCCCTCCTCTTCTCCCACTAAGGCCCATGAGGCCCAATTAACTCCCCCCCGGGGGGGGGGGTCGGTAACCCCCCGGTACTCCGGTATATGTCCGAAACCTTCCGGAACCCTTCCAGTGTCCAAACATAATCGTCCAATATATCGATCTTTACGTCTCGACCATCTCGAGACTCCTCGTCATGTCCGTGATCATATCCGAGACTTCAAACTACCTTCGGTACATCAAAACACAAAACTCATAATACCGATCGTCACCGAACTTTAAGCGTGCGGACCCTACGGTTTCGAGAACTCTGTAGATATGTCCGAGACACGTCTCCGGTCAATAACGAATAGCGGAACCTGGATGCTCATATTGGCTCCCACATATTCTATGAAGATCTTTATCGGTCAAACAACATAACAACATACATTGTTCCCTTTGTCATCGGTATGTTACTTGCCCGAGATTCGATCGTCGGTATCTCAATACCTAGTTCAATCTCGTTACCGGCAAGTATCTTTACTCGTTCCGTAATACATCATCCTGCAACTAACTCATTAGTTACAATGCTTGCAAGGCTTATAGTGATGTGCGTTACCGAGTGGGCCCAAAGATACCTCTCCGACAATCTGAGTGACAAATCCTATTCTTGAAATATGCCAACTCAACAAGTACCTTCGGAGACACCTGTAGAGCACCTTTATAATCACCCAGTTACGTTGTGACGTTTGGTAGCACACAAAGTGTTCCTCCGGTAAACGTGAGTTGCATAATCTCAAAGTCATAGGAACATGTATAAGTCATGAAGAAAGCAATAGCAATATACTAAATGATCAAGTGCTAAGCTAACGGAATGGGTCAAGTCAATCACATCTATCATTCTCTAATGATGTGATCCCGTTAATCAAATGAAAACTCATGTCTATGGTTAGGAAACACAACCATATTTGATTCAACGAGCTAGTCAAGTAGAGGCATACTAGTGACATTGTGTTTGTCTATGTATTCACACATGTACCAAGTTTCCGGTTAATACAATTATAGCATGAATAATAAACATTTATCATGAAATAAGGAAATAAATAATAACTTTATTATTGCCTCTAGGGCATATTTCCTCCAGTCTCCCACTTGCACTAGAGTCCATAATCTAGTTCACATCATCATGTGATTTAACACCAATATTCACATCTGTTTGTGATTAACACCCATAGTTCACATCGTCATGTGAGCGACACCCAAAAGGGTTTACTAGAGTCAATAATCTAGTTCACATCGCTATGTGATTAACACCCAAAGAGTACTAAGGTGTGATCATGTTTTGCTCGTGAGAGAAGTTTAGTCAACGGGTCTGTCACATTCAGAGTCGTATGTATTTTTCAAAATATTCTATGTCTTCTATGCTCTGCACGGAGCTACTCTAGCTAATTGCTCCCACTTTCAATATGTATCCAGATTGAGAATTAGAGTCATCTGGATCAGTGTCAAAACTTGCATCGACGTAACCCTTTATGATGAACCTCTTGTCACCTCCATAATCGAGAAACGTATCCTTATTCCACTAAGGATAATTTTGACCAATGTCCAGGTGATCTACTCCTAGATCACTATTGTACTCCCTTGGCAAAACAGAGCAGGGTATACAATAGGTGTAAGGGCATATTTATCCCTAACGTGTTTTGGTGATTGATGACAATTCTTTTGCGGACTAATCGTGTGCCTTGAGTTTCTCAGACGCTTCATCGCTAGGCACAAGACAGTTCGGTGCCCCTCGAAGACTATTGAAGACAGCGTTGTTCTACGTTTCTTGTTGGTGGTTTTGAATCATAGGAGAGCCATACTATTAAGAGGGGGTACGCGTCGGAAAGGTTCGGGTGGAATCATCACGTACACGTTTCACTCCTTGTCTCCACCTTTCCCTTGCTCTTTGGAGCTTCCCCCGGTTATCCTCTTTGTGATTGTCCTGGCTGCTATTGCTGAGCTTGCGGTAGTACTGCTCCCTAGAGCGGTAGTACCGCAAGCACCTGCGGTAGTACCACTGGAGCCCACGGTAGTACCGCTCCTCTGGAGTCGTAGTACCGTGGCTGCCAGGCCAAGTGCCGCTGCGGTGCGGTAGTAGGGGCGGATGTGATTTTTTACATCCGCGCCCTCACGGTAGTACCGCTCTTCGTGCATGGTAGTACGGTGAGAGACCACGGTAGTACCGCTCCCCTGGAGTCGCAGTACTGTGGCTCTCATGCCTAGTACCGCTGCTTCGCGGTAGTAGGAGCGGATGTAATTTTTTACATCCGCGCCTCCACGGTAGTACCGCACTTCATGCGTGGTAGTACCGCGCGCGGCCTGGTTCAGCTGCCATACGGTAGTACCGCTCCCTAGTGGTAGTACCGCGTCGGATTTTTGCACGGGTTCTTTTCCAGCCGAAGTAGGCACGGATGTATTTTTATTCATCCGCGCCCTTTGTAGGGTAGGACCTTCCTGCCTTGCGGTAGTACCGCAAGGGGGAGCGGTAGTACTACGCTCGCGGAAGTACTGCTCTTAGTCAGGCATGTCCCAATCTCTGCTGCTGCCGCGGAAGTACCGTGGTCCCTCACGGTAGTACCATGTTGCCTTGCGGTAGTACCGCGTTCCTGGAGCGGTAGTACCGCATGTCTGGGCTGCACTAGTGGATAACGGTTGGATCTTTGCCTTAGCTATAAAAGGGGTGTCTCCTGCCTCTAGTAGACTACCTCTTCCATCCCTAAGCTCCATTGTTGCTCCAAGCTCCATTTTCGCCTGATCTCTCTCCCTAGCCAATCAAACTTGTTGATTTGCTCGGGATTGGTTGAGAAGGCCCCGATCCACACTTCCACCAGGAGATATTTGATTCCCCCACTAATCCCTAGTGGATCTTGTTACTCTTGGGTGTTTGAGCACCCTAGACGGTTGAGGTCACCTCGGAGCCATAGTCCATTGTGGTGAAGCTTCGTGGTGTCATTGGGAGCCTCCAATTAAGTTGTGGAGATTGCCCCAACCTTGTTTGTAAAGGTTTGGTCGCAGCCTTCAAGGGCACCAATAGTGGATTCACGGCATCTCACATTGTGTGAGGGCGTGAGGAGAATACGGTGGCCCTAGTGGCTTCTTGGGGAGCATTGTGCCTCCACACCTCTCTAACAGAGACGTACTTCCCCTCAAAAGGAAGGAACTTCAGTAACACATCCTCGTCTCCACCGGCTCCACTCTTGGTTATCTCGCACCTTTACTTTTGCTCGCTTACTTGTGTTGTATCCCTTGCTTGGTTGCGTGCTTGTTGTAATTGCATCATATAGGTTGTTCACCTAGTTGCATATCTAGACAACCTACTTTGATGCAAAGTTTAATTTGGTAAAGAAAAGCTAAAAATTGTTAGTTGCCTATTCACGCCCCCTCTAGTCAACTATATCGATCCTTTCAATTGGTATCAGAGCCTTGTCTCTTTGTTAAGGACTTTGCCGTCTGAAGAGTATGGTTGACACCATAGACCATGGGGAGGAGGAGCACTCCGGTGTGAATCCGATCTCGTCTACGGGTGATGGGGAAACCGCGGTGTCCCGTGAGGAATTCAATGTGGCCTTGGACACATTGAAAACCTCCATGACAACCACGGTAGAAAGCATGTTTAATAAATTCTTGGAAGGACTTAAACTACCTACCTCGCCGTTGAAAGTGGGTGATCCCACTAACAAGGTGACGGATGCTAACTCCGACAAGGGGGAAGCTAATTGTGAGAAGGGTCTTTCTACTAGTGGTAGAAATGGCACCGGCATCTTTGCCCATGTGGAACCTCCAACTTATGAAGGACCGATTCCCTCTACTCATTTAAATCATGCCGGTCCTCCTCCTAAGATTGTGAAAAATGAGGACTTTGATTATTGGGTGTATCGCTTCAAGCGTCATTTAAATCATGTCAATACTAATCTTTGGAGAATCATTGAAGAAGGTTTCTATCCACATGACCGAAGCAACTTCACCCCGAGAGAAGTGGTGGGTAATCAATTCAATGAGAGTGCTCTCTTCATCATCCAAGATGCAATCCTTCCTGAAGATCTCCCTCATCTTTGACCCCATGCCATGGCCAAAGACGCATGGCAATGCGTTGTGTCTCTCTATCGAGGAAGTGCCAGCAATCAACGCTCCAACTATGAAGTGGTGCAAGATGAAGCCGATGAGTTTGCAATGAAAGAAGATGAAGAACCTCGTGATCTCTTTCGAAGAGTGACCAAACTCGCAGTCTCACTCCGAGATCATGGGAGCAAGGACACGGATGACAATTGGATCAAGCGCAAGTTCCTCAAGGCCATGATGCCCTACAACAAGGCCATGTCCTCCGTCATTCGTCAAAGACCGGACTTCCATTCCATGACCTCAAGTGAAGTGTTGGATGAGTTCGTTGCAATGAGCATCTTGGACAAGACCGCCGACAATGCGGTGCTCCGTTCTCAAAGGGCAAAGAAGCCCAACCTTGCCTTGAAGGCCAAGGTTATTGTGGAAGAAGAGGAAGAAGAGGAAGATGAGGAGAGCAACCCCGAAGACACAAAATATGATTATCATGAGCACATGTCTCTTGCTTCAAGGAAATTTTGGAGCAAGACGAACTCAAGACCCAACTTCAACAAGAACAACTCAAGTGGCTTCAAGGGCAAGCAACGAGTTAGAACTTGTTTCACCTGTGGCAATGTGAGCCATTTCGTTGCGGATAGTCCTTACGAGAAGCGGGAAGACAATGGTGGTAAGTTCATTCGAAAAGACAAAGCCAAGTCCTTCCCCAACAAGAACAACTTCACCAAGAAGACTCCTACTCGTGGGTTGGTGGTTCAAGAAGAATACCATGAGGTTGATGATGATGATGAAAATGGAGAAGCAATGGTCATGGCCGCCGTTGCCATTGCTACCACTCCTCGAGTGTCTCCTTTGATTCACCCAACGAGAACATCACCACCAAGTGCCTCATGGCTAAAGCCACTAACAAGGTAACCCCCAACATCAAAACTACCATCATTACTAATCCTTCTTTGACGGGTTGCATTGATGAAAGTGAGGGGCCTAATGAAGAGTTGAATGAGTTTGAGTCTTTTATGATTAAACTCAAGGGCAAATCCAAGAAGCACTTTGTTGCTCTCTTGGAACAACTTGGTGAAGCCAATGACATGATCGAGGCTCACGAAGAAACCATCTCTAAGATGGAAGGTCATAGTCGTGACTATGCCAATGAGATATTGGATCTCTCCAATGCTCTTGAGAAAGAGTGTGGGCATCATTTGACTCTTAAGGAGTCACACAACGATGACCATGCTAAGTTAAAGAAAGATCTTGATCATGCTCTTGTTGTGTCTCGTGTGTTAACTTCCGAGAAGACTAAACTTGGGGTTGATCATGCTAGACTCAAGGAGGAGTTTGATGTACTTGACAAGGCCCACAAGGTCTTGAAGGGTGCTCACGCTAACCTCAAGGAGTCTCATGCTCAACTCCAAGTTAAGCTAACCAAGGAAAAGGCCACGTTTCCTCATATGGTATTAGTTGATAATGCATACGCTACTAACCCGTGTTGTGAGCATGTGCATCTTGTGGAGGAGAATGCCAAGTTGAAGGATCAACTTGAGAAAGGCCTTGTGACATGCATTCAAGGTGAGAAGTGTTGGGGAACGTTGCAGAAAATTAAAATTGTTCCTACGGTTTCACCAAGATCCATCTATGAGTTCATCTAAGCAACGAGTCATGGGAGAGAGATTGCATCTACATACCACTTGTAGATCGCATGCAGAAGCGTTCAAGGGAACGGTGATGATAGAGTCGTACTCGCCGTGATTCAGATCACCGATGACCAAGTGCTGAACGGACAGCACCTCCGCGTTCAACACACGTACGGTACGGACGATGTCTCCTCCTTCTTGATCCAGCAAGGGGGAAGGAGAGGTTGAGGAAGATGGCTCCAGCAGCAGCACGACGGCGTGGTGTTGGTGGAGAGGCAGTACTCCGACAGGGCTTCGCCAAGCGCACAACGGAGGAGGAGAGGTGTTGGGGTGGGGAGGGGCTGCGCCTTGGATCAGGTGTTCAGCCCTCCCCTCACCCCTCTATTTATAGGGGAAGGGGGAAGGGGGCCGGCCCCCTCTAGATGGGATCTAGAGGGGGGGCGGCGGCCAGGGAGGGGGCTTGCCCCCCAAGCAAAGGGGGGGGCGCCCCCTTTAGGGTTCCCCCCCCAACCCTAGGCGCATGGGCCCAAGGGGGGGGGCGCCCAGCCCTCCAGGGGCTGGTTCCCTGCCCCACGCGGCCCATGTGGCCCACCAAGAGGGGTGGCCCCTCCCGGAGGACCCCCGGAACCCCTCCGGTGGCCCCGGTACAATACCGATATGCCCCCGAAACTTTCCGGTGTCCGCATGACAATTTCCCATATATAAATCTTCACCTCCGGACCCTTCCGGAACTCCTCGTGACGTCCGAGATCTCATCCGGGACTCCGAACAACATTCAGTAATCACATACAAGTCTTCCTAATAACCCTACCGTCACCGAACCTTAAGTGTGTAGACCCTACGGGTTCGGGAGGCATGCAGACATGACCGAGACGGCTCTCCGGTCAATAACCAATAGCGGGATCTGGATACCCATGTTGGCTCCCACATGCTCCTCGATGATGTCATCGGATGAACCATGATGTCGAGGATTCAATCAACCCCTATACTATTCCCTTTGTCAATCGATACGTTACTTGCCCGAGACTCGATCGTCGGTATCCCAATACCTCGTTCAGTCTCGTTACCGGCAAGTCACTTTACTCGTACCGTAATGCATGATCCCGTGACCAAACACTTGGTCACTTTGAGCTCATTATGATGATGCATTACCGAGTGGGCCCAGAGATACCTCTCCGTCATATGGAGTGACAAATCCCAGTCTCGATCCATGTCAACCCAACAGACACTTTTGGAGATACCTGTAGTGCACCTTTATAGTCACCCAGTTACGTTGTGACGTTTGGTACACCCAAAGCACTCCTACGGTATCCGGGAGTTACACGATATCATGGTCTAAGGAAGAAATACTTGACATTGGAAAAGCTCTAGCAAAACGAACTACATGATCTTGTGCTATGCTTAGGATTGGGTCTTGTCCATCGCGTCATTCTCCTAATGACGTGATCCCGTTGTCAATGACATCTAATGTCCATAGTCAGGAAACCATGACTATCTGTTGACCAACGAGCTAGTCAACTAGAGGCTTACTAGGGACGTATTGTGGTCTATGTATTCACATGTGTATTACGATTTCCGGATAATACAATTGTAGCATGAATAAAATACAATTATCATGAACAAGGAAATATAATAATAATCATTTTATTATTGTCTCTAGGGCATATTTCCAACAGTCTCCCACTTGCACTAGAGTCAATAATCTAGTTACATTGTGATGAATCGAACACCCATTGAGTTCTGGTGCTGATCATGTTTTGCTCGCGGAAGAGGTTTAGTCAACGGATCTGCGACATTCAGATCCGTATGCACTGCAAATATCTATGTCTCCATCTTGAACATTTTCATAGATGGAGTTGAAGCGACGCTTGATGTGCCTGGTCTTGTTGTGAAACCTGGGCTCCTTGGCAAGGGCAATAGCTCCAGTGTTGTCACAGAAGAGTTTGATCGTCCCCGGCGCATTGGGTATGACTCCTAGGTCGGTGATGAACTCCTTCACCCATATTGCTTCATGCGCTGCCTCCGAGGCTGCCATGTACTCCGCTTCACATGTAGATCCTGCCACGACGCTCTGCTTGCAGCTGCACCAGCTTACTGCTCCACCATTCAACATATACACGTATCCGGTTTGTGACTTAGAGTCATCCAGATCTGTGTCGAAGCTAGCGTCGACGTAACCCTTTACGACAAGCTCTTCGTCACCTCCATAAACGAGAAACATGTCCTTTGTCCTTTTCAGGTACTTCAGGATATTCTTGACCGCTGTCCAGTGTTCCTTGCCGGGATTACTTTGGTACCTTCCTACCAAACTTACGGCAAGGTTTACATCAGGTCTGGTACACAGCATGGCATACATAATAGATCCTATGGCTGAGGCATAGGGGATGACACTCATCTCTTCTTTATCTTTTGCCGTGGTCGGGCATTGAGCCGAGCTCAATCTCACACCTTGCAGCACAGGCAAGAACCCTTTCTTAGACTGATCCATTTTGAACTTCTTCAAAATCTTATCAAGGTATGTGCTTTGTGAAAGACCTATGAGGCGTCTCGATTTATCCCTATAGATCTTGATGCCTAATATATATGCAGCTTCTCCAAGGTCCTTCATTGAAAAACACTTATTCAAGTAGGCCTTAATGCTGTCGAAGAGTTCTATATCATTTCCCATCAAAAGTATGTCATCTACATATAATATGAGAAATGCTACAGAGCTCCCACTCACTTTCTTATAAACGCAGGCTTCTCCATAAGTCTGCATAAACCCAAACGCTTTGATCATTTCATCAAAGCGAATGTTCCAACTCCGAGATGCTTGCACCAGCCCATAAATGGATCGCTGGAGCTTGCATACTTTGTTAGAATTGTTAGGATCGACAAAACCCTCCTGCTGCATCATATACAGTTCTTCCTTAAGATGCCCGTTAAGGAATGCCATTTTGACGTCCATCTGCCATATCTCATAATCATAGTATGCGGCAATTGCTAACATGATTCGGACGGACTTAAGCTTCGCTACGAGAGAGAAAGTCTCATCGTAGTCAATCCCTTGAACTTGCCGATAACCCTTAGCAACAAGTCGAGCTTTATAGACGGTGACATTACCATCCGCCTCCGTCTTCTTCTTAAAGATCCATTTGTTTTCTATCACTCGCCGATCATCGGGCAAGTTAGTCAAAGTCCATACTTTGTTTTCATACATGGATTCTATCTCGGATTTCATGGCTTCTAGCCATTTGTTGGAATCTGGGCCCGCCATCACCTCTTCATAGTTCGAAGGTTCACCGTTGTCTAACAACATGATTTCCAGGACAGGGTTGCCATACCACTCTGGTGTGGAACGTGTCCTTGTGGACCTACGAAGTTCAGTAGCTACTTGATCAGAAGTACCTTGATCATCATCATTAATTTCCTCTCCAGTCGGTGTAGGCACCACATGAACGTTTTCCTGAGCTGCACTACTTTCCGGTTCAAGAGGTTTTACTTCATCGAGTTCTACCTTCCTCCCACTTACTCCTTTCGAGAGAAACTCTTTTTCCAGAAAGGATCCGTTCTTGGCAACAAAGATCTTGCCATCGGATCTTAAGTAGAAGGTGTACCCAATGGTTTCCTTAGGGTATCCTATGCAGACGCATTTTTCCGATTTGGGTTCGAGCTTTTCAGGTTGAAGTTTCTTGATATAAGCATCGCATCCCCAAACTTTTAGAAACGATAGCTTAGGTTTCTTCCCAAACCATAATTCATACGGTGTCGTCTCAACGGATTTAGACGGTGCCCTATTTAAAGTGAATGTACCTGTCTCTAGAGCGTATCCCCAAAATGATAGCGGTAAATCGGTAAGAGACATCATAGATCGCACCATATCCAATAGAGTGCGATTACGATGTTCGGACACACCGTTACGCTAAGGTGTTCCAGGCGGCGTGAGTTGTGAAACGATTCCACATTTTCTTAAGTGTGTACCAAATTCGTGACTTAAATATTCTCCTCCACGATCCGATCGTAAGAATTTTATCTTTCGGTCACGTTGATTCTCTACTTCATTCTGAAATTCCTTGAACTTTTCAAAGGTCTCAGACTTGTTTTTCATCAAGTAGACATACCCATATCTACTCAAGTCATCAGTGAGAGTGAGAACATAATGATATCCTCCGCGAGCCTCAACGCTCATTGGACCGCACACATCGGTATGTATGATTTCCAATAAGTTGGTTGCTCGCTCCATTGTTCCGGAGAACGGAGTCTTAGTCATTTTACCCATGAGGCATGGTTCGCACGTGTCAAATGATTCATAATCGAGAGACTCTAAAAGCCATCAGTATGGAGCTTCTTCATGCGCTTGCCACCTATGTGACCAAGGCGGCAGTGCCACAAGTATGTGGGACTATCGTTATCAACTTTACATCTTTTGGTATTCACACTATGAATATGTGTAACATTATGCTCGAGATTCATTAAGAATAAACCATTGACCATCGGGGCATGACCATAAAACATATCTCTCATATAAATAGAACAACCATTATTCTCGGATTTAAATGAGTAGCCATCTCGTATCAAACGAGATCCAGATACATAGTTCATGCTCAAACTTGGCACTAAATAACAATTATTGAGGTTTATAACTAATCCCGTAGGTAAATGTAGAGGTAGCGTGCCGACGGCGATCACATCGACCTTGGAACCATTCCCGACGCGCATCGTCACCTTGTCCTTCGCTAGTCTCTGCTTATTCCGCAGCTCCTGCTGTGAGTTACAAATGTGAGCAATGGCACTGGTATCAAATACCCAGGAGTTACTACGAGTACTGGTAAGGTACACATCAATTACATGTATATCAAATATACCTTTAGTATTGCCGGCCTTCTTGTCCGCTAAGTATTTGGGGCAGTTCCGCTTCCAGTGACCCTTTCCCTTGCAATAAAAGCACTCAGTCTCAGGCTTGGGTCCATTCTTTGACTTCTTCCCGGCAATTGGCTTACCGGGCGCAGCAACATCTTTGCGGTCCTTCTTGAAGTTCTTCTTACCCTTGCCCTTCTTGAACTTAGTGGTCTTATTGACCATCAACACTTGATGTTCTTTCTTGATTTCAACCTCTGCTGACTTCAGCATTGAGAATACTTCAGGAATGGTCTTCACCATCCCCTGCATATTGTAGTTCAGCACAAAGCTCTTGTAGCTTGGTGGGAGTGACTGAAGGATTCTGTCAATGACCGCCTCGTCCGGGAGGTTGATCTCCAACTGGGACAGGCGGTTGTGCAACCCAGACATTTTGAGTATGTGCTCACTGACAGAACTGTTTTCCTCCATCTTAGAACTATAGAACTTGTCGGAGACTTCATATCTCTCGACCCGGGCATGAGCTTGGAAAACCATTTTCAGCTCCTCGAACATCTCATATGCTCCGTGCTTCTCAAAACGCTTTTGGAGCCCCGGTTCTAAGCTGTAAAGCATGCCACATTGAACGAGGGAGTAATCATTAGCACGTGAATGCCAAGTGTTCATAACGTCTTGGTTCTCTGGGATGGGTGCTTCACCTAGCGGTGCATGTAGGACATAATCTTTCTTGGCTGCTATGAGGATGATCCTCATGTTCCGGACCCAGTCCGAATAGTTGCTGCCATCATCTTTCAGCTTGGTTTTCTCTAGGAACGCGTTGAAGTTCATGTTGACATGAGCGTTGGCCATTTGATCTACAAGACATATTTTGCAAAAGTTTTAGACTAAGTTCATGATAATTAAGTTCATCTAATCAAATTATTTAATGAAATCCCACTTAGATTAGACATCCCTCTAGTCACCTAAGTGTTACACGATCCGAGTCGACTAGGCCGTGTCCGATCATCACGTGAGACGGACTAGTCATCATCGGTGAACATCTCCATGTTGATCGTATCTTCCATACGACTCATGTTCGACCTTTCGGTCTCTGTGTTCCGAGGCCATGTCTACACATGCTAGGCTCATCAAGTTAACCCTAAGTGTTCTGCATGTGTAAATCTGTCTTACACCCATTGTATCTGAACGTAAGGATCTATCACACCCGATCATCACGTGGTGCTTCGAAACGACGAACTTTAGCAACGGTGCACAGTTAGGGAAACACTTTCTTGAAATTATTATAAGGGATCATCTTATTTACTACCGCCGTTCTAAGTAAACAAGATGCATAAAACATAATAAACATCACATGCAATTATATAGTAGTGACATGATATGGCCAATATCATATAGCTCCTTCGATCTCCATCTTTGGGGCTCCATGATCATCTTCGTCACCGGCATGACACCATGATCTCCATCATCATGATCTCCATCATTGTGTCTTCATGAAGTTGTCACGCCAACGACTACTTCTACTTCTATGGCTAACGCGTTTAGCAATAAAGTAAAGTAATTTACATGGCGTTCTTCAATGACACGCAGGTCATACAAAAAATAAAGACAACTCCTATGGCTCCTGCCGGTTGTCATACTCATCGACATGCAAGTCGTGATTCCAATTACAAGAACATGATATCATAAATCACAATATATCATTCATCATTCATCACAACTTCTGGCCATATCACATCACATGACAATTGCTGGAAAAACAAGTTAGACGTCCTCTAATTGTTGTTGCATCTTTTACGTGGCTGCAATTGGGTTCTAGCAAGAACGTTTTCTTACCTACGAATAACCACAAGTGATTTTGTCAACTTCTATTTACCCTTCATAAGGACCCTTTTCATCTAATCCGCTCCAACTAAAGTAGGAGAGACAGACACCCGCTAGCCACCTTATGCAACAAGTGCATGTCAGTCGGTGGAACCTGTCTCACTTAAGCGTACGTGTAAGGTCGGTCCGGGCCGCTTCATCCCACAATACCGTCGAAGCAAGAAAAGACTAGTAGCGGCAAGCAAGTTGACAAGATCTACGCCCACAACAAAATTGTGTTCTACTCGTGCAATAGAGAACTACGCATAGACCTAGCTCATGATGCCACTGTTGGGGAACGTTGCAGAAAATTAAAATTGTCCCTATGGTTTCACCAAGATCCATCTATGAGTTCATCTAAGCAACGAGTCATGGGAGAGAGATTGCATCTACATACCACTTGTAGATCGCGTGCAGAAGCGTTCAAGGGAATGGTGATGATGGAGTCGTACTCGCCGTGATTCAGATCACCGATGACCAAGTGCTGAACGGACAGCACCTCCACGTTCAACACACGTATGGTATGGACGACGTCTCCTCCTTCTTGATCTAGCAAGGGGGAAGGAGAGGTTGAGGAAGATGGCTCCAGCAGCAGCACGACGGCGTGGTGTTGGTGGAGAGGCAGTACTCCGACAGGGCTTTGCCAAGCGCACAACGGAGGAGGAGAGGTGTTGGGGAGGGGAGGGGCTGCGCCTTGGATCAGGTGTTCAGCCCTCCCCTCACCCCTCTATTTATAGGGGAAGGGGGAAGGGGGCGGGCCCCCTCTAGATGGGATCTAGAGGGGGGGCGGCGGCCAGGGAGGGGGCTTGCCCCCCAAGCAAAGGGGGGCACCCCCTTTAGGGCCCCCCCCAACCCTAGGCGCATGGGCCCAAGGTGCGGCCGCCCAGCCCTTTAGGGGCTGGTTCCCTGCCCCACGCGGCCCATGTGGCCCACCAAGAGGGATGGCCCCTCCCGGTGGACCCCCGGAACCCCTTCGGTGGCCCCGGTACAATACGATATGCCCCCGAAACTTTCCGGTGTCCGCATGACAACTTCCCATATATAAATCTTCACCTCCGGACCCTTCCGGAACTCCTCGTGACGTCCGGGATCTCATCCGGGACTCCGAACAACATTTGGTAATCACATACAAGTCTTCCTAATAAGCCTAGCGTCACCGAACCTGAAGTGTGTAGACCCTACGGGTTCGGGAGGCTTGCAGACATGACCGAGACGGCTCTCCGGTCAATAACCAACAGCGGGATCTGGATACCCATGTTGGCTCCCACATGCTCCTCGATGATGTCATCGGATGAACCACGATGTCGAGGATTCAATCAACCCCGTATACTATTCCCTTTGTCAATCGGTACGTTACTTGCCCGAGACTCGATCGTCGGTATCCCAATACCTCGTCCAGTCTCGTTACCGGCAAGTCACTTTACTCGTACCGTAATGCATGATCCCGTGACGAGACACTTGGTCACTTTGAGCTCATTATGATGATGCATTACCGAGTGGGCCCAGAGATACCTCTCCGTCATACGGAGTGACAAATCCCAGTCTCGATCCGTGTCAACCCAACAGACACTTTCGGAGATACCTGTAGTGCACCTTTATAGTCACCCAGTTACGTTGTGATGTTTGGTACACCCAAAGCACTCCTACGGTATCCGGGAGTTACGCGATCTCATGGTCTAAGGAAGAGATACTTGACATTGGAAAAGCTCTAGCAAAACGAACTACACGATCTTGTGCTATTCTTAGGATTGGGTCTTGTCCATCACGTCATTCTCCTAATGACGTGACCCGTTGTCAATGACATATAATGTCCATAGTCAGGAAACCATGCTTATCTGTTGACCAACGAGCTAGTCAACTAGAGGCTTACTAGGGACGTATTGTCGTCTATGTATTCACACGTGTATTACGATTTTCGGATAATACAATTGTAGCATGAATAAGAGACAATTATCATGAACAAGGAAATATAATAATAATACTTTTATTATTGCCTCTAGGGAATATTTCCAACAAGAAGAACCTCAACGATCTTTTGAGCAATCAAAAGGAAGTTTTGGCCAAGAAGGGAATTGGGTTCGCACCCAAGTCCAAGAACAAGAAGAAGAACGACAAGACCAATCGACCTCCTCCTCTCAAGCAAACCTTTGTGAAAGAGGGAGATGGTGCTCCTAAGGAGAAGAAGGAAAATGTGAAGGGTGTTGATGTCAAAAAGGGCAAAACCATCTCCTCCAACAAAGCCGGCGACTTTAATCCCTCATATGTGTTGTGTCGTGCTAGTGATGGGCATGTTTATGCTAAATTTGTTGGTTCTCCTTATGAGTACATTGAATGGTCTATTTGGGTTCCTAAGACCCTTGTTACTAAATAAAAGGACCCATTACTAAATGGGTACCTAAAACGAAGCATTGATCTTTTTTAGGTGTTTTCTTCCGGTGGGGGATCATGGTTGCTCGATAGTGGAGCAACAAATCATATGACCTGGAGCAAGGACTTGGTGGTGGACGTGCACAAGATTCCTTCTATGCCCACCAATGTCTAGTGGGGTGATGCCTCGTCTTCTAAGGTATTGGGTCTTGGCAAGGTTGTCATTTCTTAGGATCTAACGATCGAGAAAATCATGCTTGTTGAGTCCCTTGCATTCAATCTTCTTTCCGTTCGTCAACTTGCACTCATGGGCTTTGCCACTTTCTTTGATATTGATACCGTGGCCCTCTTGTGGAGCAAGACTCTTAAAGTAGCCTTTGTTGGGCATGTCGAGAACGGTCTTTATGTGATTAACTTTTCGGAGCAACCCACTAAGACCGCGACATGCCTAATGGCTAAAGTTGATGTGGGATGGCTTTGGCATTGCCGTTTAGCCCACGTCAATATGAGATCTTTGCAAAGTCTCCTTAAGGGGGACCATGTCCGTGGACTAACAAATGTTAGTTTTGCCAAAGATCATGCTTGCAGTGCCTGTATTGAAGGAAAGCTTCATGAAACAACTCACCCTCCCATGACTATCATCTACTCGAAGAGACCGCTGGAGCTCCTTCACATGGATCTATTTGGGCCTCCATCCTTTGATAGTCTTGGAGGTAGAAAGTATTGCTTGGTGATTGTGGATGATTATTCAAGATACACATGGGTATACTTCTTCAAGAGGAAGAGTGAGACTCAACAAACCGTCATCGACTCTGCAAATGAAGCTCAACATCAACATAATGCAAAGATCTTGACAATAAGAAGTGACAATGGCACCAAGTTCAAGAACTACACCTTGGATTAGTTTCTTAGTGATGAGGGGATCAAGCATCAATATGCTGCTCCATATACCCCTCAACAAAATGGTGTCACAGAGAGGAAGAACCGGGCGTTGATGGATGCGGCAAGGACCATGATGGCAGAGTTCAAGTCTCGATACAACTTTTGGGCCGAAGCCATCAACACAGCATGTCATGCATCCAATCGGCTCTATCTCCGCAAAGGCTTGAACAAGACTCCTTATGAAATACTCACCGGTAACAAGCCCAATCTCAAGTACTTCCGCGTGTTCGGGTGTAAGTGTTTCATTCTCAAGAAAGGTGTTCGTTTGTCTAAATTTGAGGCTAGAGCTTATGAGGGCATATTTGTTGGTTATGCTACAAACTCTCATGCTTACCGTTTCCTCAACAAGTCCACCAGACTCATTGAGGAGACGTGTAACGTGGAGTTTGACGAAAATAACGGCTCCCAAGTGGATCAAAGTGGTACTTGTGATGTAGGTGATGAAATTCCTCCCCAAGCCATAAGAAGAATGGGTATTGGTCATATCCTACCCATTGAGGAACCCCTTGTGGCCGAAGGAGAAGGACAATGCTCCACTCAAGTGGAGCCATCACCTCCCCAAGACCTACACACTTCCGAAGAACAAAGTGAAGGCCCTCAACCTCCTGAACAAGACCAAGGGCAAGATCAACCTCAAGATGGTGGTGAACCACCAAATGATGCCCAAGGTCAAGTTCTCCCCCTCGAGCAAGTTCAAGATCAAGAACAAGCTCAAGACGGTGCTCAAGAAAATCAAGTTAACCCTCCTCCCTCCACATCCGAGGAGGAATTAGAGCATCGTGCCGCGAGATCGCTTCCAAGCTCACCACCAAAGGTCATCTCATGGAGAATGTGGTTGGAATCCTAAGGAAGGGGGTAAGCACTCGTAGACAATTAGCAAACTATTGTGAACATCACGTGTTTGTCTCTTGTGTTGAACCCCAAAAGGTCTATGAGGCGCTCGAAGATTCGGATTGGCTCAATGCCATGCATGAAGAACTCAACAACTTCGAGTACAACAAGGTGTGGAGATTGGTGCCAAGGCCTTTGGGGAACCACAACTTCATTGGAACCAAGTGGATTTTCAAGAACAAGCAAGATGCTCATGGAAACATCATTCACAACAAGGCAAGATGGGTAGCGCAAGGCTACTCCCAAGTTGAGGGTATCGACTACGGTGAAACCTTTGCTCCCGTTGCTTGCCTTGAATTCATTCGTTTGTTTATTGCCTATTCTTCCCATCACAACTTTAAGTTACAACAAATGGATGTGAAAAGTGCTTTTCTTAATGGTCCTATTAATGAGTTGGTTTATGTCAAGCAACCCCCCGGGTTCGAGGATCCCTACTTCCCAGATCATGTGTATCAACTCGATAAGGCACTCTATGGCCTTAAACAAGCCCCACGTGCGTGGTATGACCATCTTACCGAGTTGTTACAAGATCGTGGATTTGAGGTTGGGCAAATCGACCCCACTCTTTTTACTAAGAAGGTCAAAGGGGAGTTGTTTATATGCCAACTATATGTTGATGATATTATCTTTGGTTCCCCTAACAAAGCTTTCAATGAGGAATTTTCCGCTCTCATGACCTCCAAGTTCAAGATGTCTTTGATGGGAGAGTTGAAGTTCTTCCTTGGTTTTGATATCAAACAAAGAAGAGAAGGTACCTTCATCAACCAAGCCAAATACACTCAAGACATGCTAAAAAGATTCAAGCTAAGTGATGTCAAGCCGGCTTCCACTCCAATGCCTACCAAGTGCCAACTTGACATTGATCCCAATGGTAAAGCGGTGGATCAAAAGGTATATCGCTCCATGATTGGATCCTTGCTTTACCTTTGTGCATCTAGACCGGGTATCATGTTGAGTGTGGGAATGTGTGCATAGTTTCAGGCCGCACCGAAGGAAAGCCACTATGTGGCGGTCAAGCGAATCTTTCGATATTTGGCTCATACCCCAAACTTTGGCTTATGGTACCCAAGAGGAGCAAACTTCAAGCTTGAAGGATATACGGATTCCGATTGGGCGGGAGACAAAGTGGATAGAAAGTCCACTTCCGGAGGGTGCCAATTTCTTGGTTGTTCTTTGGTGAGTTGGTCTTCCAAGAAGCAAAGTTGTGTGTCTCTCTCGTCCACCGAAGCGGAATATGTGGCGGCCGGTAGTTGTTGTGCTCAACTCCTATGGATGAGGCAAACTTTAAAGGAGTATGGTGTCATTTGCGACAAAGTGCCTCTTTGGTGTGATAATGAAAGTACCATCAAGATTTCTCTCAACCCGGTGCAACATTTCAAGACAAAGCATATTGAGATTCGGTATCACTTCATACGGGATCACATTAGGCGAGGGGAGATCGAGCTCAAGTATGTCAACACTCATGATAACCTTGCAGATATTTTCATGAAGCCCTTGGATGAAGCAAGATTTCGCGAGTTAAGGCATGAGCTAAATATCATTGATTTGAGCAATGTGACTTGAACCCTTGCACCTCCCACCACACTCAACTTGTTGTCTAGTTTAGGTGGAGGCATGGACATAGGGGGAGTGTTGTTCTCTCAATGAACTCTC